>NC_135173.1:37301364-37666364 GCF_041146795.1 Maylandia zebra | reverse complement strand
CACAGTAAAGACAAAAACAGTGGTTTTAAAACAGCATGCTTTCTCTTACAGTACTCAAACTCACGTCTTGAAGCTCATAAAAGAGCTGGGCTTAGAAGTCTACCCACAGTTCAATATGGGTAGAAAGGTGCACCACATGGGTGGGCCAACTTCCAAAGTTCGCACATACAAGACCAGCATTCCTGCTCTGTCCCCTGTGGTGCTAATGGACTTCACCCAGATCCTGTGGAAGGTGAGACTTGCACAGTAACATTCTATCGTTAGTACTTTGCCCAGTCAGAGTAGAAGGATCTGGAAATACTACAGTTCCAATCTATGATGTTTGGTTTGATTTCTTGTATACCAAACATATATTTAAAAAATTAATTTTATTATCCAATAAAAACGTAAAAGTTTCAAATCAATATGGTAATGATACTTTGTTTTCTGTTTTTGGATTTATAGGACAAAAGTGCATTTACCACATAGCAAAGTACCAGAAAATCTTGAGTCCAAGATAAATGGTTAGAGTACCAGTAGGAAGAATATACTGTGGGGAAAATTGCACTGGCAAAATCCTATTTGGCAGCCTTGAGCTATTCTTCTGTTATTATCGCTATCAATGGGATACTTTTGGTTCACAGTGGTGAACCATCACGTGTGGGTGTGATGTGATGATTTTCCTCTGCATTCAGATTGACAGACTGTGCGCAACAGTATGCGTCCAGGATCCCTCAAAGACTCCAAATGCTGAAGAACTGGACAGCATGACGCTGCACACGTACATTGAGAAACACGCTTGGACTGCAGGTCAGTTTAAAGAGTGCCTTTAACCTTCTCATTGCCTCAATCTTTCTCAAGCAAACATGTCGAGCTCCTCTGGTGAGACTCCAGAGATTCAAGTTTGAGTTCCTCATATCTCATCTTCAAAAAGTAGAAAACAAGATTAGGAAAGAAAATAGTTTCCACTGCAGATAAATGTACCAATAAAATATGTGCAAGAATTTGCTCACAATGATGCATGCAAGCATAATGGTGGCATGGAACCGTGCTTTAATCCTTTGGGAATCTCCCCTGTCAGAAAATCTGGCATGCATTTGTCAAGATATTGCATTGTGGGTGCTGCATAGATTATTAATGATTAAATTCTTTACGCCAAATCAAGTGACTCACTGCATCGGCAGATTCATTGAGAGAAAACTAAAAAAGGCATCTACATTTGACAGGATAATTGCAGAAGTGATAATTACCATCCTCTCAGGTAGCTCTTTCATGTAGCAAGCTGAATTTTTGACAGTGTACTCTGTGTTGGTTAGCTCATAACAATTTTATACTGTCATTGTAGGAAAATGTGTATTATTATCGCATGTGTGAAGGCTATAGTATGTATTATTCCATGACAGAACTAAAAGAGGAAATCGGGCTGTGTAGCAGGTCTGTCTTTGGAATTGAGCCATCCCAGATGTCTTTCCTATTCTTCCTGATGTATGCTACAGCTGCTGGAGGGCTACTGAAGCTGCTGGAGAGCACTCCAGGTTGTGCTCAAGAGTTCAAGATAAAGGTACATACCTATTATCATTCCCCACACTCAATATTGTTGGCACAAGTGCTTTTTCAAAACTTCAGGCCACACTGACCTTTTTATTTATTTATTTTCTATTAAACTTAGCACCTCCCAATCCATGTCCCAAAAATCCCACTGCCTCCCTTTGTCCTCGAAATATTGATTCGCATTTAAAGCCGCAGTCTTGTATTGGATTTTTCCACTTTTTAAGTCCTCTGGAAGCATAAAACTTGTGTGATCCATTTTTGTGTTATTGCTTCAGAAACTTCTCTCCCTCCCAACAATGGTCATGTGTAAAAATGGGCTGAGAGCCAAAAAAGGGGCATAAAAAGTAATTGACAAAAGAAGGCCTTTGGCTAAATGGTGCAAAGTGCTTGATGTTTAAACCTATGTTTTAGCACACTTCCTGCACTTGTTATCATCTGGAGCTGTTTTCTTTTAATTGCATCCTCGCTATGGCCTGGAATGAGTACCGCAGCATCACTGAACATGACACGGCACCAAATGTGAACTGAAAAAAGCGTTTCAACTTAACAGAAACTTATTCCTGTGGTATTTTATCCTTCCTCTCGACCTCAGGACTTATTTGTGTGCATGTATCATTATCACTTCTTTGTTGTTTTTTTCTCTACTTAAGCAGCTGTGAACATTTGCTCATATTTTGTTTTACACTGGTGCAAAAACCCCCAAAACAAAACAAAAAACCTACCTGAAGTCAGTTTTCTGGCTTATGAAGACTAACCAGGAAACTTTTCCTAGAAATACACTTGAGAGCAATGCAAATTGAAATGTATAGAAAAATCGATCATTTGCAGGGGTCAAGTATTTTGTTAATTAATAATAATAGTTTTTAAGCACACCTTGAAGTCTAATATCTGCCTCTCCACAGGGAGGCACCCAACAGCTTTCAGAGTGTCTGGCAGACCGTGTTGGATGGAAGAATGTCCGGCTGGGTTGTGCTGTGACAGCCATATGGCAGGTAGGGTACAGTAACGACTCACTCAGGGATTGATGAGGCGCGACACAGAGATAACAGCTTCCTCAGTAGGGAAACAGGCTGTCTCATATGAAGGCCCTGTCTGTTCTGCTTGAATGTCTCCTTTATCCACAGCTGAGAGACTAAGAGGGCTCCATGTAAATGCAGTGCTTCTCATCAATATATTTTCTTGTTTGAAAAAAAACAAAAAACAACAACCCACCCATAGCTACAGCCATCAACTTTGACACAAAATCTGTGCAGACATAAATATTCTACAAATATTTACTTTGAACAAAAACAAAAATAAAAGAAACACTTCACGTCTCTGAACCACAACTCATAGTCCCCTTCAGGTTGGATGACTATATATGCCTTTCCACACTCCGGGCTGTTTGTTCTCATTTTCACGCCCCACGCTCCCTCAACCTTTCTTAGTTATCACGGCTCTCATTAGTACCCGGTTATCTGCCTGGACTGGGAGTCATAGTTGCCACAGTTTACAGGCAGTAACCAAAATGTTCTGCATGCTCTGTTAGTTCAGTTAGTTCACTCTTTGGTGATTTTTACAGTTCAGTTGCTCGAGTTGTGTTTTATTTACATTTCCCTAGAAACCCTGATCCACCTGTGAAGTAGTCAAACTCGAACGTCAAGGAAGGTGGTAGGGAAGCAGACTACGCAGACATTTCAGGTTTCCAGACGTGAGCAATTTATTTACAGTGAACTTAATTTAATGTGTAACTTAACAAAACTTTCCCCCAAAGTAACTCAATTAACAAACCTCAACAGAACATGGATCTGGTAACACAGCTCACCTCTCCTCTCTCATCTGAATCTGGTAGAGACTGGCTTTAAATAGGGCCATCAGTTTCCCTTCAATTAGCCAAGGCAGTACCACTCACTTGAACTGAGGGATCTAAAACTCTACACAGATGATTAAAAAGACACAAAACGTCACACTTCTAATTGGCACATTTACACAACTAAATGGCTGTATTAAGGAAAAGAAAAAGATTCAACAAGTCCCTTTAAACCTTAACACAAACAAAAGGAAGCATTTCTATGGACAAAGAAACACTTCCACTTCGTTCGACCTGCTGATGTCACGTGTGACATCATCAGGACTTTAAAATGAGGAAATGCTAGGCAGGCGTTTCCTCACACCTGACCCTCATGAAGACTGAAAAGAAAGAGCATTATAAGTATGAACAAATTACTTAATCTGTAACATAATAAAATATAGAGAGACATGTAACTGAGTATTTGCCTTAATTTGCAGAATGTTTGATTTGCCGGCAATAGAACGCTTACACAAACAAACCCGGGATAGTGAGTGCAGCAATGTTACTTGACAAATAGCAAATCATAGCAAATAAATAGAAACAGAATAATGTGCATAATGTGCAAAAAAAAGGTAAACACATATGGGACAAATGGAGAGCATTGCAACTGCTCATCCACTTTGTCACACCAGCCCTCATTTCTTTGGATTTTGCTTCCAAGAAGCCAGACTTTCTTGTCATTTTTCAAAGTGGTCTTGAAAAATTGTTCTCCAGGCTTTGTAAAGGTCTTTCAAAGTTTTTGCTTTGAAGATTGGTGGCTTTTCCAGTCCAGCCCTTGTAATCATGAATCATTTAAGCATAGAAAGTGCACATAGCATGTGTGATTTATTTTATTTTCAACTTTAATTTATATATTTTATCTTATTCTTTCCCAGTTAAATTTACCCTTCATTCTAATTTGTTGTTGTACAGTCATTTCATTTTTAACTTTAATTTTTATATTTTATTTTATTCCTTCATAGTTAAATTGACCCTTTTTAATTTTCACATTTATTTCCTATCTTATTCATAGCATTTTTTTTTGTTTCTTTAGGTCACGAGCAGTTGTGTAAGCATTTCACTGCACCGTTATCTCTAAACATAACAGACAACTTAGCAAAGAACCAATCTTAAATTGTACCTTTAGACACTGTGACACTAGCAGCTTGTCGCAAAAATACAATTTGTTCCCTTTTTTTGTTGAAACTATGAAAAATGCCAAATGTAACACAGTTTGACAGACATAAAATAGTATTTTTGCACCAACAAGTTTATTCCTAAAGACTTATTAGCTGACAAATCCTGGCATGATTTGCAGTGTTAGAAAACCTAGAAAACTGCTAGACAAGAGAAGAAGTGGAAGACCTTAAAAAAAAAAACTCTACAGCAGATGAACAGCATCTGAAAGTCATGCCCTCTTAATAGATATAGGGAAACATTCCAGCAAAGACCTGACACAGGACCTGAGAGATGCATCTGGCCCTCCAGGTGTTCCATCTACTGTTCACTGAAGCCTCATCAGAAGTTCTCAATGGAGGCAGTGTCAAGAAGCCATTCATAAGGAACAGAAAAGCTGGTTTACACAAGGAATGGACTGAAAACATCACCATTTGAAAAACATGTGATTGCCGATGGCATCCCTTTTCAGCATGAAAATAATCCCAAACACATTGCCAATGCAGTGAAAACACATCTACTGTAAACAGAAAAACACAATAGGACACAATCAGGCATGGATTGGCCTCCCCAGAGCCTAGACTTCAACATAACTGAAGCAGTGTGGGATCATCTTTACTGAGAATGGAATAAAAGGTAACCAACATCCAAAGAACAAAGGAACCTGCACTTTTATTTATCTTTTTATAAAGATTTTCACAGACATACAAAAATCTTAAATTATGTTGTCTTTCATTGCAAATTTACTTATAGCCCAAAAATTTAAAAAGCTGCTTAAGAAAGAGGTTTTTTTTAATAAGTGTCTAAAGTAAAACAATCAAATGAAAAATATACTCAGTCCTGATAAATATTAATTACTTAGAAAATATCTAAAGGTAAAACTGCATCATTTATGAAGTAAATGGTCACAAAAAGGCAATAGCGTGTACTAGCACAGACTGGGTGAAAGACGGGGCACACCCTTGACATTTTGCCAGCCTATCAAAGCACTAACACGTATTGACAGACAAACACATTCACACTGACATTCACAGCTACGGGCAATTGGGAGTTTTCACTTCACTTAAGATAAAGCAAAGCACAGAAAGGAAACAAATACAGGCATGAGAAGCTCAAAATACTTCACACAGAGATGTCCCATTTGGTGAGGCTGCGATAACACTCAGGAACCTTTTGCCGACAGACATACGGCCTTGCCAAAAACAAAACAAAAAAATAAGAAAAAGATATCAGAAAATAAAAACACGATAACAACTGCATGTGACAAAATCTCACATTTGATTATAACATTTTCCAGCTGTAACTCTGGGAGTTATGCCTTCGCGAAGCATGGAGACAAACGAATTAAGAGTACTACTAAGGACTAGGAACAAATGCCAAGCTTCAGCCTCCTCTGAAAGCATTTTTTAGTAACCTTACCCTATTTCCCAATGTTGCCACTGAACAGTCAAAAATTTCAAGTTGAATTGAGGTTCAATCAAACACATATTTGAAAAACTGCTATTTTAACTGAAGAACGTGAAAGAATTCTTCCATTTTTGGTTTTTATAGCTTCATGTCATTGCAAGTCTGTTTCTAAAAATGGTCAATCAGAGTATGCTGAATCAGAAAGGAAGCAGTTTGTTTTTTCCCCCCTACAATTAAATGTTAATAAATAAATTAAAATAAAACTCACTGATTAAAAATACATGAGCACTGCTTTGCAGTTAGAGGTCAACCTCTTTGCCTGGAGAGTTAGGTGCACCAGTGAAAGTCATTGTTATTTTTCTTTCTTACACAGTGCAGACGTTCTGTTCTTTCTAACGTTCGCTGAGAATGATTATTTTACACCTAAATGCAGTTGAAATGAAAGCACAGCCATTATCTCTAACTTATGTGTCTGGTGAATCCATCAGACGCCATCTGAAGTTATAAAATCGGACCAGCTTCAATTTAAAGGATTGAAAAAAAAAATATTGCTTTACCTGCTGAGAAAAAAAGTCATTTTTATATGCAGACACCGACTTTCAGTGATTCAAATGTAATTGGACAATTGACTCAAAAGCTGCTTCATGGAGAGGTATGGGCTATAACTTTGTTACTTCTTCATACATTAAGCAGGTAAAGAGGTCTGGAGATGATTCCAAGTGAGGCATTTGCATTTGAAAACTGTTTCTGTGAACCCACAGCATGCGGTCAAAGGACCTCTCAATGTCACTGAAACAAGCCATTCTAACAAATCCATCAGGAAGATAGCACGGACATTTTGATGGCTCCACGATAAAGAAAGACCTCTTTACAACATCCAGAGGAGAACACTCTGCAGGGGGTATGCACATCATTATCCAAGCCTGTCATTAAGCAATAAGTAACTCAGAGTCATTCTGAATTTTTTATTAACAACATGTAAAGCGCAACATGGCTACAGGCTCCTGCATATATAAGCTACTGAGACCTCAGCCTCTCTAATCATCTGATCTGGGTCTTATATTTTAAGGGAAAAGACAACCACACAGCTGAGGTTTCAACTCCTAAACTTTGGAGTACCCCATCAGATTTACACAATCAGTGGTTTCTTTTACAAGCTGCTGAAAACTCTTTTTAATAGCTTGTCTTATCCTTAATCATCATTCTATTATTTTTGTCTATAACTGACATCTAATTTCACCTATGCTTGTGAAAGTATGTAGGAATAAATGGAAGACCATATGTTTGATATGACACGATATGTTTATCCAAAATGTGAAGCACTTTGTAACTCTGTGCTTTAAACAGTGCCACAAATAAAAGGTTGTTGTTGGTTTCTTAGGGATTAAGAGGGTAACTAAAAACCAGGTGCTGTTAATCAAAAGCATTTGATTAACTGATAATCAGTATGTGTGACCACCTCTATAAAAGCTTTGTGTTAACACAATACCACAATTTTCCAAGTTGTGAACATCTAGCAAATTAAGGTCACTGCCACTTACAGAAACAGCAAAAAAACCAAATAGTGAAAAACAAAGAGCTACATCTCAGATCTTTAGATGTAAATGTCTACATAAATTCCTACTTCTGATAGTTTGACACTGCCTCTACCTCCATAAACCACCATTTAAAAGTTGTTTCAATCAAAACTGAGACTGGTGAGTGAAACTATAGCATGTGATTAACATCATCATGATGACTACATCGATAATGGCAGAGGGGGTACTCTGCCATTATCGATGTAGTCATCATGATGCTGGGAATGGCCAATACCATTAGACTATGAGGATAGAGCTAACTACTCAAAGCAACTTTGCAATGATCAGCTGTGAAATAAATAGAAATAGACCAAAAACAAGACAGAAGAATTACCACAACCCCCTTACTACAGGATTTTCTTTTAATGTGCTGTAATGTAATGTACATGCTTTTATATACTGTATTTCTAGTCTCACTGACCACTCTGTGTAATCCAGACTTTTCTTCATTTAAAAAGATCTCTAAAAGCACATTCGTGGAATACTTAATGAACACAGACAAGTAAATATGATTTATCATTTAACAACTCTCCTCATAACTCATTCTCCAAGGACTACGGTTCACTTAATGTAACAAATATATACAACACATATATAACAAGATGATTATATAATGTGGCTTAATGGAAAACAAAACCCCAGAATTTAACCGTGGTGGGGGAAAAAGGTAATTCAACAGAACAAAGGGACAAACAACTGAGGGCAAGGAACTTCATTTTGTGTATACTGTATTGGTAATAAATTATATCCAAAATCGATCAAAGAAGTAACCTAAAACAGCTCTACCATATCAAACAAAATGAAATTTAGTTTTTAAAATAAAACTGTATTCCTGTTTGTGTTTAAACAGGATGCTGAGTGGGCCAGGGTGATGACTGCTACAGACACCTTCTTGTGCAGAGCTGTGATTGTCACCTGCCCCCCTCATTTGGCAGGTCAGTGTGCGTCTCCCACCACTGTCAACTTGCTAAATGAAATTCTCAGTGATGCAGAAGGCAAATATCCTTCTCACTCATCTGTCTGTCAAATGTGGCAAACTGTCCATCCATGCAGATAAATCTATGATTTTCCTAAATCTTCTTCAGCTCTAGAGTGTGGCAGCCACTTTGGCTGAAGTACACTCAGGTCTCCAGCTCATGGACTGCCTGGATTAGATTCTGAACCACAGCAAATGTTAAAGCCAAAACTTTAACTGGAGTCTAACATGACTTACAACTGAAAGCTGTGGGAAGTTGAAAGTGGCAAAGATGCCATTACCAACCTTTCTAAATTCAAGTTACCAAAGCAGGGAGTGCTTTACATATTTTGGACTGTTTGTAATAAGCTTTAGCTGAACCAAAATTCAAAGGAAAGCAATGCTATAAAATTATTTTTACAGACAGGTGATTTGTTTACTCGTGGCTGTCTGACAATATATGGGGATTTTTCTCAACCCTTGATTTATTTTCCTCATATGGAAATAGAGATACCCGCACCCCAGCATCTAATCAGCTACAGTAGAAAATTGTGTTGATGTTGATTGGGATTTGGATTTGATTTCTGCCTTCCAGCTGGTGCTTGTCATGTGTAGGACACACACCAAGGGTGGAGTTGATGCAGGTTGAAGTTGTGACTGGAAGCACACTTGGTTTTGCCAGGTTTGGAAAGGGCTGAAGCTAAATCCGAAGTGCAGGCTTATACTGAGTCTGTTCCTATTTGTACTAAGCTGGCAAAAGATCTGTCACTCAAAGCCTCATAGTCAGAGCCATGGACCAAAGTCAGGATCCTTAATGAGACAGGTCTGAGAGCAATGTTGAATTATGCAGCATGGATTGCTCTGGCAGTGTCACACTTTGGCCCTAAATCAGTGTGGGGAGGTTGACAGGGACTCTTGAAAGCCAAAGTCAACCCAGTGATTGAGACGACATCTCTCCCAAAAGAAGTTGGGTGTAAATTTAACAAAGGTTTGCAGCTTAAAGTCCTCTTTGTGACATGTTTCAGGTTGAATTTTCTGGGAACTGGGTAAACCTGGGCAGCTTTGTGATTTGTGGGTGTGAGAAAGAACAAGCCAGGTGGGATTGACGATAAAGACGAAATGATACCAAGTCTCTCTTTGACGGCTGAAGTCTAAAATTATATTTGCTGTATGCACAGCACCTGTCTCTTTTACAGATTTTTGGTGCTGACATTTCAATCGAATTGTAAAGTCACTGGAGTAATGGGCAGCTGGTTACAAAATGTGAAAACCCCCCAAACTTCCCGAGTCTACAGGATGCCTGGCATCAAGATGTGCCACTATATTCACACACACCAGGATTTGTTTTCTAATACATCATCTTAGACCTGTTCCTGGCTCCTGTATTTACCTCCCTGTTCATCCATCCATCTTTTGTAATGAATCCCGTCAGGTTTTTTTTCTTTTTGATAGCCCTTCTTTCACTCATGTTCATGATTTATGAACTGTTTTGTCACACGGCATATTGAGATTGCTATGCATGAAAATGATGAATGTGGAATTAGGATCTGTTGCCATGTGTTAATTTTGAAATGTGGACATGCAAAATATTTGGATGTTTTTCTTGGCAAATAGTTTATAGGTTAGTATGTTTATAGAATCTGAGACTAGATACGATTAAGATAAAAATCCTGAAAAGCATTTTCAAATTTCTGTTTGTTTGTTTGTTTGTTTTTTAATATAATGCAATTAAGCATACCATCCAATATTCAGCAACAGTTACAGAGAGCTTTGCAGCTGCTAAATTAGCATTTAGTTTCACACCGTATTACTGTTTCTCATTTCAGGAAGCTCTTAGTAGAACATGCTGTGAGTGCACGCGTTTGTGTGGGCTTGTCTGTGTGTATTTATTTTGAAAGCGGTGAAGCTAAAGTTCTCAAAGACTGCAAACTCACAGTACCTGAGTATAGTGGGATGCATATCTCGTGCAGGAGGAGCTGCTCTAATTAGAAGAGGCTTGGGCAATGGTGAGGAAATGTGCCATTCACGTCTGGTTTACACTAGTAGAAAAATGGGTAAACAGTGCATTAGCAATGATTTTGACAACTTACACTGCATGAGTCAGGATTCTAGGTCAGTATCTGCTGTGCTGTGAATGAAACTAATGGAGCCTAATTTAGGGATTAAACATGAAGTGGGAGCTAAAGTGATTGTGAAGATAATTAACGCACTGTGATTTTTATCTTGCTGAGTTTAAACTCAGTGGAAATAAATTTCACTCTCTCTTTATATTTTACATCTCTCCTGATGAGTAATATAGCAAGTGTTGAAGAACAAACAATCATAGCTATAATTTGCAAACCTTCATTGACCAATGGATAATTGCTATGGAAAATTTGGTCTCCTGGAAGGCTAAACCATGGTCGATATGAGCTTTTGTCATTGGAGATTGATCGTTACTGTTTTTTTTTTTTGTTGTTTGTTTTTTTTTTAGGTCAGTAGGGATGTTAGTTTTTGAAAGATAAAAATGATGATATAAAAAAAAAGGGTCTGAAGTGACCATTTAACAAACTACATTTTTGGGGGGTTAAACCTGATCATTAAAAAGCTGTGGTTAGTCCTTTGCATCCAAACAAATAGAAATGGTCACTGAGGCTTTAATGCACTGTGTGTGCAGTCAGTGTAGCTTGATTGTATTTAACCGATACAGTATAATCAAATAGGTTTGGTTTTTTTTTTTAAATGATATCTCCTCATCTCAAACATGCCATTCTTCATTTCTGAGCATTTTCAGCTGCCATGCCTTTATTGTGGTGGTAAAATATTCAGTGCTACAATAAATAATAGATAAAACTTGTCTGTATGGGCACTGCATAGTATGCATTTTAAAGGTATGATGGGATAACATCAGCAAACAACACAATACTGTAGTTGCCCTGAACAGCCCTGTAGTAATAGTTGTGCAGTCAAACAGTAATACGAAATATCAAGAAGTTGTTGCCCAGATAAGAGATTACTGCATAAAAGTATGTCTTAATTAGATTCTCATTTCTATTCAGAAAACTGTAAGGCATGGTTTCCTGGCACTAAAATTAGTAGTCAAGATTACAGTCAGGTATTCAGAAGCAATTAAAAGTCATTCAATATCAAAGCATAGTTAAATTAATTAGTAAACAAATTGCTTTGGACTCAGAGGTCATTGTCCTCAAGTCCACTTTTGCTTAGACCAACAGCAAACCTCGAACAGTGGTGTAGGTATGGATGGGGGAGGGTGTATATGTCGACTACTGCGCCTTCAATTTCAATAAGTGTCAAGGGGATGCATAGGTAATTCAATAAAGGGTCTGTGCTGTAACATGGCCATAGATACAGACCTCCATCTTTAACATTTTGTTTAAGTGGTTGATGAAGAGTGCTGCCCATCTCTAATGGCCTTACAGATTTATGATAGTAAGTAGCGACTGCTATTTCTTTGGTATTCATTTGTCATTATTACCTGTATCTTTTAAATTAGCTCTGGGTATGGATACCTCCCCAGGATTATGGCCAGAACTGTGATTTTTTCCTCCTTTGTTTCAATCAAACAGCTGACACATTAATTTATTTTTCTATTTTCAGATGCAATTATCTTAGCCAGTTACCTGGCAAGAAGGTGTGTGTGTCACTATTTTTTTTTCCCTTTTCTCCACAGCAGGTTGCTGAGGCTTACGCTGTGGACTGCTCTGTTGTTTTTGTGAGGATGGAAATGATTATCTTTTACAGCTTACAAAAAGACAGCCGGAAGTTTTCATACTTTTTAAAAGATTTTTTTTTGCACCACTCCTCATAAATTGCCATTCAGAAGCTGCATCTCTGAATCATCACCCCTTTGATGTTATGTCTTGATTTGAGTGGCTTTTCAAGTTTCACTTTCCTCATCCTTCTAACAGTCAAAGACACTGAAAGTGCCAGTACCGTATGCTGTGCTAAAAATTCAGAATGAAAAAGTAATGGAAATTTTGAGGCCTTAGTTGCCGAAGGCAACCGCAGATGTGACTTGCAGGTCACATCCCGAAGAAATTGAGAAAGTGTGGTTACTGTTGTCCAGGAGTGCATTCACAAAAATTAAGTCAGAGAGGATCAAATGCCAGAATTTTTTTAAAAGGAAGGACATGAAATGAAGACAGACAGAATGACGATGAAAAATTGAAAGGAAACCACTCAGAGGGGAAGCAGTATCCTCAGATGTCAGAGTATTAAGGGTCAGGAACAAAAATTTGTGCAGATAGCTTGGACGCTATGAGATGCTCTTGAACTTGCCACTGTTTTGCATAGATGACAGTGTAATGCAAAAAATCACTGAATAGATGTAACACATGTCAAATTTTAAAAGGTCCATGCAGTCAAATAGAAATGATAATGTGAGGACAATGACTATCCGATCAAAACTAAAAATACTGTCAGCCCTTGAGTGTTGGACCCAGTGAGGAACCAAGAGACTATCATTGCCTTAAGTAAACCCATTTATTTAGTAATTAAATGCTCTAGAGTGAAGGATATTTTGTTATTGTCAAAGTGGCTTTTCCACTTTTATATCAGACAGGGAAAATCATCAGTATTTATCCTGTGTATATACTGAAATCTGTGCTCTCAAAGCTTTATGATTTAACCCACCTTTTCAGAAGATGCCAAAAACAAGGGGACCTCAACAGTAAAAAGAACAGAAATTATCGGATACCTTAAAAAGATAAGACAACAGTGTTATTTTTCTTTCTGCTGCAAACAGCTGATGGCTGTCTCAAATAGGAAAATTTGCTCGCACTCGCTCATGTTTATGTAAGTGCATAAATTGCCATTGCATTGTTCCTGTTTTATACTTTTACCTATGTCGCCTTGATTTGACTGTGATTTTGAGTTGCGGTAGCAAAGTTCCACAAAAGTGTCACAACAGATTAGCATATTTATGAGCGGATGATTTCACTGCACTTTTGTGTTCAAAAGCGTGAGATGCCAGTGCATGTATTTACTTATCTGCAATTCAACAGCTGTCTGACAGAAATGTGGTAAAAGACATCCCTTGCCATCAACTTAGCAATGCATGGTGTCAAAAATAGTATTATGGATAGATACCACTTGACAGGTCTTATGTCATGTGTACAGTGCCGTCAATTGAATGTCTAGGTGCCCATGTCAAATTAGTTTTGAGCCACTTATCATGTCACTGTTTTTCAATTATACTGCTTCAAGCTCATAAATTTTGTTCTGTATTGAGGGCATTATTTTGAGGTTGCTGACAGGCCCTTGACGGTTTCAAAATGATGTTTCACATCTTCCAGTGGTTCATTCGTTAAAAGCCTGGCTTCTAGCCAGATGTTGGTACACTTGCCAGGACAAGCACAGAAACAGCTTGCCTTCTCTTTATGCGTGACATACGCTAACTCTAACAGTACTGATGAAGTTACTTGACTGCCTTCACATCAGTGAGATTGAGCTTTAACAGATGTAAGCACTGTGATTAGTACTCTGAAGCCAAGCAGCAGAGAGAGTTGCAGTAGGTCATGGCAATTTATTTAGAAGGTCATTAATGCTAGTCAGTGATTAAAGATAAAGCCTGATCAATAGAAGGATTAGCTCCTGAGTTCTGTCTTAACTTTAGTTCCTTTACTCTGTGTTTCAAAATAAAAAAAATTAAAAAAGTAGACTAGTCCTATGTGTTATAGTATGGTTTATAGTAAAGCGCATGAAGTAAGATTAGTGAAGGTGATGCACTAGAGGGCAGTTTTTGGGGCATCTGTCAGTAAGGAGGTAGAACAGGCTGTCTACCAATCAGAAGGTTGGTGGTTCAATCCCCAGCTCCTCTAGCCTGCATGGCAAAATGATGCAGTGTGAGTGTGTGAATATCAAGTTGAAAGCATTAGGACATAGAAAAAAAGCAACTCTATGAATGTGTGAGTGAATAAGGCTTGGAATAAAAATACTTTAAGTGCTAAAATAGATATGAAAACCACTCTGTTTATTTAAGTACTAGTCCAGATTAAGATTCATGGTATACCTTTGTTTTCCCACCAGCAAAGATCAACTACCAACCAGCCCTGCCCAGCCAGAGAGAATTCCTTACTCAGAACATGCCTGTGGGTCATATGATAAAATTCATTATTACCTACAAAATGGTAAGTAGAAAAAAAAAACAAGAACACACAGAAGCAATGTTTATATGATTAAGGTTATGATGATCTAATCAAGAAGCATTTGTTTTAAATGATAACTCTTTTCCCTTCAAATCTGTTGGGCCAAAGTTACATATAATTCACTCCAATTAATTTGGTAGTTACCACATTTAAGACTGATTGGCTATGGTCGATAATGAAGTTGGTTGTAGATTAAAAAGGTTTTATGTGACTATATATTAGGGGTGCAACGATATTTGTATTGATATTGAACCGTTCGATACAGTGCTTTCAGTTCGGTACGCATATGTATCGAACAATACAAAATTTGTAATTTATTTTATCAACTTTCCTTCTATGCTGTCTGTGTTGAGCGCTCAGTGAATCTGCGTTCGACTACTCCGCCTAGGCTGCACTGTCGAGTGCAGATCCACTGAGTGCTCAACACAGACAGCATTGTCAGAAGGAAGAGCGCAGGGCAAGCTAGTGAGACAGAAGTTAAGCTCTCCTTGCAACATGGCAAATTGAACCTCCCCCACCCTCATTCAGATCTGGCCTTTGGAATTATTTTGGTTTTCATGTGACCTATGACCCCGAAGGTAAGCGCGTCATGGACTAAAGTAAAACAGTATGTTGGATGTGCCATGCAATGCTCAATTACATGGGTGGGAGCTAGTGTGTTAGCGTAGTTAGCCGAACTGAGCCTCCACGTGTACAAACCATGACGGGGGGTCATGGAGCCAAAAGTCCGGCAGTTTCAGCGCCACAGCGAACGTAGCTGCAACAGGAGGCGGAGGTCCGGCGGCCGCTGATGCATCCATAGCGGAGTCTGCGTTATCTACGGCCCGTTGCATGCTCGAGTCAGGGGTCACCAATGTGGAGGTAAGCATCAACGACACAGAGCTCTCAGTTCTCACTCCTTCTTTATTCGTCTCCAACATCAACTGCGCATATCGTGCCACAAAACACAGGAACACACTTCCTATACACCGGGTGTGAGTGGAGTCCTCTAGTGGTCCACCACTATATATATATATATATATATATATATATATATATATATATATATATATATATATATATATATACACACACACACACACACACACACACTTATTAGGGGTGCAACGATACTCGTATCGATATTGATCCGTTCGATACAGTGCTTTCGGTTCGGTACGCATATGTATCGAACAATACAAAATTTGTAATTTATTTTATCAACTTTCCTTCTGACGATGCTGTCTGTGTTGAGCGCTCAGTGGATCTGCGCTCGACAGTGCAGCCTAGGCGGAGTAGTCGAACGCAGATTCACTGAGCGCAGGGCAAGCTAGCGAGACAGAAGTTAAGCTCTCCTTGCAACATGGCAAATTGAACCTCCCCCACCCTCATTCAGATCTGGCGTTTGAAATTATTTTGGTTTTCATGTGACGTATGACCCTGAAGGTAAGCGAGTCATGGACTAAAGTAAAACAGTATGTTGGATGTGCCACGCATTGCTCAATTACATGGGTGGGAGCTAGTGTGTTAGCGCAGTTAGCTCATTAACGTGTTGGCCGTCCAGCCCCATGCACGGGGCGATCCGCGGTAGCTCATTAACGGAGATTTGCCGTGTTGTGGCGTTAATGTCATTTCAACGAGATTTACGGTGACAGCACTAGTGGGAACACAACGAATATGACTGCACATTTACGCCGACAAACAACAAGCACGCATGCTACAAACTTTACCCGAGTTATTTAGACAGCCGTTAGCACATGATTCTCCTTATGGGGACCTGATATGTTTAATATGCTGCTGAGAATATAGCCCAGAAGAAGCGTATAGTATATCTTTTATTTTGGAAAGAGCCATTTCTCTGTAATAAACTCTCTTTTCCAAAGATGAGTGATTCCTCAATCAGATACAGGGCTCACAAAATCGCTAGCCCGACGTCCCGGGCCTAGTGATTTTTCCAGTCGGGCTACCAAGATCTATCTCTGCCCTGCCCGTCGGCCTATCGTGGGAAGGAAAAATATTGTTACAACTTTGTTTTATTGATTTCAACAATGACATACAAAGTTAGCAACAGCTAAGTCAATCTTGATTTCAGAACAGTGGTATGTCCATTATACCCTCCAACCCCCCAACCCGAATTCTCCCCCTACCAGGTCCACACTAGACAAAACACCGCAGAGAACCAGTCTCTGCCCACACACACAAAAAAAACAAAAACAACATCTCAGGACCCATACACATAACAAGCATAACCCCCCCCCCCCGCAACCAAACAAACAAACAAAATCAAGCAAAGCAAAAAAAGAGAAAACAAAAGCAGAGAAAGTACCAAACAAAACAAAAGGAAAAAGAAATAGATAAGGTATAAGTAAGATTTAAAAAAGACAAAAAAAAAAACAAAAAAAAAAACATTATAATGTAGCTTCGCTCAGTTCACTTCAGACTCAGGAAGTAAAGTAATGGTGTCCACCAGCAAGAGAAATGATTTCCAGATTTTGTTAAATTCCCTAATAGAACCTTTTAGAGAGAATCTAAGTTTTTCCAACTTTAAGTTAAAGAGTACATCTCTCACCCAATGATCATGAGTTGGGGGGTGGGGAAGCTTCCACTTCAACAGAATAAGCCTCCAGGCCAGTAAAGTGGTAAAGGCTAGGGCCTGTTTGAGGGGACCAGATAAGTTCAAGTCAGGAGGAATGCCAAAAATTGTGGAGAGTGGGTTAGGAAGGACAGTCTGGCCATATGCTTGGCTAAGTGTGTCGAATATATTCCTCCAAAATGCACTCCATTTCGAACAAGACCAAAACATGTGGACATGGTTGGCAGGCGATAGTCCGCATCTGCTACAGGCATCACTGATGGTTGGATAGATTTTAGATAATTTTGCGTTTGTATAGTGTACTTTATAGACCACCTTGCACTGAATCAAAGCATGGCGAGCACAAATTGAGGACGAGTGAATCAATTTCAAAGCATTTGGATTATCTCCAATAAAGGTTGGAGAAAAAGGGAGTGGTGAGCTGAGTATTGATGATAATGAGTAACAGCTAGATGCAGTTTCCATTTGTACCCAGACTGTTGCAGGGGGGTCGTTATGAACCCAATGTAAAAGTTTTTGTATGCTAGCTGCCTAATAGTAGTGTCTAAAATTGGGCAGACCAAGACCACCGTCACTTTTAGAGGACTGAAGAATAGACTTGCGAATTCTAGCTTGTTTCCCTCCTCATACAGTGGGGCAAAAAAGTATTTAGTCAGCCACCGATTGTGCAAGTTCCCCCACCTAAAATGATGACAGAGGTCAGTAATTTGCACCAGAGGTACACTTCAACTGTGAGAGACAGAATGTGAAAAAAAAAATCCATGAATCCACATGGTAGGATTTGTAAAGAATTTATTCGTAAATCAGGGTGGAAAATAAGTATTTGGTCAATAACAAAAATACAACTCAATACTTTGTAACATAACCTTTGTTGGCAATAACAGAGGTCAAACATTTACTATAGGTCTTTACCAGGTTTGCACACACAGTAGCTGGTATTCAGGCCCATTCCTCCATGCAGATCTTCTCTAGAGCAGTGATGTTTTGGGGCTGTCGCCGAGCAACACGGACTTTCAACTCCCGCCACAGATTTTCTATGGGGTTGAGGTCTGGAGACTGGCTAGGCCACTCCAGGACTTTCAAATGCTTCTTACGGAGCCACTCCTTTGTTGCCCGGGTGGTGTGTTTTGGATCATTGTCATGTTGGAAGACCCAGCCTCGTTTCATCTTCAAAGTTCTCACTGATGGAAGGAGGTTTTGGCTCAAACTCTCACGATACATGGCCCCATTCATTCTGTCCTTAACACGGATCAGTCGTCCTGTCCCCCTGGCAGAAAAACAGCCCCATAGCATGATGTTTCCACCCCCATGCTTCACAGTAGGTATGGTGTTCTTGGGATGCAACTCAGTATTCTTCTTCTTCCAAACACAACGAGTTGAGTTTATACCAAAAAGTTCTAGTTTGGTTTCATCTGACCACATGACATTCTCCCAATCCTCTGCTGTATTATCCATGTGCTCTCTGGCAAACTTCAGACGGGCCTGGACATGCACTGGCTTCAGCAGCGGAACACGTCTGGCACTGCGGGATTTGATTCCCTGCCGTTGTAGTGTGTTACTGATGGTGACCTTTGTTACTTTGGTCCCAGCTCTCTGCAGGTCATTCACCAGGTCCCCCCGTGTGGTTCTGGGATCTTTGCTCACCGTTCTCATGATCATTGTGACCCCACGGGATGAGATCTTGCGTGGAGCCCCAGATCGAGGGAGATTATCAGTGGTCTTGTATGTCTTCCATTTTCTGATGATTGCTCCCACAGTTGATTTTTTCACACCAAGCTGCTTGCCTATTGTAGATTCACTCTTCCCAGTCTGGTGCAGGTCTACAATACTTTTCCTGGTGTCCTTCGAAAGCTCTTTGGTCATGGCCATGGCGGAGTTTGGAGTCTGACTGTTTGAGGCTGTGG
The DNA here is from genome assembly GCF_041146795.1 of Maylandia zebra. Lineage (NCBI taxonomy): Eukaryota > Metazoa > Chordata > Actinopteri > Cichliformes > Cichlidae > Maylandia > Maylandia zebra. The sequence continues at coordinate 37,647,287 of NC_135173.1, read as the reverse complement.
ACAGGTGTCTTTTATACAGATGATGAGTTCAAACAGGTGCCATTCATACAGGTAACGAGTGGGGGACAGAAAAGCTTCTTACAGAAGACGTTACAGGTCTGTGAGAGCCAGAGATTTTCCTTGTTTGAGGTGACCAAATACTTATTTTCCACCCTGATTTACGAATAAATTCTTTACAAATCCTACCATGTGAATTCATGGATTTTTTTTTCACATTCTGTCTCTCACAGTTGAAGTGTACCTCTGGTGCAAATTATTAAATTGTGCACAATCGGTGGCTGACTAAATACTTTTTTGCCCCACTGTATGAAATGTGACAGAATCTTTTCTAACTTGTCAAAAAATGCCTTGGTAAGAAGAATCGGAACATGTTGAAAAAGATACAAGAATTTTGGGAGGACACTCATCTTTATCAGGTTAACTCTCCCTGCCACTGACAATGGTAGAGAAGTCCAGTGGTCACAATCTTTCCCAACATTTTCTAGTAGGGATAGAAAATTCTCCCTCATCATTTTATGTATAGAAGAGGAAATAAAAAACCCCAAATATCTAAATCCGGTTTCTGTCCACTTAAAAGGCACTATTGAGTGGGGAAGAGCTCTGGCCAGGGAATTGAGGGGTTGCAACTCGCTTTTTTGATAATTGACCTTATATCCTGACAGTGTACCATATTGGTCCAGTATGTCAAAAAGCACCGGGAATGAGTTTAGAGGGTCAGAAATGTACAGGAGCAAGTCATCTGCATAAAGGGAGAGTTTGTGAGTCACACCACACCTTGTAATGCCTTTAAATCTATCCTCTAAACGCAGCCATATTGCAAGAGGCTCGATAGCAATGGGGAATAGGAGGGGTGAGAGAGGGCACCCTTGCCTAGTGCCCCTCTCAAGTGGAAAAGGCAAAGACAAGTTGTTGTTAGTACGAATACAGGTGGATGGCGAGGAATATAGTAGCTTAACCCAGAGAATAAAGTCAGCCCCTAAGCCAAACCTATCCATCACCTCATAGCTCCACTCGACGCGGTCGAAAGCTTTCTCCGTGTCAAGAGATACCACAACCTCTGGAATCGAGTTGCACGATGTATGGATAATATTCAAGAGGCGTCTTGAATTGTCATATGAGTGCCTGCCGGCCATAAATCCCGTCTGGTCAGAGGCGATAATTTGTTACAGAACACGTTGTAGCCTAAGTGCGAGGATTTTAGATAGTATTTTAAAATCAATATTTAAAAGAGAAATTGGTCTGTAACTGCTGCACAACAGAGGATCCTTGTCCTTTTTCAAGATTAAACAAATAGTAGCTTCGGACAAAGTCTTGGGTAATTGACATTTTGAAAAGGCTTCATTATACATATCTTTCAACAACGGTGCCATAAGATCAGAATTGACTTTATAGTATTCTGCAGAGTAACTGTCAGGGCCCGGCGATTTACCTGTGTTTAAGGATTTAATGGCTTCTTGTACCTCTACTACAGTAATAGGTCCCCCTAATCCCTTCGTCAGATCTCTATCTATTCTTGGAAAATGTATATTTTGGAGAGTTTCTTCTGATAGAGGGGGAGAGCTTGAAGTGTACAGATTGGAATAGAAACTTACAAATACTTCATTAATTCCCTCTGGGTCCGATATTATGTCACCAGCAGCAGACTTGACCTTTGGGATTAGCTTGGAGGTTCCTTCGGCACTGGCTTGATAAGCAAGAAGTTTCCCTGCCTTGTCACCGGATTCAAAAAAGCGTTGCTTAGTCTTAATTAATTATAAATTTAAAATAAATGTTAGAATCCACAAGGGGGTTCTTTATAAGTCTGCACTTTGCTTGATTAAGAAAATATCATATGTTACAGTGACATGTGGGGAAATTAACAGCTGATTTTAATTGCAGACAAAACTTGTATATCAATAACAAAACAAATTGCAGTTTCCGGTGTAGAAAAAGTTTAAAAATATTTATTTGGTAAGCAGAAGTCTTTATCAGACAGCAAATAACTAACTTGACACATTTATACATCAATCTGACAACAATCTGTACAAAAAGCTTCGAGCACATGAAATTTGATTTGTGTAATCTAATCCATTTTGCACTTCCACTACAACACCACAGTTAATTAACAAAATGCTTCTGTGCCTTGTTAAGTAACTGAAATTGTCAGCTGTACAGAACATAAAACAATTTGTGCTCATGCAAACATTTATTTGATCAGTGTCTTGGCAAGATGCACTAAGATTCCAATAAACACATGGAAAAACTGCTCACTGATAGACAATATGGTGTCATTTTTACTCTGCTCCTGTGCATCTGCAGAAATTCTATAGTCTCAGATGTATGGAGACCTTACTTTTATCAATTACGATCATGAGTTGTAGCCCAGGAGCCATGAGTCATATGTCTGAGATATACATGTTTAAAAAGGTTAAACATAATAGATGTAAAGCATATACATTTCCCTGACAGGCTGAAGAAAATAAGAGTATACGTGAATGGAAGGGAAACAAATCATCACGAGAAACAAAGTTCATTGTTTGTAGCTCTTGAAAAGAGAACCATTATTTCTTTGTGCACAGTATTATCACGGCTGGTGGGTCAAGACATAGACACCAAAGGATGCCTTGTGCCTAATTTGGCTGCCAGCTGCCTCTGACTATTCATGTATAAAAGTACAAAAAACAACATTCCCGTGGTGTAGGTGCACCCATTTGCTTTATCAGATGTTTTAACACTACCGTTGTGTGGTCTTACATGTGTATGTGCAACTACTTTCATCCTGCTCTAATGTCAACGTGAAAATGCTCTTTAACAACTTGGTGAGTGACAAAACTATCTAATTTTCCCTACAAAATACCTCTGTTGTTGACCTTAATGGTTGTTTTTAGTATTTTGAACATCTAAATCCGCGGTTCTAGTGTTCCATTTCATTTCTGCACTTTATTTTAGCCAATTTCTGGTTAAATCTGGTTTGCATTATTTATTTATTTATTTTTTGGGAGTAGTAATTAAACATTTTTTTTGCAGGTTTTATAGGGAAAAACAAAAACCAAACAGCTGAATTTCCACTCACCTGTGCTACTCTGGGATTTGGAAATCAAACCTGATTGCAGCAAAAACACCTGATTCACCTAGTATTTTCCAACACATAGCACAACCTCCAAATCAAATCAAATCAAATCACTTTTATTGTCACATCACATGTGCAGGTACATTGGTACAGCACATGTGAGTGAAATTCTTGTGTGCGAGCTTCACAAGCAACAGAGTTGTGCAAAATACAATAACATAAACAGGCAAAATACAAGAATGGCTACATCTGAAACTAATAAATATATGTACAATATATAATAGTATATGCATTTCTGGATGTGTATACTAAATATTTTTCTACATGTGTGTGTGTGTGTGTGTGTGTGTGTGTGTGTGTGTGTGTGTGTGTGTGTGTGTGTGTGTGTGTACACATATTTTACAAATTAAATAGAGTAAACAATAAATAAAATATATAAAATAAATAAAATAAAATATACAGAGTGAGACATGTGCAAAACAGTGGCATTACTGTACAGTATGGAGTGCATAATGTTAAAGTTCCAGTAGTGAAGCTGAGGTGTCTATGAAGCGTTCAGCAGTCTGATGGCCTGGTGGAAGAAGCTGTCTCTCAGTCTGCTGGTACGGGACTGGATGCTGCAGAACCTCCTTCCTGATGGAAGTAGTCTGAACAGTTTATGGCTGGGGTGACTGGAGTCCTTGATGATCCTCCCCGCTTTCCTCAGGCACCGCTTCCTGTAGATGTCTTGGAGGGAGGGAAGCTCACCTCCAATTATCCGTTCAGAGCACCGCACTACTCGCTGGAGAGCTTTGCAGTTGTAGGCGGTGCTGTTGCCATACCAGGTGGTGATGCATCCAGTGAGGATGCTCTCAATGGCACAGTGATAGAAGGTCCTGAGGATGCGGGGGCTCATGCCGAATCTTTTCAGTCTCCTGAGAAAGAAGAGGCGCTGCTGCGCCTTCTTCACTGTTTTGTTTGTGTGTACTGACCACGTAAGATCCTCAGCCAGATGTACACCAAGGAACCGGAAGCTGCTCACTCTCTCCACAGCAGCGCCGCTGATGGTGATGGGGGTGTGTACTTCTCTGCACCTCCGGAAGTCCACTATCAACTCCTTTGTCTTTGCGACGTTGAGGGTGAGATGGTTGTCTTGACACCAGTGGGTCAGGGCGCTGACCTCCTCCCTGTAAGCCGTCTCATCACTGTTGGTGATAAGACCCACCACTGTAGTGTCGTCCGCAAACTTCACAATGATGTTGGAGTTGTTAGTGGCTGTGCAGTCGTAGGTGTAGAGTGAGTATAGGAGAGGGCTCAGTACACACCCCTGTGGAGCACCAGTGTTCAGTGTGACGGGGGATGAGGTGATGCTGCCCAGTCTGACCACTTGGCGTCTGTCAGACAGGAAGCTAAGGATCCAGCTCCCCCACCCTCATTCAGATCTGGCCTTTGGAACTATTTTGGTCTTCATGTGACGTATGACCCTGAAGGTAAGCGAGTCATGGACAAAAGTAAAACAATATGTCGGATGTGCCACGCAATGCTCAGTTACATGGGTGGGAACTACTGCGTTAGCGCAGTTAGCTCGTTAACGCGTTGACGCCGTCCACCCCCACGCACTGGGCGATCCGCGGTAGCTCGTTAACGGAGATTTGCCGTGTTGTGGCGTTAATGTCATTTCAGATTAACCCTGACAGCACTAGTGGGAACACAGCGAATATGACAGCACATTTACGTCGACATCATCCTAGTGCAAAGACAAGTGGAAGCAGACAAAAACAACAAGCATGCATGCTACAAACTTTGCCCGAGTCATTTAGACAGCTGTTAGCACATGATTCTCCTTATGGGGACCTGATATGTTTAATATGCTGCTGAGAGTATACCCCAGAAGAAGTGTATAGTATAGCTTTTGTTTTGGAAAGAGCCATTTCTCTGTAATAAACTCTCTTTTCCAAAGATGAGTGATTTCTCGATCAGATAGATTTATTATTTTATCCCTTTGTTTAAGCAACATTAAATTTAAAAACTGTACGTTTGAGTTAAAATATATATTTATAATTTTAATAACTGACAAATTAAAAAAGCATGAAAATATTTTTGTATCAAAAAAATATCGAACCGTGACACCAATGTATCAAACCAAACCGTGAATTTTGTGTATCGTTGGACCCCTAGCCACAGCTGCCCTGGGGCAGACTGACAGAAGCAAGGCTGCCATATCGCGCCATCGGCCCCTCTGCAGGACACCGGCCCTCGAGGCCTGGAGTTGGACACCCCTGGTGTAAAGGAACTTGACTAGCCTGCACAGAGTCCTGGTCTCCACCTGATAGAACACCTCTGGGATGGGATTAGAGCACAGACTGTGAGACAGACTGTCTCATCTAACATCAGTACCTGACTTCACAAATGTGCATGCGTAAGAATGGCCAAAAATTCCCTAAAACACACTCATAAGTAGGGATGGGTATCATTTAGGTTTTATCCGATACCAGTACCAAACTGGTACTTTTGGAACGGTGCCGGTGCTTAAACTGTGCTTGAACCGGTGCTTAAAGAATGAAGAACACAAACTTTGTCCAAAACCCTCTCATGTTCAGCTGTTTTTTTGTAAAAAGATAACAATGTTAGCCTTTTCTGCAGCTATAGGGGATTTATGGTATCACTCTTGGCTGGAAGCAGTGTTTAAACAATGGGGGGAAAAAAACTATCCAAAAACCTCTCATGTTTAACTGTTTTCCACTGTTTCTTTGGTCATTTTAGCTTTTTTGGCCAGGGTGAAGGGAGTATCTGCCATCAAACAAGAAGACAGCCGCATGTAACTACGAGGTGTTTGCTAGTTCACCTTACGTGCATTAATGTAATAACGTGGTTAGCCTACTCAACGTAAATTACACATGGACAACATTAAGCTACTCACGCAGAGAAGAACGGCTGCTGCTGCCATCATCACCCGTCATCATTTCTGCTACACTGGCAGGGCTAGGGGCCAGGACTCTCCTCTTCGGGTTTTTGGGGGATGTTGCAAACTCCGGGACCGATAACAGGCAACCCACCCGGAGTAGATGTGCTTGGTGTGAGGTCTCGCAGCAAGCTATCAAATACGGTGCATTTCTCGGCTTTTAAAAAAAAAAAAACAATATGCGTCGCCAGGTGTTTCATCAGATTCAAGGTGTTACCTCCTTTGCACAGTATCACCTTAAAGCACTTGTTGCAGGCTGCTGAGTTTGCATCTTTTGCTGTGAAGTACAGCCAGACTTTTGACCGGTTCGCCTTGGGCGTTTTTAATCTGTATTTCTGCTCTAAAAGAACGTACGTACCTGGGCCTGCCTACTACGCTCGCAAAGGTAAAATGATTGGCTGGAATCCAAAGTGTGTGACATCTCAGGAAAAAAAAGCACCGAAATAAAGCACAGAAATGTGCGCTGCTTTTCGGTCTGGTTACTACCGTTTATGTCAGAACGCACCGGATGCCGGTACCCATCCCTACTCATAAGCCTTGTGAAAATCCTTCTCAGAAGAGTTAAAGCTGATATAGTTCCAAAGGCCAGCACACATCAAAGATTAAACCCTATGGATTAAAAAAGGGATGTTACTCCAGTTCAGTTTTGTGCATCTGTGAAGGCTTTTGGCAATATAGTGCATTTGTCTTGCCAGAATCTGCTTTCTCTTTGGATTGTTTCTAGAATAGGAAATAATGTGAACTTAAACAGCATATTGGATGCTCGTTTAGCATTTGAATTAGCCTGGGAGAGTTGATATGCCCTGTGTAGATAATAGATGAATTTGTCATAAAGTATATAAAACATAAAAAATATCAAATATAAAAAATAAAAGCTTAATTTCAATCACAATGTAAGCACATTTTGGTTGAAATCTATTTAGCCTTTTTGTGGGTGGTTGTTGGGGTTCTTAGCAGTGAATAACTAATCAAGATCCAAAAAGGAAACTGTAATTGAAACCAAGTCTCCAGTAATCATGTATTAAGCAAAGTCATTATTTATTTTGAGCAAAAATACAATGGAAATAATTAAAAGAGAGAATACAAATTCAAAGCAAGATCCAGAAATATGCTTTCAGAATCACAGTTGCCATTATACAATGACACTGATCACAATGTTAGAGAGAAACAGCATAAAAAGATGACTCATCACACATTTAAATTCATGTGGATGTAAATGTGACAGCCCATGCTTATACAAATGTAAATGCAGAATACATAGTAGCATTAGTAATACCATAATTTGTGATACAATGCTGCTAGTAGCAGTGGTCATATTATGTTTTCTTATAAAATTCCCCATGTCACAAAGTGAATAAATTCTTAAAATAAAAAGTTTAAGTGTTATTTGATGCAGGTTCAAAAAAGTCCCTACTTTCCAAAAGCCTGTGCTGTAAGAACATTAAAGTTACTTATTATTACATGAGGCTATGAGATTGCCAGAAAGCAACACTTAGTGTGTGTGACAGAGCCAAATGATTATAATTTTATGAAGCATTTGTATTACATTTGTACATCTCATGCTATTTTACTGCCACAGGATGGTCTTCACATACATGAAATGTCTTCAAATTACCAACACTCCAATATATGAAAATAAAATTATAGTTACACATGAACATGTAATTTGCATTAGCAACGACATATTATACTTTATAATATTACTAATATTATAATATTGTTCAGTAAAACAAAGCTGTCACAGACTGTATATTTATATTGAGCACACATTTCTTAAAAAAACAAAATAAAACCCACAATTACTGACAGGTTTTGGATCTGTTGTTTTTGAAAGAAATTTAATGAGGAATCAATTTAATATTTAATCACCACAAATCAGGGATTTTCCTTTATAAAATAACTACATAGATGTACTATACAGAGGCCCATCCAGTGATGTGTTACCTAATTTAAGGCTGATTGATCATTATAAAAAGCCTTTGCCAGTAATGGTAATTGCCGATTAAAGAAGCACCGCTTCTTGTTCCCTAGTGTAGTTGCATGTCTGGAGCTTCAGCTTAGGTTTCGATAACAGTCTCAAAAGGGGTAGAGATGCAAAGAAAAAAGCCACTCCTGATATTGGCCCAAAAGATCAACATGGGCAAAGGGACACAAAACCTGGACAGAGAAACATTGGAAAATGTGCTATGAACAAACAGTCTGTGTTTGAGATGTCTGAACCAAAAGAAAAACAGCTGTGAGATGTAGAATAAATACACAGATGCTGAAAGAGGTGGTTGGTCCCAACTACTATGGTTTAACATCATTCTAAAGTGAAACCAGATAATAACCAAAAGTTCAAAAATTATACACAAATTTTTAAAGAAGTTGGTCAGGTAACTTCAGGTCAGGTCAGGTATTCAGTAACTGAGTGGCCAACACAGGACCTCCACCTTATTACTAAGGTGTTGTGTGAACAGCGTATCAGTATGGTACAAAGTAAGTGCTCAGTAAACTAGGGCTGTGCGATATGACCAAAATCTCATATCCCGATATTAAAACATCTATTGTCCCGATAACGATATAAATCACAAAAATGTAACATTCTCTGTAAAGCTCAAGTTGCGTGAAGTGTTTCCAGCTGGGCGTCGTGTACCTGGAGTCGAGTGTTTTACTGATGCATGAAACTATAAATTTTTAGACATAGGTTGTAACGGCCGCCGTTTTCTTTGTGAGTATTTATTACACGGCGTGCTGCGGGGAAAAGCCTGTTCTAACGTTTGACTCTAAGGTTTATTTTTTAGCACCTGACGGCTCTTTTTTAATTGTCATCTGTAATTAATCTGCTCTTTCACGTGATTCAGTTTATTTTGAAAAGTCTAAACAGGATCTTGAGCTTTATTGTGAAAGGTTTATGTGGAACATAAACACGCGGTGGTTTTAGTTTTGTTGCTAACGACAACGCATAAAAACAAGTGCTTGTCCGTCCGTAGTGTGGTTATATTAAATATAAGAGAAAGAGAGAACTTTAAGAAATTAATATAGCCACTACAGTGACCATCAAAACGATGAAAAAATATTGCCGTAAACAGTTTATTTTGCGACACCATGAAACAAACGGTAGCGTAAAATGAAACGATAGACGTTTTTATATCGTCATCCGATATATATCGTTATATCGAACAGCTCTACAGTAAACCATCCTGATTTCATGAAGGGTATTCTCTCTATCCATCCATCCACTTATCCTTATCTAGCACAATCCTGCTAGCCCTGGTGGATTGTGCAAGCCCTGCAGGATTGCAGGGCTACCACAGAGACAGACAACCATTCACACTAATGGGCAATTTAGAATCACCAGTTAACCTAACCCCACTAACTGTTTGTCTTTGGACTGTGGGAGAAAGCCAGAGTACCCGGAGAGAGCTCATGCAAACACGTCTAGAACATGGGAACTCCACACAGAAAGGCCCCAGCCAGGTGGAGGATTTAGACTTGGGACTTTTTTTGCTATGAGGCAACAGTGCTAACCACATTGTGCACTGTGCTTCTTTACTGTTTTCCTTTAATTTAATATTTCACATTTGGATGTGTAAAGAAGTTCCAATATCCTACTGACAACTTTGAATAACTAAAAGTTGTCAATACAAGGTTCTGTTGATTTATCTTCAAATTTGAAGACATTGAGGGAAATGTGAGCACAAAAGACTATTTTTCCTCCTGACATTATCACTTTTACCTCCTAGGACCTGGCGTCCACATATGTGGACATCACATTTTTTGGGTTATTTAGACCAAAATACTCAATTTTGCTCTACAAGGGCCTGATATCCACTAACCAGGACATTATACTGCTACTGTTCTATCGAAATTTCAAATGAATATCCTCATATGTAGCTCTCATTTTTCTCAGAAACAAAAATTAGGTAAAAAAAAAAAAATCAGGTAATTCTTTGTTTTTATATTTATCAGGTCCCAATCAGCCCAAATATCAAAGAGAAATTAAAAATGCATGCCGTGGAAGAGTTCAGGTCTTAGGAGGTTAATCATGAAGCACAGAAGGTATTCGTTATTGTTTTCAGACAGATCTATGGTAGCTCCCCTCTGTTTTAGCTTAAACAACTTTTCTTGACAAAGCAGTTTGTTGGGTTTTTTTTGCCAAACCTTCAAATTAATCCAGTCAAAATTTAATGACATTTCCCCAACGTGTAATCAAGGAATGACTGTATGCAAATGGTTTGTAGCTCGTTTCAGTATTAAAGTGTTGCCATTATTGATGATGCTAAGAATGTTTGTATTTCTTCGCAGGCTTTTTGGAGGGAGAAGGGCTTTTCTGGGGAAATAGTGGCAGGGTCCTCCACCGAGTGTCCATTCTGTGTAACCTTTGATGCCACCAGCCCTTTTGGTAATGCTGCTCTGGTAGGGTTCATTGCTGGCCAGCAGGCTTCTCATTGGGAATCAAAAGAGGTAATGGAAAAATGCTGTAGAGAGGCTTTTAAGTAACTTTCTATGCACATGTCATTTAAACATGACAGTATTTTCAACATGTTTTAATAAGCAGAAACTTGCATACTCCTCCACCATCAGGATCATTTGCTTTTACTTGGATGTCCATTGCTAGTAGATATAAACTAAAGAGCTCCACAATCATGGGTATATTTAGGGTTAAGTCTTGTTTGCATTAGAGAAAAAAAGCCACATAGAATGCATTCTCAAAATGATATTGTTCAGTGGCAGCATTTTAAAAATGCACTCAAGATTGCTCATCACCCGAGTGCAGATAAAGCACTGCCTTTAGACTGAGAATTGTGGGGTACTGATGCAAGCTTTCAGTAACTGCAACTTAAGTGAATAACAGACAGAAGTGTTTTTTTTACCTGTATGGTAGAAAGAAGACTAAGAGCATTCCTAAAAATAGACAGTGGGTATTTTTTGCTTGTTAAGTGTTTAGAAATAAAGGGAAGGTGTTTATAATTACTGTTACCAGGTTTAAGTTTAAGATTTAAGTTGTAAAAGACAACCCACAAAAATAGAGAATGACTTAACTAAAATTTAAGATGCGTGGTTGTTCATGTTATTGGCCAACCAATCTGTTATTTCTTAACAAAGAGCATTTAAAATTATTTGGAATTGTACAAGTCTTGTCTTAATCCTTTAAATTCCTTTGAATTCTTTTCAGCAATAGCTTTGGTATAGGACGAATGCAGGCTTTATATGCCTTTAAGCATGTGTATGAGGTTTGCAACATGCTTTTTGCACACAGCCTACACGCTTTCCTTCTATATTCATAGAGACATACATACATACATACATACATACATACATACATACATACATACATACATACAGGTAGCAGTGTTTCCCTTTACATAAAAATATAAATATATTCAGCCCCATCTCTACAGTTGTTTTTGCCATCTAAGTCATCCTGACTGGCTAAAGCTCTTGAGTAACTATCACTATGCTGCTTTATTCTGTGTAGGATGCTAAATAATTAAACTCCACATCCCCCACAAAAGAAAGAAAAATCCCCAAACTATGGTGGTATATGTGAGTAGACGTGGCATCAGGCATGCAATTACGCACAGTATGTGCTGTTACAAAGTATGAATTTGTTATTATTTTATGTATTTTATGCGTTTTTGGTTTTTTGTTTTTTTTCTGTATTTCTTTTCCATTTTCAGGTCTCTTGCACTTTGCTGGCTTTCTATTGTTGCAGTTTTAAATTTGTTTAAATGTTCACTTGGATGCTCTTTCTTTGCCTGTTTTTTTGTAGTATGCCAACATTCCCAATGCAGAAATACAAGAGATTGAAGAATACAAGAGATTGAAGATCGCACAAAAAAATAGTGTAAACTTTACCGTTTATTGGAGCACATGGGATGACTCCAAAATTAACTTGACACTTCATTCACCTTCGTTGAACTCAAGTCTTTATAAATAAATAAATATAAATAAATAAATTAGAATTAACTACAACGTTCCTGAATTATAAATATTATTGCTCAGCTCATGTTTTATGTAATAGGAGGCCATTCTTGTTTGGTTTTACAGAGAAACTCAAACAGAATGACAGGCTGATGTTAGAAGAGTCGGTCAGAGTGTAAAAGACAAATCCGTGACTGTTGTGACACACAAAAAATAATGTATTATTTATTATTTTATTAGGAAACATAAAAAAACTACAAATAAAAACATTTGTAGGAAATCATCTGTGTTTGATTTACATACATTTACTGTAATAGATCACTTTCAGAAACACTCAAAAACATGATGTGTTTGGCTTTAATTATTTTCCTAGAATCTCTATAACACAATCAGAGTTTAAGTTATTGGATCTCCTTTTGTTACCAGGCCTCAGCTGCTCATCATGTGTGCTAATACAACTGTGAGAATGAGTTGCACAAATTCTTTACTTCTTTTGTCCAACTTGGTGATTTCTAGACAATACATTCATACTTTAGCACAAAGCATGTTGTTACAGTCTTGAGTTAGAGAAAGTGCCAAGTTACAACACACATTTCTGTTTCTGTTTTCTGTTTACAGGTTGGAGAAAGGAAAAACGCTGTGCTTTCCAGTCTGGTCAAATATCTAGGTCCTGAGGCTGCATCTTTCATGCATTATGAAGAAAAAGTAAGTGCTAAGTGCCAAATGTCTGGTGAAATAAAACAATATTTTTAGTTTAAGGTGGTTTTGTACAGTGCCAAAATGGATCCCATCTCTCTCACTCACTTTGCAGTTTTCTGGTTTGTATTCTTAAGGTATAAAGTTTTTGTATTATATTAGGGGGAAAAAATGCTTAAATTAAAAGTTATTTTAGACTTCACTGGGGTTTCACAGTGAGTCTAGAATCATTTCCACAAACCATAAATTGTGTCTAAAACCCTCCAAATTTGCATCCCTTTCTAGTGTGGAAAGTGGACAAGTTCTGTTAACAGACCTGCCTTTTTAAATTCCAAATGAGTAGCTGCTGCATTCTGTTATTCTTATTTTCCTGATAGTACTGCTTCTGATTACTCCGCTTTTAAAACATCTCAGGCACAAGCACAGCATGGTTTGCTCTTTTATTGACTGCATGAGCAAATACAAGAAACCTGAACTCCCAGCACCTTAGGAAATGAAAAACCAGTGGATTACACTTAAGTTGATGGCAATACCACCATAATAGGCAAATTATCTTATGGCTAGTGCTATCTTAGCTTTGATTTACTTTAGAACACCATATCTCTATCAATCTAGACCAGGGCTCGACAACCCTAGGCACGCGTGCCACACTTGGCATGCGAAGGGTTAACTGATGGCACGACCATAGCTGGACTAGCCATCGGTGGCCCGATGATTTTTTTTTTTTTTTTTTTTTTTTGTAACGGTATAAACAATGAAAGCTTGTGGATTGGCCAGATGCTGGCCGGTGTGTAAAAATAACTCAGTTGTTTGGTGGTGGCTATGGCGGAGCTTCCACAGATTCAGTAAAATTAACAAGTGGTGGAGGCTGGCAGGTGGATGAGGGAGAGGGGAGGCAGGAGGAGGAGAGACCCGAGACGGGGCGGTCCGAGTGTCAGGTGAACTGAACTTCAGGTAAGAAGTTATGACCTGCAGTCTATGTGGGTCAGATATGAACCAAGTTTAGGTGGAGTTTATTTTCGTTGTTCTGTTTTTTTAGAGTCAGTTACAATAACTCGTACTGCGTACTAGCTAGCATGACAGAGTTTCTATACAGCTGGGTGGGTGCTACTATGTTACTGATAGTGAACTTTGTTTTATTCATAAGGTTAGTTAGTAGAGTTGCCAACCGCCCTGTAAAAAGACGGAATTGTCCCACATTCAGAGAAAATATTACGTGTTTCGTGTTGAGCTGAGAAGGAACACAGTTTGTCCCGGACTTCAGCTAGGATGGAAAAAGACACAAAGGTGGAGTTATTCTGTCGTTACGCTGCACAGCTGCCTCTTCTTCTCCTCTCATTCTCTCCTGTTGCTACTTTAATCATGAAACTGATCAATGATCAGCTGATCGGCTCTCTTGTTTGTTTATCGCCCACTTTGCGCCAGAAAGAGGAAACCGCCGGATGTCGCGCTAAACAACAGCAGCACGTTTAAGCTTGATCAGCTGTTGTTAGAATGTATTTAATATTAATTTCTAGTATCAGCTTATGTTTGCTGGAGCCACAGCTGTAAAAGCTGCTGGTCATGATATCGGTTTGGATATGTGGTGAGAGGGAAACATGAAGATGAAACCAGGAGATGTCCTTACTGAACCATCAGAGCTGAACAGGTGATGGAGAAACAGGTTTACCTTTTAGGTGACATGGATGAGTTGAAGGGAAGTTATGAACTGTTTCTGAGAGACAAATAACACCAATATCATTTTCTATGTAGCTGACAGCTGGTAACTGTGCAGGGGCGGGTCTAGCAAAGTTTTGCCAGGGGGGCAGGTAGGGCATTAACAGGGAAAGGGGGGCACAAAGAAATACTTTCTCATTCTCATTTAAAATGTCTGGCTGTTCTTAAATAATTATCTGAAGCTTACAACCAAAGTTTTCATCTTATGTAAAATGTATAGAAATCATACATATACCAACAAGACAGCGTTTGTTTTCATTCAAAGGCTTTATGGCTTTAATACCTGGTGGGCCGGTCTTTAGTCAAAATGCCTGGGCTGTTTTTTTGTCCCAGTCCAGCCCTGGGCACGACACGCAGTGAATTAATCTGAGAGGGTAAAAAATAAATGGCCGGGCCAGCGGTGCACATTGCAAATCAGCTCGCATAGACACATTAGTTGACGATATCTTAGCTAACAGCCCCAACTACCAGATTCAACTTGTAATTGGCTAAAAAAAATAACTTACTTACTAACTCACCTACCGGTGAGAAGGACATTGTTAGCTTTCCACATTCCGACACTTCAAAAGCTTCAGGAGCTTTCCGCTCAGCACAGCATCAGCACCACGGAAATACACGGATACATCCGTAGACTCGAGACACAATGCATTTTTGGGACTTTCAGGTGTATGGACCAATGTTTTATTTTCTGATCAAACCAGAAAGCTTTAATGAGCAGCTGGGTTTTTCTCGCATTAACTGGCTGGGTTAATGCCAGTTAATGCAACATCGAAGCAGCTAGAATCCACAGCTGTGCGTGTTCATGGAGCTTTCATTTTCACCTGCTGGACATCACTACCTGACAAGTTTAACTGTCTTCAGAACATTGCAGAGGCCTTATTGACAGTATTTGGCTCTACATATCTGTGTGATCAGATTTTCTCTCACATGAGTGTCCTCAGGCAGCCATCTGAATGCTGGACACTTGGAGACCTGTGTCTCTGTATTAACAGACATGCCATATTGGCTTAGTTTATTTTTCTTATCATTCTTGTGAGGAGACCATAAATAGCATTTGTATTTTCTGTTGTACAGTTCATTTACTGTTATGGATAAAAAGTCTTTTTTTGTTTCAAAATAGCTGATAACTATTTACTGATAGCTGCCAACATCTGCGAACAAATATCATTCTATAAAGTGGTTCTATATAGTGTGTAACTGTTCATATAGAGCGTTATTAAATTTATTGCTAATGCAATCATGTGGCACACTGACTTCTGAGGAAATTTTAAATGGCACTCGCCATCAGAAAGGTTGCCTACCCCTGCTCTAGACAGATGGACGGACGGACAAAAAACACCACAATGAAGAACATACACAAACAATTAACATGACTGTGTCATCAGCCGCCAGAATAATGAGGACGAAAGCCAGAATAGAATCAAAAAGTATAGTGGTGACTCTAAATAAGGCTCATAAAAAAGGTAATTCTTGACTTGTGACAGCCCCTAGGGACACACTAAAAAAAGGTCACATTTTGAAAGTTCAATGGCAGACTTTAGGTGGCTGCTTTAAAAACATGATGTCAAAATAAGCAGAACCTGAATAAATAAGTCACTGGAAGGCAAGCATGCTGAATTTAGGCTGGGTCTCCAAATGGGGCACAATCACCCATTTTGCACACGAGATACTACATCTTCTACAGTCCTGCATAACAACAATGTACATGCAATAAACTTTGAAAGATATTTTAATTTTAATCTGCCTATCATCCTAAAAATGTGTCAAACATAAACCAAATAGCTCAGCTGTATTACATGACGTAGCACATTCATTTATGGCCTGTAAAGGAATACAGGCCAGATACAAGGCTGATAATTTATTCACTTCACCAGCAGCTGCGGAGACAGAAAATATATGGCAGGATTGCACTGGCACGATCTTAAAGTCACTGAATAATCCACAGGACTTGTTGAGAACATTTTTATTTCTATGTTTATATTTAGTTGTCCTTTCTAAGGTGTTATTTAAATGTGTTGTCATGAAGGCATCCTTACTCTTCTTTAACTGGATGACATCCTAGGAGGTGCAAGTTGAAAGATTAGTTTTCCTGTGTGCAGATTCAAGGTGTTGGATGATTAGTATTAGTCAGTGTTGGGCAAGTTACTTTGAAAAAGTAATTAATTATAGTTACTAGTCACTTCTTCAGAGAAGTAACTGAGTTACAATATTCTAAAAGTAATTAATTACTTGAAAAGTAACTATTGCGTTACTTTTAAAAAAATGGTTTAACCCTCTGGGGTCCAGGGTATAATTGGCCATTTTTAACTACTTTTGATTTTCCCTCCACATTTTACCTTTAAAAACTATTTACTTTGCCTAGTTTGGTATCATTCTTTTCACCACAACCTCACGTTTCTGAATTTACAGTTATGTTTTCATTTTGACTGCATTAACACAATTGATCTAAAATCAGACAAAAAACATAAAATCAGAGTAGAAAAAGTTATATTTTTTACTGTAACAACCACAAACATGTTTAATGAATCATATTTCATAACTTTAAATGCAAATATAAATTGTCAATTTTAAAATCCTATGCACAAGTTTTGCAAACAACAAAGTTATTTGCAGCCATTTACCTTTTACCTTGATTTTTTTAAATAACCATTTCAAACTATTTACAGAACAATCAGCTGTTTTGCATCAATAAGATGCCACACAAATTATTTGTGCCACTCCAAAAAAATAATTTCTGTTCACTATAAAGGAGAACATCACAGCCTGATACCTGCAGGTCTGACAGCAGCAGGTGTATCACTCCTGTTTCTACCTGGAGACAGCAGTCGCCTCATTGTTCTGACAAACAGCACAAAACTATCCACAACACTACACACTAACTACACAAGACAACACATTAACTACACAACACTACACACTAACTACACAAGACAACACATTAACTACACACTCCAAACACGCTAAACTTCACAAATCTCTCACACCACAAAACTCGCTCTCTCTCTTTTTCTGCTGTCTTTCTTTCTCTCTCTCTCCGTCACTCCTAAAACTTTCTGTTTTTTGTTGTTGTTTGCTCATAAGCAGAGAGTGCTTGCTAGCGCTGTCCTTAGACAGTAAACGTGACGAAACTATTGAGGAAAAAACACGTGTATATATTGTTTATCATGACTCACCTTGTTGCTTTGTCATCTTAAAGTGGTCATGTGATTGGCTTACCACGACTACTTTATTCTTCCTCAGTCAAACAGCAGCACTCATGCAATTGTTTTGCCCCCTTAGCTCCAGGTGTTGTGCTAGAAAGTGATCGTGATTATCGTCTGCGGGAGCGCGCAGCTGCTTAAAGCTGTAGCATCCAGATTACTTACAGCTACTTCCGTACAACTGATATAAGATGCGGTAAGCTGAACACAACTTCAACCGTCTGTTTGTTGAAAAATAGTAACAGACCGCATTTTCTTGTTAGTAACGGTAACGGCGTTGTAACGATAGGAATAGTAATTAGTTAGATTACTCGTTACTGAAAAAAGTAACGCCGTTACTTGTAATGCCGTTATTCCCATCACTGGTATTAATTAGTATTACACATTTTCCTCAACAAATAATTCAATATAGTTAACATTTTCCAAAGGAAAATTAGATGCTACATTTTGTACTTTAGGCCTCACTGGGGCTTAAAAAGAGTCAAATTCTGTATAATCAAAACTGTTATTATGTCTTTTTGGTCCCCGCCTGAGAATCATTATATATTTAAGTTTTCACACTAAAATGTTTAATATTGAATGATTGTAATACGAGTTTTACGGATTTAGGCAGCCTGCAAACATTAAACTAATAACAGCTTATTTAACATACTATACAGGAATGTCAAGGAGTAGTCCATGGTGTTTTCCATGGTCCATGGTTATGTCCTCATAAATTGTCAAAAATATTATGACTACTATGAAATCAAGTCATGTGATGTGAAACAATACTGAAAAATATAATTAAATCCATTTTCTCCTACAGGATTGGGCCAAGGAGGACTACAGTGGTGGCTGTCCAGTTAATGTCATGGCACCAGGTTTGCTAACATATTACCACCCTAGCCTGAGGAAGCCTTTTGGCAGGTAAACACCTTACTAATGGCATATATACCAGTGAATTACAATACTTATTCTCCCTTACATTAAAATAACTCATCGTCCATCTGTATTTGTATCCACACAAGATTAATATTAATGTTTTCAATGGCTAAACGTGTGGAGTTATAGAATTCACAGTTGTAAATGTTAACATAGTACAGAAGGTGACAGGATGAGAGATACTGAGAATATTTGCTGAATGTTTATACTATTTTTATACAACAAAAAATAGGTCTATTCTCCCTGCCAACTAGGTATTACTCACTAGCACCCAGTGCGTACAGATCATTGACATGAGTCGTGGGAGTGATTACATCTTTAATGATACATAGTAGTCCAGTTCTAAAGAAATGGTAAGAGGTCATCAGGAGGGGTGTTCTCATGGGAAAATGCCCTATAATCCATTTCTAATGGCCTCTTCAGAGATGCACAAAGCTGAAAAACGAGAGAGAGCAAGAGAGAGAGCGAGAGAGCGAGAGAGCGAAAGAGCGCGAGAGAGAGCGAGAGAGATGGGGAGGGGGATCCAGGTAATGCATTTCCATAATGACATCAAGTCCGTGGGGAGCAGAGGAAGCTCATTACATAACGTGACTGAAACAGCAGAAAGGTGATGGTAGCTCTCAGCCACATCCCTACCCCATATAGGAAATTGATTCTCAAGGGCATACTGTAACCTTGACACAAATCTAGCACATGTAATGAAGACAAACCCAAGACTGGTGGACAAAAATGCTGCTGGTGCTTCCAAGGTAATGTATTTACCAGTGCAAAAAATTTAGCTAGTGTCCCATTATGGGATTTGACATGGTCTGTATCTTTATACTGACAATGTGATTTTTACACTTCACACACTGACTAATTATTCTAGGTTAATAATACGCTTGAATAGACAGCATGGAGGATGTTTGAGAGCAGAGAACAGGGTATGTGAGGTGTGAGGAAAAACCAAGACATATGAATAAACTGACCTCAGTAGGTTTTACACCAAGTTAGCATTTTGTTTAAAGAAAGATTAATTCTTTAGTATAAATATAAATACGTAGTTTAAACAAAAGATCTCTGTTTTTTACCAAGGGAGGAAACATCTGGGATAATATGTCAAATCCAAAACAAGCACTGTTGTGCCCCTTTGTGAAAAAGGAGCAACTAAAAGTAGCTTGCTTGGTTTACACTAATTTGATTATATGTTTAATATAATTCCCGGGGCTTGCATCATTGTATCACTGAATTCTAACAACTTACAGAGCTATCACTCTCCATCGGATCTATGTTAAAGTCTGCATCTATTCAGTCAGTTCATGATTAGTCTGTGAGTCCCATCTAAGTCTGTCTTAACAGCAGCAGCCTCATTCTAAAATACCAGTATGAGTCCCTGTTCCAGTAGTTAAGGCCTGAACTTTCTTACTGTTTACAGGTGGTTAGCTCAAGCTAAAATAATGCAAAGGAAAATTAAGTCATGACAGATTTTCCACAAGCAAACCTTCAGGGGAACCACTTCATTACTGATTCTTTATGTATTTACATGGTTTACAATAAATTACATTTTCTTTGAAAACAAATACATTCTTTAAGCAAAACTTATCCTTCTGAATTTCTGAATCTTGATTTTGCCATAATCAAGGAACACTGATATATGACTAGGAAACACTGCACAGTAGGAGTGCTGAAAACATGCAAGGCACCCCCACTTTAAATGGCTGAGAAAAAAAAAAAAAAAAAGATACTGGCCACCAGTTCTACCCCTCAGCCTCAGGAGTGTTTTCAGAAAAGTTGATCTCAAGATCAAAGGTTTCGAACTCACACAGGCGACTGCATGTATGGGATGAATTTAAAAACCCACGTCACCTTGTTCTCGATTTATTGTGGTCACAAGATTTTTAGAAAACTTCAACTTTGACCATGACATTGAGGCCAAGGTCACCCGGGGTTCAAACTTGTCTGAGACGATTAGTTGCTTTAGTTGGTATCAATTTTAAAATCCTAGTTGACTTCATCATTCCCAGTTTTAGAGACTGTATAAATGTTATACTTGTGCATATCCAGCCGCACCTGTGTTATATGACTGACTTTTATACCACTACTTTTACATCCCACACACATTTAAGCTCACAAAACATTTCCTTTATTTTGAAAGAGCGCTACAGTTATGACGGCTGTCAGCTGAACGGTTTCACTTACTTCTTATCATTTAATCACCCATTTAAACAAGACACCAATCAAGTTCAATCAGGGCCAAAATGCAGACGTTTTAATTTGACAAGCTCTCGTTCTTTTCATCATAATGCTGCGGCTCATTATACTGTTTACTGCCACCTGCTATGCATGCCACTGTAATGGCCGAGTTGATTGATTTCCCTCTCCACCACTTCTGCATGTTTGATTTTTTTTTTTTTTATTCTTACTGGATATATTGCTTTCCTTTTTCATTATCATGTATCCTATATCTCAATGATATGAATCACTGCTGCATAAATCCATTACAGAGTACCCCTCAAGCAAGTGTGTAATCATATGCTGCAGTCAATTATCCTATAGTTGAGGTGATGTCTGGTACTTCCAAACATACATTCTGGAAAGCTAAACTTTACCTCTAAGCTTAGGCAGTTGTGTGTTGTGAGAGACAGACTCAGCATTACCAGCTCATTACCAAGCTCTCTGACATCTCAGACTTGGGTCTTAAAGTCTTAGAAATTCTGCTGTTGTTGAAGTTGCCTATTGGGCTGGACTAAACAGTCAAAATCCTTATTACACTCAACAAAAATATAAATGCAACACCTTTGTTACTGCTCCCATTCCCCATGGGATGGACGTAGAGACCTAAAATTCATTCCAGATACACAATATAACCATCCCTCCCAAACAGTGGTCACAAATCAGTCCAAATGTGTGGTAGTGGACACATCTGCTATATTGAGATAATCCATCCCACCTCACAGGTGTGCCACATCAGGATGCTGATCTGACATCATGAGTAGTGCACAGGTGTACCTCAGACTGCCCACAACAAAAGGCCACCCTGGAATGTGCAGTTTTTTGCGCTATTGGGGGTCTGGGGACCCAGAACCGGTCAGTATCTGGTGTGACCACCATTTGCCTCATGCAGTGCAACACATCGTCGCATGGAGTCTATCAGATTGTCAATTGTGGCCTGTGGAATGTTGGTCCACTCCACTTCAATGGCTGTGCGAGGTTGTTGGATATTCGTGGGAACTGGTACACGCTGTCGTATACGCCGGTCAAGCACATCCCGAACATGCTCAATGGGTGACATGTCCGGTGAGTATGCTGGCCATGCAAGAACTGGGACATTCTCAGCTGCCATCTGCCCTGAACAATGTGAACCATGATTCATCTGTGAAGCGCACACCTCTCCAACGTGCCAGACGCCATCGAATGTGAGCATTTGCCCACACAAGTCTGTTACGGCGACGAGCTGGAGTCAGGTCAAGACCCCGATGAGGACGACGGGCATGCAGTTGAGCGTCCCTGAGACGGTTTCTGACAGTTTTTGCAGAAATTGTTTGGTTGTGCAAACCAATTGTTCCAGCAGCTGTCTGGGTGGCTGGTCTCAGACGATCTTGGAGGTGAACCTGCTGGATGTGGAGGTCCTGGGCTGGTGTGGTTACACGAGGTCTGCGGTTGTGAGGCCGGTTGGATGTGCTGCCATATTCTCTGAAACGCCTGTGGAGACGGCTTATGGTTGAGAAATCAACATTCAATGCACGGGCGACAGATCTGGTTGACATTCCTGCTGTCAGCATGCCAATTGCACGCTCCCTCATTGCTTGTGGCATCTGTGGCATTTTGCTGTGAGACAAAACTGCACATTCCAGGGTGGCCTTTTGTTGTGGGCAGTCTGAGGTACACCTGTGCACTACTCATGATGTCAGATCAGCATCCTGATGTGGCACACCTGTGAGGTGGGATGGATTATCTCAATATAGCAGATGTGCCCACTACCACACATTTGGACTGATTTGTGACCACTGTTTGGGAGGGATGGTTATATTGTGTATCTGGAATGAATTTTAGGTCTCTACGTCCATCCCATGGGGAATGGGAGCAGTAACAAAGGTGTTGCGTTTATATTTTTGTTGAGTGTACATTCACACTGCAGCTTTGCCACACATTGACCCTCTGTTTACTCCTGATTACGCTCTATTCTTTTAGCACCTTTGCTGAATGGTATTTTAGTTGTTCAATTCAGTGTTCACATCTATTTGTGGATTTCATCGACATAGCCCATGAAATCCACAAATAGCCATAGTGTGAATAGAGAGTAAAGACTGTTTGTTGCAAAGACATCAAACACTATTGCTCAGACAACAGAAATTCATCAAGCATATTTGCCAGTAGGTCAGCTGAGGTGAAGCCCTTCTCAGTTGCATTGATCAGTGAAAATTGGTGGCTGCTGTAGTTTCAGAAGAACCTTAAAACCAGTTAGATGAGGTTATGTTGAACTGGACAAACATAATTAAAGTAGTCTAGATCAGCGGTTCATAAAGTGTGTGCAAAGGCCAATAATGTGGAACCCAGTGCAAATGAACAAATTTTAAAAAGCCGGGGGGGTTAAATCAGCACACCCATTATTCACACACATTAAACTCATAACTTCAACTGGCTTGATTTCCTCTAACACAGTTATCACATGCAAGGAGGTAACCACCATGCTCCTGTATCATTATTCCTATTTTATTTTTATTTTTTTTGCATATTTGTCACATTTACAAGCTTTAGATCAAACAGATTTTAATATTAGATAAAGGTAACTCAGGTAAATGCAAGTTTTCTGTTTCATTATCCAAGGGAAAAAACTGCATGCCCCTTAGTAAGTTAATACATACATAACTCGATAAATTTATTTATTTAATTTAATTCAGTATTAAAATGCAATTGATGGCCTAAAACATGTAACTGCACACAATCATTGTGGTGGTGTAAGCAATAGCTTCTAAGTATCAAAACTGAGTTAGACTGGCATCATTTTTAACCAACGTGATTGGTTTATACGTCTTATTGTGGCATATGGTTTTTCCCTTTTTGTGGGTAGCCACAAACAAAGAAAAAAAAAATTGTATGAGAACAAAAGAACCAATCATATGTACCAAATTAAATGCATGGTTGCCATATGAAACCTTAGATAACCCACCTCTGACTGCAGGTCATTCAGATTCACTCCCACTGAGGAGGCAAATAGTTTTTTTTTTTCATAGATAATATAAAACAATAGGACAACAGTTACTACATAATGGACTGGCACTCTTACTTGCTGTAGGGCACTTGAACCACCCAGAAGATTGTTTCTCTTTAACCTGGAGAGGCTGTGAGTGACTCCATCAGGTCACCAAAACGTGGTACAAAAACATATTATATCCCAAAGAAAAAAAATCATCCACATAAAAAACCCTCATCATATCTAATAGTATGTTGAAGTACCTATAGTGTAGAAAGCTGTGAATAAAAAGCTACAAATCTCTAAAACATGCCATCCTCAAAAGGGGATTTGTCCAGTGAAAGCAAAAATGATCCTACATTTTATTGGTGTTAGATTCCAGTAAGACTGAGCGTTGTGTTAAAAAAAAAATCAAATTAACCATCATCTGCGTAAGGTGTGCAAACGCAAACATCAAAGAGACTGCTGGCAAAAAATACATAGTCAACAGACACAGGGAGGCAATGAGGTTAAGGGATATGTCCAGTTGCTACCTATATATCCGCAAACAGGTGGATAATTTACAGATACGTCCATAAATATTTGGACAATGACACAGTTTTTATAGTTTTGCCTCTGTACAACTCCACAGTGGATTTTAACTCAATCAGGGCGTGATTCAAGTGCAAGCTTTTTTTACTTTTAATTTAAGGAGTTTAATACAAATATTGCATAATTAGAGCCAGTTTTGTAAATAGTCCAACATGTTAAAGCACTTAAAAAAAATATACAATTGACTGAAAAGGAATTTCACAGCACGACAAGGCCTGGTCCTTTGTTATTTCAAGAATAATTAATTAGTGTTGAACTTACTTTTGTTTGCTCACCGACGATGACTAAAATGCAGAATAATTTCCTTGGTTAGTAAAAATGCCTTTACAAAATTTAGCCACATTGAGAACTCTTGCTTGACTTTGTCAACCTGTATTACCAAGAGAGACCTTCATAAATATAAACACAGAGAGTTTGCAACAAGGTACAAACTGGTTACAGTCAAGAACAGGAAGGCAGCCACTGGCACTAGTATTTATTGACGTTTTAACTGCTGACAGAAGTAGAAGGATGAAATTTGATGTGTTGACAGCTACTCTCCGCTGTGCTCAGATAATGACCCAAAGCATAGTACAACCAACAACCAAGTCAAAAACCTGATCTCAATCTGACACAGCATGTTTTCCACATATCAAAGACAAAACTGAAGTCAGAGATGCCCACAAACAAGCAGAAACCAAAGACAGCTACAGTAAAGGCCTGACAGGGAATAACAAGGACGGAAACACAGCATTTGGTGATCCCGATGGGTTCTAGACAGTCTTTGACTTTACTGGATTTTCACCCAGTTATTCGAAACAGTCATTGTCCAATTACTTTTGTACCTCTGAAAAAGTAGTAGATATTATATAGCTGTAATTCCCAAACAACTAATGCAATGCTTTTGTTAAACCCCTCTGAAAGCCTGCACTTCAGTCACATTTTGATTCTATGAGCTAAAATCTACTGTAAAGATATGCAGAGGCAACATTCTGAAAGTTTGATTGCCCCATATATTTCTGATCCTAACTGGTATCAAATGATCAGTGTGCAGTTGTTGATCGTAATTACGACTAAAAATTGTTGTTGCAATTAAGAACCAAGCAGACAGAAATGACTGTAGATGCCCTAATAGTCATTTTGTCACTACCTCTTCTGGTGAAAAACAACAGTGTGTATAAAATGGCCCAACTCCAACTGCTAATTTGAATCAGCCAATGCAGTAAGCACCCTTTAGAGGTAATTATTTACTGAAATAAATTCTCAAGGAGGTGCACAATTCAGTTCAGTGTACAAAAAAATGACAAAAATTACCTCTCGAAAAAATAGAAACAATTGACTCGGCTAAGCACAGATAGACTATCATCCAAAAGCACCAAGCCATGACACCCATCCCAATCTGCATTGCATGTTTAGTTTCTGCAGAATCTCAATTACAGGGTCAGGTCAGGAAACGTTACGTGTTATTATGCTTGTTTAGGAGCTCATGTTTGGATTTCCAGACCTTCCAGACAGTTCTTCAATACTATCCTACCTCTCGCTTCTATAGCTATTTGATTGGATCTTTGAAAAAAAATAGCTAACCTGTATCAACAGCAGAGGGTGGATAGTGGCCTCTTTGCATAATGTAGCTGATGATAAGGGACAGTAATGCATGCACTGTAGGTTTGGGTATCGTCACTGATTTCTAGAATCAGTTCGATTCCGATTCACAAGGTCCCGATTCGATTCGATCCACGATTTCGATTCGATTCAAATTGGGGAAATTTTGCCTCAGACAGTCAGAAATATTATATTTACCAGTACTGACACTTGTGAGACTGCATCAGAGGTGTAAGAATCACAGCAGGTGCCTTTGTGTCAAAGTAACTGAGGATAAAACACAGAAAAACATGACGGAGATTTTCCTGGCCTGGCTTTTTATAGTAGATAGCCTTAAAAATATTCTGTAGTAGAACAAAAACAGAAGAAGACCATCAATCAGCATATGAACATTACCTGATGCTGCTGAAGTGAAGCAGAGCAAAGTTACGGAGGTTTTATTAGAGACACAGCTAAGCATTTTGCAGTTTGTCATAATTTTAAAAAGTTTACATTTCTTCGGTATTGAACAGCAGAAGTGAGGCTTCCTTGTCAGAAGTCATTAAAAAAAACAAAACAAAACAAAACAAAAAAACAGCGGCTGACAGCGCTGTACACCAACGGTAGACTAGTGGGTAAAAAGCAAGCGAATAATGCAGAAAATGGAGATTTTAAGATGGGAAATTGTTCTTAAAGTACACAGAGAGGGAGAGAGAGCCCTACAAAGTGTGATTTTATTGTGGGGGAAGCAAAACAGCAAAAGTAGGAGGGAATTCATGACGATGTTTATGGGAAGCGAAATGTGAAGCTTAGTTTGGATCTTCTTTTGCTGCTGGTTCAGTGAATTTTGGTTGGAGAGTGATGAAACCTGCAGCTTCAGAATCTAGTGCAAAATAAGACGTAAACACAAAGCGCGGATCCGATGCATCAGAATCTTTGAGCTGTCTGCTTTCAGCCGCGACGGTGTGAGAAAACCGACGTCTCACTGATTCTGATGCGTCAGATTTGTGCTTTGTGCTTATGTGTTTTTGCACAATCCATTTACCTTCTGTCATTTCCTGTCTAGCTGTTTGTTTAAATAGTTTTGTGAGGTTTAACCTGAGATTCTGGGATTTCTGACAAAATACATGTATATTTAAAAATCAATTCAGGATCTTAATGAAATGATATTGCTTTATTCAAGCTAAAATCGATTTTAATCGATAAATCGATAATCCAAACCCACCCCTATTTAACAGAGCTTTTGTCTACTGTGTCTTTGGGATCACCAGATGAAAGCAGCTACATGCATTGCCATGGTATCTCTATAGTCTATGACCAGCGTTTGTTTTCCAGATTTCTTTCATTAGCTCAACAACAACACAGCACTTCTTTTGAGAAACCCACAATGATAGACTCTTACCAGTGACATAGCCCTGCAGTCTGCACAGTCTGGCTGAAGCTTACTTTGACAGCAATGTGTTCAGATCTGAAGCACATGATGTGGACTGATGTTGACAATAAAGCTGGATACCATGGGCAGTAATTTGTAAGATTTATAAGACATTCTTGGCCGTATTGTCATTACATGGAGCAGAAGAGGTGGATGAGGAGCAACATCGTTACTGTGCTTTTCCAGGCAGCAAGCCCTACAGTGTTGAACAGACCTAATCTAATTTGTTAGTGGGAGATTTCAGTGCACAGAGACATAGACCATCTAAGCCAGGAGAGATTTGTTTTATGGGTGAATCTTAAATTGTATCTGTTTGTGAGAGGAAATCTTATCAGTCAACACCATCATATGTATTATTATTTCTTAAGACATCATAAATACATTACTATCATGTATTGACAAGGGCAAGGGAACACTGAACTTTGTGTGTATTCGTATATGAATCACTAAATTTCTTGATTTACAGGATACATTGGGCAGGAACAGAGACAGCCACCCAGTGGTGTGGATACATGGACGGAGCGGTGCAAGCTGGTCAGAGAGCTGCTCTGGAGGTGCTGGCTGAAGTGTCCCACATGACTCTGACCACAGAGGAGCAGGAAGAATTGCAGCGCATTCAAAATGTCAAGAGTGCTTCTAAGCAAAGACCATCATCCAAACTCATGTACCTGCCTACAAGCAAATCTGTGGTTATAGCAACACTGACAGTAGGAGCCGTTCTTCTGCTGGCTCAGCATCAAAATACAGTATTAAAGATCAAAGAGTACTTCACAAATGCCTTTTCACCAATCAAGCACAACCTTCTGCTGTGATAACAAAAAACCCTGTAAACCAAGAGTACATTTAAACAAAAGCAATAAATAAAATAAATAAATTTAAAACAAGATGAAGGATATATTGGCAGCAACCAATGATATCAATTTCAAAAAGTTTTCACAAGATTTTCAAAAAACTTGACCTCAGACCTCTGATCTTGAGGTCAGACCACTGAAATTGGAACTCCATTCAAGGTTTTTAGTAGTTGCACCTGGGGTATCAATTTGAATGGTCTCCTTCTCGAGTTATTGCATTAACAAGCTTCCACAGTGCCCGCCTGCCAGCCGGGCAAGGTGACAGCAAAACCCCATCAGCCTTTTATGGCTGACGGGTAAAAAGCTACAGGTTTTGCTGGAATCTAAATTATTTTCACTAGCAGTGACTACAAAAACAACAACAACCAAATGCCCCCCCTAAAGTCATAAGGTTGTGCTTATGACATTAGGACCAGAATGCAGGACCTTTACATGTACTCTACTTTTGCTTGCAAGATGTAACTAATGAAGTGACTGGTGAATACAGATATATGTGGTAGAGCCTTTGGGAAAAATAGCTAAGAAAACTCAAAAGAAACTATTTATATAAATAGGAGGGGAAAAAAGGTCTGCACTGCAGTTAAAACCAGTTTGTCATGAGAAAATCAAGCCTTTACAGTGTATGCCTTTTGAGGTCTCACACAAAGCCATAACATCTGGATGAAAGGTTTGAAGCTATTCCACAAGCATGTTTTTTGACTCACAAAACCATCAAAAGATGAACGAGCGTAAGATGGATGAACCAGTCACACAATGGACATATCCAAGAGAAGGTGATTTAATCGCTATCACTTGATTGCACAGTCGATTGAAAGGATTTTTGTCACTTCCAATGTCTCCTCTAGAGAGAATCTCAAATGCCCACTAATCACTGTACGGTAGTCTGTGACTCCTTTGGCGCCATGGCTTTCCATTTGTCTTTGTTATCACTAGCTTGCACTGAATCAACTGCTTGTTCTCCCTGGTTTCACTTAAGCCAGCCCAGGCTGAATCAAGGCCAGTGTCCTAACATTTCTGAACATGTTTGATTATTTGTAGCATTTGATTACTGACCCATTTTTTGTTGAGAGTCAAATGAGCTGAAATCAGTGCAATGGTTCTCGTGTAAGTAAGTTCTGAATAAATTCAGTATAAAATGCAAAAAGATGCTTATGTACATTTTTCTATGAGTCGTCTGTAATACGTATAGTGGATTGTACTATTTTAGAACTCCTCATTGCTCTCAGAGGTACCTTATTATGATATATGCCATTGCCAGCTCAAGGCACACATGCAGTAATGTACCATCTGGGAGAATGGCAGCTTGCCTCGTCGGTTGCTATTTTTTACATCATTAGTTGAAATCCAGGTCTTGATTTTAATGATAAATGCATTCCCATCCCCATTCCCATTGGGATATCATGAGTACTAAGTAGAAAATAGTTGGCCAAACTATTGTGTTGAATGAATATGTGCAACATAAGTGAAACATGAGCCTCAAAAATGGCTCAGATTTTTAAAACAAGCATCAGCATACAGTGTCCATGTTAAAGTTTAACAAGTGTAGAAGCATGGATGCAAAAACCTAGTCATCACTGATAATAATGCCATAGTTCATTAGAAGTATAAATGCTTTGTATTTTTTAAAAATGACTGAAGACTGAAGCCACGATATTGTGGTACATCAACTAAAAACCCAAAACAAATTTCAGCATTTTTTACTATCTCTTGAGATTTTGCACTGTGGAGTGTTTTTTTTTATCCAATATCAAAGAAAAAAACAACAAAATAACATTTCTAGCAAAGTCTCTAAGTAATGTTCCTGTAATTACTGTAGCCTCTAAACACCTGTCAAATCACTTGCCATGGTGTTTGCCTTTGGGCAATAGCACCAACTTTAAAAATTCATACTTTCCAGTGCAGTGTAATCAGGGTGTGTAGCCATAAGCAACGCTTTTCACAGGACTAAACCAGAACTCAGCTAGTTTAAATAGATGTCATTATTATTTATTTAGACACGCAGTGGCTTGTGAACAGAAGTGTAACATTAATGCAATCATTCAAAACTGGAAGAAAGGATGCATTCATCACGTGAGCAATTAGTTGATACAATGCCGGCAACTATGTTTATCCTGTCTTTTCTATTGTTGTTATGCAAATATCCTATTAAGAGCCACTGAGTTAATGCTTGCAAGGACTTCCTCGTGGCCTCTACTGCCATTTGTCAGAGAAGACTTTCCGTATTCAACAAACATCATGATTTTTGAGGCCCTTTTAAAACTTGATGAGTCATTTATGCAGCTGCTTTAGCAGCTGTAATTTACTCACTTCAAAGTGAGAGGCCAGTTCGCTTTAGAATGTAATGTATACAAGATGATTTTCTAGCGCCAATTTGTACCCAATACCAACATCCAACTTTGTTTTTGTTTTTTCTTTGAAGAGAGAAAAAGTCTGGAGGAAAATGATGGGCATATAGCACATCTGACTTTGACATTGATATTTATGTTCCGCCTTAAACCAGCAATAAGAAATATGCTGTGCCAATTGCACATTTCAATCCTCAGAGTCTGACAATGACTCATGGTGAAGGGTTCAAAAAAAGAAAGGATCAAAATATATGCAGCTTGTGCATCAAACTCTGGTGCTCACAATCCAACTCAATTTGGTCAGAGATACATTTATGTTAAAAGCAGCCAAAGGATCATCAATTCACGAGCCTTGAGAAAATAAATAAATAAAAATGGAGACTGGTAAAAGAGCCCTAGCAGGAGTGCTCATTTCTTCAACTTGAATTCTTCAGCAACTTCCATCTGGAGCTACCTGGATATATACTTTTCTTTTTCTCTGACATGTGGTAGCACTATAACTGATGTGTGAAATCTGGTAAGCAGCCTTCAAAACATTGTCATCACATCAGTTTACTTTACTATTTATTTTATACATAACTGTTTACATAAATCATGCAATAGAATCTTACAAGACAGAGTTGTTTAATCGTTATCACTTGATTGCACATATTTGATTGACAGGATTTTTATCAGTCCCACTTTCTCCCCTGATGAGTATCTCCTAACACCCACTGATCACCGAGAGGCAGTCTGGTGCCATCCCTTGCTATTTGTCTTTGCTAGCTTGCAAAAGATCAACCGAGACAGTTGTTCCGAGTTTCACTTAAACCAGTCACAGCTGAAACACAACCAGCAACCTAAAGTTTCTGTCGCATATACAGGCAGATTTGTACTAGGAGTCATAAAAAGACTGCAATAGCAACTGGGTGTATAGACAGCAACCCAGGCAACTAGACCAAAAGAAGTGACCGTGCTGCCAAGCATTCAAGGGGATTCGGAATGAATTGTCATTCATGAATACACGAGGAAATTAGATACTGACAAAGCACAGAAATAAAAACACTCACTGCCTGCGCATTTAGCACCACGGACAGTGACAGCATGGACTAAACAAGAAAGCGCCGTGTTTGTGAGCCATATACAAATTAAGCCGCAGAAGAACAGAAGCACAATAATGCCAACGGGTAAAAATAAGCTTCACGCACCCTTGAAATAGCTGAAGGCGGACAAAGTCTCAGTTAAGCCGTGTGAAGATAGCATCTCTCCACTCATTAGTGCACTTGCGGTAAGTTCTCTCGAAGGCCAGCTGCAGTAACTTGGCCTTCTGTGAATTAAACCATGTTCACTGTGAGACTGAATCATAACTTATTTCTTATGTGGAAGTCGAGGAAAGAGATCTTTGAATGCTGCATTAGGGTGAACAGCGTTTGCTACCATCTGTCCTCATAATGAAATCTACAGATCCCACCCCTGTCTTTAACAAGGGCATAATCTTCAAAATGACTTGATTATAACTGAGGCCATCATCATCGGAGAGTTGACAGAGCTCGACGTAAAGCAGCACGAGAGAGTGAAGGAACACCTGTCGCTAAAGAAAACATTGTTTAGCTTTTAGCTTGAACTGACAGATGTCGCGATTACAAATGGTTGGTTTTCTTTCCCTTTTTTGCTCCAGCCTGGGTCCCAGCTCTTCCTTCATGTGCTACAGAGAATGCCTTTGTATTTGGCACAGACTTTGTGTCACAGGAAAACAATTTTACAAGTCCGTCGTCTCAGTCAGCCGGCTTGAAAACTAAAGCGCCCCATCCACTCACTTCCTGTCACATTAATTTTCACCTGTTGGGGAAATCCCATTAACAAATCCAACGTTCTATCCTTAGGTACATGTAAGTCCCACGCATGAAGATGTATTACTTTCTCCTTTTATTCAATACAATTTAATTTAATTCTCATATAAATATATACAGAAGTAAAAAAAAATTAAAAATGGATGGATACCGTACTGTAGTTGTTCACTCAGAGAAATCACAAAGCAGTCATCGTCGTACTGTTTCAGTTTCAGTTTCCTTCTGTTTTGCAAATATAAACAACAACTTAAGAAGGTACATCAAGTTCAATACCAATTAGCACCTTTTCAGCTACAAGAGAGATTTTGTAATAATTTACAAATGATGAGAAATGTTTCAAAACGATGTAAAATGTAGGTTTCACCACAACTTGATACTTTAAAACTATCGTTAGTAAGGTGATAGCAAGTTAAATTAATATACGCACTTATCACTTTGTTAGGTATTGGACACTTTGCTAGAACCAAGTTGGAGCCCTTTTGTTAATTCTTCTCAGGTTAGATTAAGTAATGTGTTGAAAATCGAGATTTTGGACCATATTGACATGATGTAAGGGTACCTATAAATAATATTCTTTACTTTATTATATATGTTGGTGGGTGATTCAGTAGGGAGTGGTCTCAAGCTGCTTTGAGAAATGTGTGAAAATAATGTGAGGCAAAAACATATAACAGCATATTCATTTGCATTCATGTGTGGCTTGTGAAAAACAGATTACCACTTATCTAAGTGTGTGAGATAGGGTCCCTACAACCCTAAAGAAAAAGACAGAATGCCAAATTAAATGGTAAAGTAGATAGTTACAGTTTTTGAGGGGATATTTATTTGTTATAGTCATTTGGCTTTTTTTTAACAAGCATTTTAAACTAGTTAAAGCAAAAAAAAAAAAAAAAAGAAGAAGAAAAGCACGTTTTGCTGAGAGAAAAAAGAGCATTTCCAGCCCATTTCATTTGTCATTCAAAAAATATGAAGAAATGATTGGTGTGGTAGCTCAAAGGTTTGCACAGTAGTGTGTTTTTGTCTTGGTTCTTATTTCTAATACTCTTTAGTCTGGTGTGTCAAAGACTGACCGAGGCTGTCTCTTCATAGTATCCACTCAGTCCATTTTTTCATCTCAAATACATGAAATTCTTTTAGCCTAACTCATAAAATAGGAAGTAGGAGCAGCTCCACAATTATGCTCTCTCTCATTCATAGGATTCGATCTTTGGCTGCATTTATGCTTAATATCTTTCCCTCAGGAGATACATCTCATTGATCCCAGTGTGTTTGGGAACATCATTGCTATGTGGAAAATACCCAGCTCTCTTAAACCTGCACACTTTAGCAGATAATCAATTGTATAAATCCCCTGGGTGACATTGCACAGTGGTGGGACATAATATCAGGTATTGAATGTGAGAATTAAAACAAAAATCTCTGTTGGCTTTAAAAATGTGCTAGATGTCACCATTAGATTTTTTTTTCTGTTACTGTAATCTTCAGTTGAGTCTTCAAGTGTGAACTTATACAAAGTAGTGATACATCTCCCCCCCTTTTGTATGTTTTTTTGTAATCATTTTACTTCTTTTTTTGTTAAGAATATGTCCTACAAACTGAATTATCATATTGGCCTTTTGTCTTTGTTTAAAACAGTTCTTCAGGTTGCAGTTATTTAAGGTTAAGGGTCATGGATTACCAAAGTGAATAACAGATCTATCTCTGGAGTTTGCTTGTGCTGCTTATGGTGACTAGCTTAATTATTTAAGTACCAGTGGAGGTTCCAGCCAATCTGATCTAAATACTCCAAACCATGGGGTCTATTAGACCCCATTCCTACAATACTGGTCAAAGAATTCATACCATTAATTAATACTTTTATCTTAAATATGATCAATCTCAGCTGTTACAGGTAATTATAGGTCAATCCCTATTCCCATCTTCCTTTTATGTCTAAAATCCTTGAAAACTAGTTCTAAAAAGGCCAAATGATTAGGTGCAGAGGGTTGGTTTATTTGAAGAGTCTCAGTCAGGATTCAGAATTCATCAAAATACAGAAACAACATAAGTGAAGACTATGGATGACATTTGTTTTGATTTTTGTGCTTAGAACATGCTGTATGCATGTTCTAAGCACTACAGCCAAATGAAACTAAGTCCCTACAGCCAAATGGCTGCTCTCGGGGCTCTAAGTACTAGAGGAATATCTTAAAGACATCAAGGCCCTAATGCTTCCCTAAAATTCTTAGAAACATACCAGATACTTACACTGGATAGCTTTACCTTGGCCTCCCATGACACTATGAGAGATATTTAATGCTTTTTTTTTTTTTTTACCATAATATGTGTCTCAGTGTGCTTGATAAACAAATATGTAGGACTGCTTTCTTGCATTTGCGCAATATTTCTATAATTAGAAAAAAATTCTTAATCAGAGTGATACTGAAAAATTTGTTTATGCATTTAATACTTCTAGGCTGGACTACTGTATTTATTACTGTCAGGTTGCTCTAAAAGTTCAACAAATACTTCAACTGATCCCAAATGCTGCAGGGAGAAAGAGACATTTCTCCCATACTGTTCATTGGTTCCCTGTTAAACTGAAAATTTCTGTGATACTTACCTCTTTTCACCCTCTATGTATACAGGATTTTGGATTTTTGTCTCCTCTGCTCTCTTCTTTTGCCCTCAACCCAATTTAATTATGGCAGATGTCTGCCCCACCCCCATGTGGTGCCAGAGGTTCCTTCCTGTTAAAAGGGAGTTTTTCCTAACCACTGTTGCCAAGTGCTTGCTCATAATCATTGTCTCATTATTGGGGTTTTCTTTACATTACTATAGTGTCTTTACCTTACAATATGCCTTGAGATGAATGAACTAAATTTTAAGTAAAGTATCAACTAATAAGTAGTAAGTAAAGAAGGCTGTGAAATTGATTCAATCCATAAAAGTAAAAAGTAGCTGTTCTGGCACCTATTTATAATTTAGTTTTAAATTTTAATTTAATTTAAAATTTTTATTTTTTACAAATTTAACTAAATCCTCATCTTTCATATTAACATGATAATAAAACCAATATTAATATAACAGAATACAAACTTTAAGTTAAATTCTAATGAATTTGCACGCCATGAACATGTATTATTTAGAACACAGGCAGAAACAAACCAATCAAAAGATTTAAAAGTAAAAAAACTAAAACAAAGGTCTGTTCACTCTTGCCTACATTGCCTGCTGAGATACATTGCTTTTTGTGATTTGAACTGAATTCAATAAGACATAACCAGATATTTCATGAGCTATCAAGGCTGATCTCCAAACCCCTAGAATGAATTAGAACATTAAATGTAAGATTTAATTTTCAAATCTAATGAATGTCACTGAGCACCTACCTTTGACAAAAAATTCTCTTCTTATTCTCCTGTCCTTTCTTTCTTACATCTTCTTTCATTTGTGAGTGAAGTTAATTCTTTTTCTTTTTTTTGTCTCCCTGGGAAATTAAGCAGTTATACCTTTAGCTAGCAGACATTGTGTGGCAAACTACTAGGGGTGGGGGAAAAATCGATACTGTGTAGTATCGTGATATTTTATTTGCTAATAATGTGTCGATACAGGGACAGCAGAAATCGATATTTTGTTACAAAAAAAGTTTTTGTGGACTGGAAGTCAGAGCATGTCGATCCTTTTTCTGAGCAAGAATCCTGACACTGTCCAAATGTGTTTAACTTTTTTTTGGCAGCAATAAACATGTTTTATTTTAAGTTTAAAACTTTTTTATTTAATGTAAAATTATATTTTGTTTTAATTTACTTTCAAATTCTTCAGTTGCTGAAGGGGCTGCATATTTTTCATAAATTGCATAGTTCAGAATAGCTATAATTGTACCAGATGGTTGCATTCAGTTAAGTTGGACTAGACTGTAATACAAACCGTTCAGTTTGTCAACAATAAAACTGACTGAAATGAGAGAAAGACTGAGTGTGAGACTTTGATGTTAGATAAAATGAATATTGATAAAGTTTACCTTTATGTACAGAATCTGAATATCGCAAAATATTTTCAAAAAATTGCAATAATATCGTATCGTGCGTTAAGTATTGTGATAATATCGTATCGTGGGATGTATGGTGATTCCCACCTCTACAAACACACAGGAACAGTTTTGTGTTCGTAGGGATTGAAATTAAGAAGTAAAAAACAGATACTTTAAAATTCTACTTAAGTATAGCGATTTAGTATTTATACTTTATTACTTCCCAACTCTGCTGCTATTCATTCAAGGGCATTCAAACATCTAGTTTATTCCGCATCAAAATTGAGAAGTTGATCATTGTGATGAACAATCCTCTTATTTATGTGAAAGTGCATAACAGCTAGTTATCTGGGGCATACTAACTGCTAATCAAAGCTTTTTTGCTTAGCTTTCCTTGAGACTGATTACATATGGTTGTTCTAACAATTAACCACTGTGTTGCCCATTATTACTGCAGTCACTTGAGTGTAATATACAGTAGATTGTATATACAG
The DNA here is from genome assembly GCF_041146795.1 of Maylandia zebra. Taxonomy (NCBI): domain Eukaryota; kingdom Metazoa; phylum Chordata; class Actinopteri; order Cichliformes; family Cichlidae; genus Maylandia; species Maylandia zebra. The sequence goes on along the minus strand of NC_135173.1, from coordinate 37,610,570 downwards.
TTTTGTTTGTGGGAGTTAACCGATGTGACTGATTGGGGTACTGACTTACAGTGGGGCAAAAAAGTATTTAGTCAGCCACCGATTGTGCAAGTTCCCTCACCTAAAATGATGACAGAGGTCAGTAATTTGCACCAGAGGTACACTTCAACTGTGAGAGACAGAATGTGAAAAAAAAATCCATGAATTCACATGGTAGGATTTGTAAAGAATTTATTCGTAAATTAGGGTGGAAAATAAGTATTTGGTCACCTCAAACAAGGAAAATCTCTGGCTCTCACAGACCTGTAACGTCTTCTGTAAGAAGCTTTTCTGTCCCCCACTCGTTACCTGTATGAATGGCACCTGTTTGAACTCATCATCTGTATAAAAGACACCTGTCCACAGCCTCAAACAGTCAGACTCCAAACTCCGCCATGGCCAAGACCAAAGAGCTTTCGAAGGACACCAGGAAAAGTATTGTAGACCTGCACCAGACTGGGAAGAGTGAATCTACAATAGGCAAGCAGCTTGGTGTGAAAAAATCAACTGTGGGAGCAATCATCAGAAAATGGAAGACATACAAGACCACTGATAATCTCCCTCGATCTGGGGCTCCACGCAAGATCTCATCCCGTGGGGTCAAAATGATCATGAGAACGGTGAGCAAAGATCCCAGAACCACACGGGGGGACCTGGTGAATGACCTGCAGAGAGCTGGGACCAAAGTAACAAAGGTCACCATCAGTAACACACTACAACGGCAGGGAATCAAATCCCGCAGTGCCAGACGTGTTCCGCTGCTGAAGCCAGTGCATGTCCAGGCCCGTCTGAAGTTTGCCAGAGAGCACATGGATGATACAGCAGAGGATTGGGAGAATGTCATGTGGTCAGATGAAACCAAAGTAGAACTTTTTGGTATAAACTCAACTCGTCGTGTTTGGAGGAAGAAGAATACTGAGTTGCATCCCAAGAACACCATACCTACTGTGAAGCATGGGGGTGGAAACATCATGCTATGGGGCTGTTTTTCTGCCAAGGGGACAGGACGACTGATCCGTGTTAAGGACAGAATGAATGGGGCCATGTATCGTGAGAGTTTGAGCCAAAACCTCCTTCCATCAGTGAGAACTTTGAAGATGAAACGAGGCTGGGTCTTCCAACATGACAATGATCCAAAACACACCGCCCGGGCAACAACGGAGTGGCTCCGTAAGAAGCATTTGAAAGTCCTGGAGTGGCCTAGCCAGTCTCCAGACCTCAACCCCATAGAAAATCTGTGGCGGGAGTTGAAAGTCCGTGTTGCTCGGTGACAGCCCCAAAACATCACTGCTCTCGAGAAGATCTGCATGGAGGAATGGGCCAAAATACCAGCTACTGTGTGTGCAAACCTGGTAAAGACCTATAGTAAACGTTTGACCTCTGTTATTGCCAACAAAGGTTATGTTACAAAGTATTGAGTTGTATTTTTGTTATTGACCAAATACTTATTTTCCACCCTGATTTACGAATAAATTCTTTACAAATCCTACCATGTGGATTCATGGATTTTTTTTTCACATTCTGTCTCTCACAGTTGAAGTGTACCTCTGGTGCAAATTACTGACCTCTGTCATCATTTTAAGTGGGGGAACTTGCACAATCGGTGGCTGACTAAATACTTTTTTGCCCCACTGTATGTATAAATGCTGCTTATCTGCTTTCTGTTCAAGGAACTGGCAGGTCCTTATCCTTGTGCTTCATTCTCATTGCTGGCTTTCATTTTAACTCAGAACTGGCTGAAGGGCTTCTCCTGCTTGTTTTGCAAGCTTTAAATGGACTAGAAGGCCTTGACCTTTTAGGTCAGCCCATATAAGTCTCTTAGTGTTTCCACAGAGAGCTCAGCTTTTGAAGTTGCAAACCCTAGACTTTTGAAGAGCTCTCACTGTATAAAATCAAAAAAAAAAACCCACCTCATTTTATTCTTAAGCATCTTTGTGCAAGTCATGACTATGAATCTTATCACGGCATTTAGTTCATTTATTGTACAAGATTTTGATTATTGTTTTCATCTTTGATTACTGGTAAACTTGATTTAATTTGGACATAACTACCACAACTATGTGTTCAGTTTCATGGAACAAATAATATGCAAGGTTGTATCCACGTGTTTTTAGGCATATTTGAATTCCAGTCTCATTTGAAATACCCAGCCTCCCTAAAGTAACTTTGTCCTTTTAATTGAGTCAACATTTAAACCCCTTTGCTTTGGAGAAATACTCCAGACATCCATCACTCTGGAGAACATCAATAATGTCATTGAGCATGCGCAGTGTAGCATGAAACTGTCCAGAAACACTACTTAATAAAATGTGTGGCCAATGTGCATGGTAATCTCAAGCACACATGTCCACAGATAAACTAAAAGCACTGCTTTGTTCTGCTGTGCATGCTTAAATTTGCTGTAGCATCGTCCAACATAAATCTCTTAATTCTGTTATTAAGCTGCCTAGCCTGCTAACAAAGTGAACACAAAACAGTTTAGAGGAGGAAAAAGAAACAGGGTACACCTCAGGGGGCGGTTAGTCATATCAGTTGCCATACTCTAACAGGCTCTGTTTGTCTTTCCCTGCTGTTGTCAACACCTTGGTTTTCCCAAAGAAGGGCGTATTATCACTTTAGATGCTGCAAGCTACAGTTAGTTAAAAAAAAATATATATATATATATATATATATATATGAAAAAATCAAAAAATTAAATAAATAAGTACATTTTTATGGTGGGTTGATGTCTTTTGTGACCTGGGTATTAATTTCTGCACAAATGCTGAACTCATTTCAGGTGCTGCTTTTGCATTTTTATTGATAATGAGTTTATTTATTGTGGCTGACCTAAATTTTCTGTATTGCACTGTCTGGCAGCTCCAACACAAAGGTTTTATTGTGGTTTATTGTGCTCATGCATGAATATTATGGGATACATTGATTTTGCTGGTTATTGTTTCCTCTTGGCTTAGCAGAAGCTCATATGCTGGCAGAATGTAAAGTCTACTGCTGTCTTGCACATACAATTATTGGCTGTACAATTGGCTTTGTTGGGAAAATCCCTGTGTACAGGACGTTGACCTCTTCACATTTTCTCAGCACATTTCATACTCAGGTAAACATTAGAAACATATTTTGTCTCAAATGTGGTCATAAGAGAGCCCGTTTTGATAAATCCATCTAAACTACTGAACTTCTTTTAATCCGTGTATATGTGTAAACTTTGCTCCTCAGTCCAGTTGCATTCATGGGTAACATTTAAGTTCAGGTACTTTATGGTGATCTGCTTCTTGCAAATTCTACATCGCACTTCATCGCTCCAAGACATAGATTGTAGATTTTTATACCCATGAGATGATTATTATCAGCTCCTCCAATCTTAGCTTTCTGCTACATGTTATGTGAATTATTCGGTTTAAAATTATTCATTCCAGCTCATTATGTTTTTCCCTGCAGTGGGTGGAGATGCTTTGTTGAGGCGTGGCTTTTCAATGATGCCCCACAGATGCACATACCATATAATGTGTTGATGTATAAAATAGCCCACATTAACTTCACATTGTATGAGACATGGCTAATTGAGATGCATCATTTTCTTGACATTTGTTAATTTTGGAATTGCTGTAAAGAGGTATTCCTTTATGTTACTGTAAAGGTACTGTAGGGCCCCAAAAGTTAACGAAGCTAAGAAAATGCTCCAGAGGTGTATTTCAATATGTACTCAGTTATGTCTTTTAAAGGATCAGTCATACATGGTCATGGTATATATGGTGTTCCCCCCCCAGAAAAAAGAAGAAAAAAGAAAGGAGATGGAAGCATGTGAAAATATCAGACCAGCAGTTGGCAATGACTGAAGATGATCTCAACGAGAACCCTGCAGTCCCCCAGCAAGGAGCAGATGGCTTAAGCAGATGATCTGCTGATCGCCACTCCTGGTGTGTTGTGAAAGCAGTGATGTGACTGGTGCTTACGTAAAGATTTGCCATTCGTTCACTGATGGAGTTCGATATTTTAGCTTCTAACTCACTTCTCTCAGGCAGTCGCTGACTAATAGCTCCAGCAGTCGTAATTAAAGTGAGAGCCACCTGGTGAGCTGTGCTCCAAGTTGGAGATTATATGAGGTTATGAGTGATTAGAAGTCATTCCTAGAGAAGCAGACACAGTGCTATTTTAACATTAAAAAAAAAATACAAATCCTACTGTCTGAATGAAACTTCAGATTACAGTGTCACATCAAATTAACATGCCTTACATAAAAAAAGAATGATTCGGTTGTGAGTCAGGTTGAGGCTAGGCAAATTTATTAGTGGCACATTTGTTTGAAGTGACGACCAAGAGCAGGGAAGGAAAAAATAATGTTTTCTTGCATCCCTTTTCCAATTGGAAGCATTCCAATGGATGAAAACACTATAGATCAAGGCCCAACAGGGTCTCTCATAATTTTTGACTCCTTTCTTCTTCAAATTTGCCTTTACATACATTCTCAGTTTTGTTCTTTCATTTGTCATATAATCTGACATCTCTGCTATCATAAATTCTTAGAGTAATGTCATATTTTTAAATTCTCCAAATGATCCATTGTCCTACTTGCAGTGTATGTGACTGCAGCTGCTTCAAAGGTTTTTCAGATACTTTAAGCTATTCTTTCATATCCTGAGATGACAGCGATGATGTCTGAATGTTACGTTGTTTACGATGTCACGGGATTGGCTTGATGAATCTTGCATCAGTGTATTTTCCTCATAGTTTAACATCTTCTTCCTGGGGCTTTTCTGTGCAAGTGTTATAGACTGCCAACTGTTTGGACTCGGGTCAACAGGGAGCCCAAATCACATGAATTATGCATGGTGTCTGCTCTCAGGCATACAGCCCTGTCTGTGCTGCCACTGCACATGCAGCACCGGAGACGGAGACTGAGTTACAGAGATCATAGAGAACAGTGGCGAATAAAACCGATAGACAGGGGGGGAAAAAAGAGAAGGCGACAGAGAAATATAGAAAATATGACCAAACACAGAAATGTATAATACGCAATAGAGAAGAACAGGCCATTCAAAGTAGTGCTTCTCTAAAATTAAATAATGCTAGTCTAGCGTTTCTAAAAATACAAATGGCAGAGACGTTAAATTGCAACCCTTTTTTTGATTGTGGTAAATGTTTACTATTGGTGCCTGATAAATGCTATTTAAATGTTTTCAGACATCATTGTGGAAGTCTATAATTGCAAACAAAGCCCACCGTTGCAGAGTCTCAGATTTTGCATTTGTATTTTCTATAACTGCAAATTGAATATCTTTTTTTGTGCTCCTGAATTTCACAACACATTTGCTGGAAGAGTTCCTCTATCGTGCCATTTTCTTTTTTGGACTAGATCATTCTATTAATTAATTAAGCACACAACTGGGGTATTGATCGATACAAATATTAACTGTTGGATGCAGGCCGACCCCCATCTCTCTGCGTGTTTACTGTCTGTCTCTACTGTGCGCTGTCAATAAATAGCTGATTAATGAACCACTCACACTTCCATTCACTCCCATTGGAAATTTCACAACTTTGACACATGACCAGCTGACTTCATCAGCTCCGTGAAGCTACTGCACTCGAATGGAACAGCCCAGAAATGAAACCTACATTATTGAAGTATATGGTGTTAATCTTTTTTTTTTACCCATTTCAAACATAACTTATTTGCAACAAGTTTTATAATCTGTATAGCTAGATAGTATCAGGAATAAATCTCCTTTGATAAATTTGAGTCCACTGATGCTTTGAGGCAGATGGAGGGGAAGAAAGGATTAAGAGTGAGACTGTTATGCATAGGATTGGCCTTGTATGTCATAATAATATAAAGAAACTAAAAACGACTCAAGTATGGGCACCCAGAAAGGAGGAAGAAAGTGTGAGCAAGGGGGAGTTGCAGGGGGATAAAGGTAGAGAAGAGTATAAAGACTGCCCGACAGATTGGCCATCTGGACCTCTGAGCTGACAGCCTGACATGTTCCAAGCGCAGCAAATGTGGAGCAAATTCACTAAGCAGGGCCCCCACATTACACAGGAAGCATAATTAGAGGCATGGTGAGGCCTGCAGCATCACCTTGAACAGAATGGTCAAACAGAGATCAATGTTCTGCTCTCTAAATTAATGAGGCTAATGTTGGTGTGACAGCATCGACACTCGGGATCTGTGGGGAATCAGACAGATTTCACCATTTGTGAATGGAGACATGAAACAAGTACAAGCTTATTAAATTCCAGTGCATGCCAAAGAAAATGCCTCAAACACATAGCTAGAACCCAAGAAAAATGATTAATGAATATTTTAATTGGACCAATTCATATTGCTCACCAATAAAGTCATTATTTTCTTTATAAAACATACTGTCGAAAGTGAATAAAGAATACAGCTGCTTACTAAATATCAACAAATTCAAGGGAGGAGGGACAGAAATTTACAATAGAAAATTATCATTTTCCGCCGTAGAAAGGTTATGTCGAGAGGTCCAAAACAAACAATCCAAAACTCGGTGTGTCAAACTCAAAACGAATGAAACACAAGCACACGCAGGAACTACACACAGCAACATCTGCACTCTCCTTTGAGGAGAGAGGTGGGCTGATTATCTTAAGGAAAGTGAAGCATGTATTAAACAAAAGTCATACAATGTAAAGCAGTGCTCAGAGTCATCTTCCTTATGAAGACTGTAATTGTAAGATTTTTTTTTTCCACAAAGACATACACATTATACACATGAGAAAAGCCGATTCAGTAATGGAGCACTGCTGTACGTCAGGGGTGTTGAGGCTAGCTTAAGATTTTTTTGGGGGGAGGGGGGGTTATTTCATTTAAAAGAACCATTCCTGGATCTGTTATGGCTCTTATTTGGGAGAGCCAAAAGCCAAGAAGTATCCATTTGGCTCTTTGGTATTTGTCATTGAAAACTGCAGAAACACATATATATATTTATATATATAAAGTACAACGTTAACGACATTATAATTTCAGAAAATCACATTTTATCCTTGATAGGACTTTTTTTTTTCTTTTATCCCCTCATTTGCGTTTGATTGCCCTTGCTGTCCTCCAAATCGTACAAGACAGTCAAAGTTTGATTGCAGTTTATGACAACTTAAAAAAATAATTTCAAAAAAGCAAATAAGCAAACATCTTCACCAAATGTTATTGGCTGGGGGATAGTTTGCCTTCTTCAGGCAATTTTCCACAAGCTCCAAATGGAGATTCCAGCTGCTTACTTAATTTCCACCAGACGTCAGACTTCCTCTTTACTGGCAGGTGCTTAAAAACTCAGTGACTCGTTCCATAAATTTTCTGCTCCAGTGAGGCACATTTACATCATAGCCTTTGAATAGTCTTTCTTAAAAAAAAAAAAAAAAAAAGTAAAAAAAGTGAAAAATGACAGAACGATGCTTCATATGGAAACAAAATATGCAAGCCCACTTTAAATTATACACAGATTAGTTAACAGATTAGTTAACTAATTAGTTAACAGATCACCATTACTTGTTCAGTGCATTTTCATTGACGACTCATTGCTCGGTTTACACTTTTTAAAGCATCTTGAATTTGTACAGTGCCTCGTTGTCCTCATGGAGACAATAAGCTGTTAATATCTATACAATAAGCTTGGTTGTTGTTCATAATCATCCAGTTAGTTTTCATGAGTTTTCATCAAAAGGTCTACTGTGCAACATACAGTAAGATTGTATGTTCACAATCATCAGTGTCAGTATCTGTGTAGTGATGAAGCGATGTGATGGAACGGAGCAAAGCCAATGACCAAAGACCACAGGCCAAAAAAAGACATTAGAAAATTTTAAGAAAAAAAAAAAAGACAGTAGTGTCTCCTTGTGTTGGTCCGTGGTTGCCTTTGTTAGCATGGAATGCCATTGTAAGTGTGTCCTTAAATGTGAACTATGGGAGTAGGATCCTGGTGGGTTCTCTGCATGTCTCTCTCCTTGCGTCTCTGTGGTTTGCTGCATCATCCGAAAGCAGTCCGTTTGAGGGTTAATGGATGGTAGGCAAATCTCCCAACCAGGCACCGGGTAGGGGGCGTGGACATGTATACTCATTCTGCAAGAACAGAAAAAAAAATACAATGAAGACCATTTAACAGTTGGCCTGCACCAGTTACAGAGGTGGTGGTTACAATGTAAAGTTAATTACAGTGCCCAGTGATTTGATAACAGTACAATGGGGCTGTGACAGTGCCAGCAAAGCAAATTAGGGTAAGCAATTAAGCAGATGATGAAATCCCATAAGCTTAGATAACTTGGAAGGCTGAGGTGGAGTGACTTCCCAAATGTCTCACAAAGATTAAAAGGCAGCTCAGCACAAGTATTCTTTTTGAAAATGTTAATTAAAGCTGAAATTAAAATATTAAATTTTTCACTTTAGTCGGTAACTGTTTACTACTCTTTGATGATTAACATACAACTGGATTAATTATTATAACAATTTTAATGAATTATTATGGTTATTGAAAGAGGAGCATTTTCCCCCGTTATTTTCCCAGACTCTTGTTTTTAGAACAACGTGTTCCTGAAAAAAAAATATAGAGTAACTTTTGCATTATACATATCCATCCATCCCTCATCTGTGTGTTTGGACTGTGGGAGGAAGTAGCTGGAGAGAAGATGTAAATGCCACACGGAAAGACCCCAGACATGATTAAAACGCAGGACTATCTTATTGTGGGGCAACAGTGCTAACCACTACACCACCATGCTCTGAGTATCTTGATGCATGCTCAATCATCCAGGTAAGAAAATCACAAAAGGTTAATTCCTGATCCTCTGGACATAGTGTTTTCAGTGGGAGAAATGTTTTATGGACGAACCTTATTATAAGGTTCATCGACGAACATTGCCATTGTTCGTTAGTCGTGCTAGTTTTAGTCATTATGTAAATGTACTGTTTATAAGGCTGGAGAAACTTGCAGTCAGCTGAGAGTGAAGACGTCACTTGGATGAGTGGCGAAGCGTTTCGTCCACTGAAAAAGTCCAGATGAACAGAGTCAACTTTTTGGTCATGCTCTCAGCAGTTGTCTTTCTATCCATGTTAATTCTCTGATAGACCTGGTGACCTGTGCAGAGTGCACCCTGGGGGATAAGTGCATGGTCACACCTAAATACAGGGATAATAAAAGGCTCATTTCTATCACACAGCACATTGGATACACTAGAAAAAGTAAATTAGAAATCATCACAGGTGAATAATTTGGAACAGTTTAAATGTCAGTGCTTTCCCACAGGTCAAGTCAACCTTGTTGAGATGCTGCAAATAAGTAAGAATTTTGTTTGACATTTTACTCTAACCTGCTATGAACTGATCTCCACACGGAAAAAAAAGGCAAAGGCACACTCAGCCTCCTTATCCAATTTTGCCTCTGAGCATTTTTTTTCTCAGACCCTTTACAACTTAACCTTTAAAAGAGCCTATTTGTGACTTGGCTACAGGTAAATCCACATTGCATTAATAAGAAAAAAAAATGCTCAGAGTTTTGACAGGCTAAGCAATTTCTAAAGCTTTCTGAATCTGCTCAAAATTATTCCAGCTCAACTTTTTGCTGCTCAAGCTGAGATTGTTGTCAGTGTGAAGCAGATCTCTGTAACAAAGGGCTCAGACGAGTATGCCCCGAGCAGAACTTTGATTTAAACGTTATCAAACAGGCTGACAAGTCTTCACTCCACTCTTTATCTACCTCTCAGGTGGATGTGAAAGAAGTGGAGACAGCTGCACAAATTGTCATACCTTAGACAATTTCAACACAGCACAAAAACAGAAACAACTTGCAGCAAAACCTCAGACTGTGCATCTCTGAACACATGTGTAGCAACACAGAGACAATAAAGTGCACAACTCTCTGCAGACACACGCCTAAATGGAAGGAAATAATCCTATCAGGTACTGTGCCATCAGATCACCCACTCAGTAATTTCTGCCGTTAATCAGTATTGCAGACTTAATTTATCACATTGCAAACAGTATGCAGAATATGAGTGTCATTTGTTCATCTTGTAAAACATAATCAAATCCTGGCACGGTGTACAAGTTACTTTATACAGATTTATAAAAAAATACAATTATATATGCATAAACAAGCACTGAATTTCAGCCATCAGTCAGCAAGATATATGGAAAGGTCTTGAATAGATCTTCATAAATATGCATGTAACAGATGTGCCTGCAATCCTGGTAGATTCACAAATGCACTCAGTTGATATCCTCCCATGCATCCAATTGGCACATATCATTTTTAAGTTGCTTTAGTGTGCCTATAGTTGCTGCTGTGGCTACAAGCCACTTTGACACTTACAGTAACTCTATCCAAAGTCTGTTGTTGCAGATGCCTTCTCTGTTCTGCACCCGGGGCTGTTATTGCTTTTGCTGCTGCTCTCCTGCTCTGTGCATTGATGGGCAAAGAGGTCCCCTAACAACACATCACAACCAAATATAAATTGATGCAGAACTGTAGTGGTCCTGATTACAGTTTGCACAGTCTGTACTTTGCATTCCAGAAACAACTTGGAACATTACAGAATGTGGTCAGAATGGCTGTAATTTTAATCTGTATTCAAGAGCTATTCTTCACATAACTTGCTGAGTGATGGCAGAAGTGAGGACTGATGATAAAAGCCCACAATTTCCACATGTTAATTAATGAGCTTTATGTTGTTGTCTTGCATTTGTGCACTGCAATTATGCAAAATATCCTCTTTTTAGCACAGTGCAGACTTTCCTTCACGGCTACTGACATCTGAGCTGAGCTATTGCAAAACTCATTACGGTCCTTCAAGATGATTTTCTTGAATTGCTTGGGCAAATGAGTGCTATTGTAATAAACACTTAAGCTTATACCTCTTCAAACACTTCCAGTGCAAACAGCCATTAAATGGTCAGTGGCTTCTAAAGCTATACGTTTTATATCCTCACATGCTGGATGTCTAAGAATATCTTTGTTTCCAGACTCCATCATTCAAATCACTTCTACTGGTGAAAAAAGAAAAGATCATTAACGTCCTTCACAGCAACAGTGAAGGTTGTCCTATCCCCCCCCTCAAAAAAACAAAAAACAAACAAACAAACAAAAAAACAGTGAAGGTTGCCGTTACACAGCAATGAAGAAGTTTTGTCACCAGTCATCAGAAAAACGGACTTCACTTAAGCAGTTAAGTATTTTCTTATTGTAGAAAAATGACATTTTTTCTCTCCTGTTGCTTTCCCACCATTGTTTAGCAGGACAACTGGAGAGCAATGCTGACCTTTTTTTTTTTTTTTAAAAACCATAGCAAAATGTATTTGCAAGGGCATTTGACTTCTTCACCTGCTTGTTAAAACCTCTGCAGGAACTACTGGTATATTCAATGAAGCAACACATACGCTGGTGTGCTTTCTTTTTTCTAGTAGCTTTCCCGGAGTTTAAAACAGGTGGGAAAAAGCTCAATAAATTCTATATTCAGGGGTCCCTGCCTCCCACCACTGAAAAATTGCAATATGTGGTAGAAGTGTAGCTGCTGTTTACTTACAACTGAAAATCACAGAGAACCTATTTCACTGTGCCACACACACACACACACACACACACACACACACACACACACACACACACACACACACACACAAAATCTCCCCCACATTGCAGCCCTTTCCAGGCATCTGAACTGACAAACTTAATGTCCACAGTAAAGCCAGTAGGCGATAAGATAGTCCAAAAGAGAATCCAAAAATTTGAGGAAGATTTCTTTCTTTTTTTTTTTTTTTTTTATCCAAATGACACGTCTACTTTGTCATTTTAGATCTCTTGCCAACCCATAACCATCCACCCTCTTGGATGCTTGTGCAGTCCTGCTAGTTGTTCAGAAAAGAAGACATAAGAAGCTGGCGTTGATCCTGGTGGTTTCAAAATGGACAGTTCCCCCTGAATACACAGACAGAGATGGCTTGGCTTTTGTAGCACCAACCTCATCAGTCCCCCTATACAGATTTACTGGGGACAGAAGTGATGTGTAGGGTTCAGCCTCTCAAGGAGTAACATTGTGAATAGGCCTGGCACAGAAATCTAGGGCCGTCTGCTGTAGTGGCATTACTTAGGGCGATTATGGCTCAAGAGTTGACAGTTCGTCTTGTACTCGGAAAGTTGCAGGTTTGACAGTCTCGGCCGTTGTGTCCTTGGGCAAGACACTTCACCCGTTGCCTACTGGTGGTGGTCAGAGGGCCCGGTGGCGCTAGTGTCCGGCAGCCTCGCCTCTGTCAGTGCGCCCCAGGGCGGCTGTGGCTACAATGTAGCTTGCCATCACCAGTGTGTGAATGGGTGGGTGGATAGGTGGGTGAATGGGTGGGTGGATGACTGAATGTAGTGTAAAGCGCTTTGGGGTCCATAGTGACTAAGTAAAACGCTATAAAAGTGCAGGCCCTTACTTTGAAACACAAAGCATGTCCCCAAAAGTAGTACTGTATGAAGGCTCATGATTTATTCATAGTGAATCAAGTCCCACATTCCAACTCATGTACTAAACAGTTGTGGCTGATATTGTTGATAAGTATCCCCAGTACTCTACTCTACTCTAATCTTTTACTGTCACTCTCGATAACAGTGAAATTAATTTTCAGATGAAGCCTGCTTGTACAAGAGTATTCCATAGTCAATGTAAGTATGACTTAATAATTTCTTGAAAAAGTATGCATACAACCAGGGCCCATAAATGTGAGCCCTTTGCTTGTAAGCTTTCTTTTTTGAGTAAAATAAGTATTGCACTACTCTACACAGCTATGAATAAATTCAAGATAGCAAGAAGGTTTCTGGGTTTCAATCTGCTGGCTGGGGCTTTCTGGTGTAGAGTTTGTATGTTTCCCCTAAGCCTGGATGGGTTCTCTCTGGATATTCTGATTTCCAACCGCAGTCTAAAGATATGTATACAAGGTTAAGAGTTGATTCTTAATTGGTCATAGGTGTGAATGTGGTTGTCTCTATGTATTAGCCCTGTGATGGACTAGCAACCTGTCCACAGCATACCCTGCTTCTCAACCAATGACAACTGGGCTAGGCGCCAGCCCCACTGTATGCCTAAATTGCATTAGTGGTTAAGAGTTTCTATGGCCTTCTGTATTTGATTAGCAGTGGGAAATTAGTTGTTCCAAAAATGACCAAGTTGTTAAAGTGTGTACAGATGTATTTATTCAACGTTTGATAAACAGTTCTTATTTATCTCTATGTATTTATTTTTGTGTTTTGTACTTTCTGATCTTGGCACAAAAATCAAATCCATGGTGAAAGTCATGTTTCATTTCATCTGACATTGTAAGATTTGAAAATAAAGGTTAATTATATTTGAGCCTGCTGGTTTTGAATGATCAGTTATATTTAATTTCAGTATATAATTTTAACAGTCTAAAATACGTGTGGATGAATATTAGATTCAGATAGAATGCAATGCTAAAATCTTGACACTAATTTAACAGACTGAAAAGACTTCAAAAACAGCACAAAGGGGATGCTATAATAAACCGCAGAACATTTTTGTAGTTTTTTTAGGCTACAAATACATCCAATCTAGTTCTAAAATCATAATTTGACAACTACTAGGCCTACAGTTTTAATAGTATTCAAACCTTTAATCAAGTTTTTTGAAGGCAATATGAGTTTCCAAGGGTTGTTTTATGATTTTCATCATGGACTGACAGGTGTTTTAATCCAACCTTTGAGCAAGCTTTCTACACGCTGTGAAGTGCTTTCATATTAGGCTTGCTTCTGTCTTTAGTCTCTGTTCACTGACATGCGATTGCTTTTTTCAGCATTTGGACCTCAGTGTCAGAAGAAAGCCAGTACAATAATTTCATTTTAGAGACCTAGCGAATCCAAAGTTTCCAGTCTAGTTCCAAAATCCTCTCTCTCTTAACTTTCACACCGACCCACTGCATAACCCCCATCTCTGTGGGTTTGTGACTGCCGATTTCAGAATTCCTATATCATATCTTGCGCGCACACACACACACACACACACACACACACACACCTGTAAAACCTATATTCTTGATCACTAGTTAGGATTTATAATTGACACTTTATGTTGTGAGGGAATGTACTGGCTGTGAGTGCTGTGAGAGTGATTTGTGTTGTGTATATTGGCTGTATGGTTGCTGGTGTTTTTGTTACTCATTCTTGCAGAATATTATCTGAAACCATGCTCTGTAAACAAAGTGCTGCCAAATGACTTCATTATTTGGCTATTTGATTTGTGTTAGAATCATAGTTGCAAAATCATATGGGTGCAGGATGAAAAGAGGATGGGTTTCCATTAAAGTTAAAGTTAATTCTGAAAAAAATTCCAGATAATCAACAAAAGAAAATGTGACTTAAAATGCATTTCTTTGAAAATATCAGTCCTCTGTAATATGCTATTTATATTCTCTCTATATATGCTCTGTGGTGGGCAGATGTCAGTTTCTATTTCACAAAAGTATTCTATTAAATGTTTTGGAATTAAAGTCCACTCAAACATAGTCATACAATTGAATGACAAGCAGCTTCACAACCACTTATATTGCCACCTATTATCTTGGGACAAATTAAGCGGATAAATGATCCCGAGTTGATTCCAGGCATTTGGAATCAGAAGCTGCCAATTTGTATTTGGTAGCTGTTCACTGGAACTCTCTGTGAAGAGCTGTATAGTGATGAAATACAAGCGAAGGAGGACATCTTTAGACCAAAAGACAAAGAGATATAAAAACTGTAGGAGTAGAAAAACAATCTGGTGCAAAGAAGGGAAAAAATGGAATGAACTTGCCAGCTGGTTAACACCCAAAGGCCTGGAAGATCATTAAAGAAAACTAAAGTGAATGATCACAGAATCCTTTGGCAAAGTCGCTGTCAAAATCTGCAATTGATAGATGCTCTCATGTATGAAGTCCAGAGAATTTAAGGTTATTCCAAGTGGGGGGGGGGGGGGGGGGGAACCCCGGACAAAAACCTATATATTTCAAATTAGGTTGGTTTGTATAATTGGATAATCTGAGAATGTGGGACTATGTACATAAATGGAAATAATTCCTAAACAGTTAACACAGTACTTTTGTTAAAGCACTTTAATTGATCCTAAAGTTCTGCATTTAAATCATGCCTTGATTGTTTACCACAGAATTTGGCTGTGGTATAAAAATAAAAATGTATAAAAATGTATAAAAAGTGTATTAAAATGACCTGAAAGAGCCAAAAACAAAACAAAACAAAAAAACCCCAGACAAAATCTATTCTATCCACTCATGTACCCTAATTAAGGTGGGCTTATTCATTCCATCTTTTTCTCACCCTCGTTCTCTTCTCGTGCATCTGAGGTCTGAAGCAGCCAGAGCTGCACCTAGGCAGCTGCCCAAACCACAGCTGTTCTGATTTTGACACACAGCGCATTCTGTGTGTCAAAATCAGAACAGGATAGTGCTCAGTTAACCTCCCCACAGCCCTGTCTCTAACAACCTTTCTGGTTGGAAATCCAGCTTTGCAGTGTCGCTCAGAAGACACACAGCCGCTGCTGCCTGTTTTTTTTTTTTTTTTTTTTTACAACTGATTGTTCTTTTTCACAATGGAATGTCTAATATTTTAAAAATATTCATTTATGCAATCAAATTTAGAATATACAGTGGGGCAAAAAAGTATTTAGTCAGCCACCGATTGTGCAAGTTCCCCCACCTAAAATGATGACAGAGGTCAGTAATTTGCACCAGAGGAACACTTCAACTGTGAGAGACAGAATGTGAAAAAAAACAATCCATGAATCCACATGGTAGGATTTGTAAAGAATTTATTCGTAAATCAGGGTGGAAAAAAAGTATTTGGTCAATAAAAAAAATACAACTCAATACTTTGTAACATAACCTTTGTTGGCAATAACAGAGGTCAAACGTTTACTATAGGTCTTTACCAGGTTTGCACACACAGTAGCTGGTATTTTGGCCCATTCCTCCATGCAGATCTTCTCGAGAGCAGTGATGTTTTGGGGCTGTCGCCGAGCAACACGGACTTTCAACTCCCGCCACAGATTTTCTATGGGGTTGAGGTCTGGAGACTGGCTAGGCCACTCCATGACTTTCAAATGCTTCTTACGGAGCCACTCCTTTGTTGCCCGGGCGGTGTGTTTTGGATCATTGTCATGTTGGAAGACCCAGCCTCGTTTCATCTTCAAAGTTCTCACTGATGGAAGGAGGTTTTGGCTCAAAATCTCACGATACATGGCCCCATTCATTCTGTCCTTAACACGGATCAGTCGTCCTGTCCCCTTGGCAGAAAAACAGCCCCATAGCATGATGTTTCCACCCCCATGCTTCACAGTAGGTATGGTGTTCTTGGGATGCAACTCAGTATTCTTCTTCCTCCAAACACGACGAGTTGAGTTTATACCAAAAAGTTCTACTTTGGTTTCATCTGACCACATGACATTCTCCCAATCCTCTGCTGTATCATCCATGTGCTCTCTGGCAAACTTCAGACGGGCCTGGACATGCACTGGCTTCAGCAGCGGAACACGTCTGGCACTGCGGGATTTGATTCCCTGCCGTTGTAGTGTGTTACTGATGGTGACCTTTGTTACTTTGGTCCCAGCTCTCTGCAGGTCATTCACCAGGTCCCCCCGTGTGGTTCTGGGATCTTTGCTCACCGTTCTCATGATCATTGTGACCCCACGGGATGAGATCTTGCGTGGAGCCCCAGATCGAGGGAGATTATCAGTGGTCTTGTATGTCTTCCATTTTCTGATGATTGCTCCCACAGTTGATTTTTTCACACCAAGCTGCTTGCCTATTGTAGATTCACTCTTCCCAGTCTGGTGCAGGTCTACAATACTTTTCCTGGTGTCCTTCGAAAGCTCTTTGGTCTTGGCCATGGTGGAGTTTGGAGTCTGACTGTTTGAGGCTGTGGACAGGTGTCTTTTATACAGATGATGAGTTCAAACAGGTGCCATTCATACAGGTAACGAGTGGGGGACAGAAAAGCTTCTTACAGAAGACGTTACAGGTCTGTGAGAGCCAGAGATTTTCCTTGTTTGAGGTGACCAAATACTTATTTTCCATGAATAAATTCTTTACAAATCCTACCATGTGAATTCATGGATTTTTTTTTCACATTCTGTCTCTCACAGTTGAAGTGTACCTCTGGTGCAAATTACTGACCTCTGTCATCATTTTAAGTGGGGGAACTTGCACAATCGGTGGCTGACTAAATACTTTTTTGCCCCACTGTATGCTGACAGACTGCACTGTGCTTCTATTAGTCAAAGCCCGTCCAATCAGGCTTTTTTATTTACAGTCTATAATTATATAGAATTTGATGCAGTTGACAATATTGTCCTATTTGTCTTAAAGGGCTTTTTCTGTTAGGGTAAGGAAGTTTTCCTTTAACTCTTCTCTGACCTTTGGGGTTCTGCAAGGCTCAATCCGAGACCAGTTATTATTCTCTTTTTAGATCCTTGCTTTAGCCAGCATCTCAATCTTTTTTTTTTTTTTTGGCATTTCTTATCATTTTTATGCAAAAGACATTTAGCTGCATATGTCTTAAGCCTCACCAGCTGGATATGCTGTCCAACCTAGTTCTCTTTTTATCCCAGATAACTGACTGGCTCTCCAACAATGACCTTGTTTTAAATTCCAATAAGACTGAGGTCATGATTATGGCTCCTCCTGAAAAGCTTTTAAGAATGAGTGCAGTGATTGCTTCCTTTTGTTCATCTGCGAACTCCAGTGTTCGCAATCTCAGTGAAATATTTGATCACATTCCTCTCTTTCTCTCACTTAGGGGACACTCATTTGGGAGCTATAGTCTGTTCCCCTGAATTGGAGGAAATTGTTCATGCATTTGTGTCATTGCATCTAGATTACTGTAATATCCTATTTACCATATTAGATAAATCATCTCTTTCCCACCTCTAAGCGATACAAAATGTTACAGCCACGCTCATTACATAATCTAGCAAACAAGTTGACATTACCCTAATTTTATACTTTCTATATTGGCTTCCAGGTATTTTGAGAATTAATTTTAAAATTCTCATACTTTCAGTGGTGGGAATGAGAATCAGCACCTCCAAATCTGAGGCCATGGTCCTCAGCCAGAAAAGGGTGGAGTGTCCACTCCGGGTCAGGGACGAGACCCTGCCCCAAGTGGAGGAGTTTAAGTATCTCGGGGTCTTGTTCACGAGTGATGGGAGAAGGGAGCCGGAGATCGACAGATGGATTGGCGCAGCGGCTGCAGTGATGCGGCCGCTGTACCGGTCTGTTGTGGTGAAAAGAGAGCTGAGTGTAAAAGCAAAGCTCTCAATTTACCGGTCAATCTACGTCCCTACCCTCACCTATGGTCACGAGCTGTGGGTAGTGACCAAAAGAACGAGATCGTGAATACAGGCGGCGGAAATAGGTTTCCTCCAAAGGGTGGCTGGCCCCTCCCTTAGAGATAGGGTGAGAAGTTCGGCCATTCGGGAGGGCCTCAGAGTAGAGCAGCTGCTCCTCCACATCGAAAGGAACCAGTTGAGGTGGTTTGGGCATCTGACAAGGATGCCCCCTGGGCGAGGTTTTCCGGGCATGTCCCACCAGGAGGAGGCCCCAGGGCAGACTCAGGACACGCTGGAGAGATCATATCTCTCAGCTGGCCTGGGAACGCCTTGGTGTTCCCCCGGATAAGCTGGAGGAGGTGGCTGGGGAGAGGGAGCTCTGGGCTTCTCTGCTTGGGCTGCTGCCCCCGTGATCTGGCCCCGGATAAGCGGAAGAAAATGGATGGATCATACTTTCATACAGAGCATTAAATCGACTAGCTCCAGACTATTTATCTAATCCTAACCCTAACCTACTTCTTATTAAACACACCATTGACACCATGGTGTGTGACCATTGATTAACAACCACTGACCAAAACCCACTGATCAATGGCCGTGAGTACCATTCACAGAGAGTTGGGGAATGGCTGCAATCACAGCATTGTAAGATGGCAAAAGATGTACCATTAGGCCCCCTCCTTGATTCAGAGATGGTCTTTCCCTTTTCACGTAAATGGCTTCCTTGACTCCGCACTCAAACCAACGTTCCTCCCTGTCCAAGATGTGTACATCCTCATCATTGGAAGAGTGTCCACTGGCCTGTAGGTGTAAATAGACTGCAGAGTCCTGGCCTGATGAGGTAGCTCTTCTGTGTTGTGCCAGGAGGATTGCCAGGATTTATACATCGGGAAAACCAAACAACCTTTGGCGAAGCGGATGGCACAACACAGAAAAGCTACCTCATCAGGCCAGGACTCTGCAGTCTATGTACATCTACATTGGACACATTGGACAATCGGACCATCTCTCCCTGTTCCTCACACCTCGGTATTCACCACTCATCCAACGTGTGAAACCTGGTGTGAGGACAATTAAAGTGTGGCCAGAGGGGACAGACGCAGTGCTCCAGGACAGATTTAAAAACACAGACTGGAATATGTTCACCCACACAGACCTGGACCAGTACGCCTCATCTGTACTGGATTACATCTCCAAAACCACAGACAGTGTCACCACCCAGAAACGGATCACCATGTACCCCAACCAGAAGCCTTGGATGAACCGGGATGTTCATCTCCTCCTGAAGGCCCGCAACACTGCCTTTAGGTCAGGAGATGCACACGCCTACAGTACAGCCAGGGCTAATCTAAAGAAGGGCATCAAAAAAGCCAAACACCATTACAAAAAGAAGGTAGAAGAACACTTCTCCAACTCCAACCCCCGACACATGTGGCAAGGACTCCAGACCATCACAGACTACAGGACCACCAAACCCTCCCCCGCATCCTCTGATGTCTCCTTCCTCAACGAGCTCAACAACTTTTATGCTCGTTTTGAGCGAGGGAACCCCACAACCACAACCAAAGCAGACATGACGCCAGACCACCAACCTATGACTCTCTCCCCCACCGATGTAGGAGCGGTGCTGAGCAGGATCAATGTCCACAAGGCTGCAGGCCCTGATGGCATCCCCGGGCGTGTTCTCAGAGCGTGTTCTGGGGAGCTTGCAGGAGTGCTCACAGACATATTCAATCTGTCCTTGGCCCACGCTGTGGTACCGGCCTGCTTCAAATCCACCTCCATCGTCCCGATACCCAAAAACTCCAACCCATCAAGCCTCAATGACTACCGCCCAGTAGCACTCACCCCCATCATCACTAAGTGCTTAGAGCGACTGGTCCTAGCACACTTCAAATCCTGTCTCCCCCCCACCCTGGACCCCCACCAATTTGCATACCGCCGGAACAGGAGCACAGAGGATGCAGTCTCCATCGCAATGCACTCTGTCCTCTCACACCTGGACAACAACAACACCTACGCCAGAATGCTGTTTATAGACTTCAGTTCAGCATTCAATACAATCCACCCCTCACAACTCATCAGGAAACTGACAGACCTGGGTATCAGTTCCCTCATCTGCAAATGGTTACTGGACTTCCTGACCAACCGCCCCCAACATGTCCGGCTGGATAACCGCTGCTCATCTACCATCACAATGAACACCGGTGTACCACAAGGCTGTGTGATGAGCCCTTTCCTCTACTCCCTCTTCACCCACGACTGCAGACCTGCTGATGGTTCCAACACCATCATTAAGTTTGCAGATGACACCACGGTGATTGGCCTCATCAGTGACAACGATGAGGCCGCCTACAGGGAGGAGGTGGATCGTCTGGCTGAGTGGTGCGACAGAAACAACCTGCTGCTTAACACCGAGAAGACCAAGGAGCTCATCGTGGACTACAGGAGGAATGCTGACCCACATCCACCCATCCACATTAAGGGGACGGCTGTGGAGCGTGTGAGCAGCTTCAAGTTCCTGGGAGTCCACATCTCCGAGGATCTCACCTGGACGACCAACTGCTCCAAGCTGGTCAAGAAGGCTCACCAGCGCCTCTTCTTCTTGAGGACTCTGAGGAAGAACCACCTGTCCTCAGACATCCTGGTGAACTTCTATCGCTGCACCATCGAGAGCATCCTGACCAACTGTATAACAGTCTGGTACGGGAACTGCTCTGCCTCGGACCGGAAGGCGTTGCAGAGGGTCGTGAAAACTGCCCAGCGCATCGCCGGAGCACCACTTCCTGCCATAAAAGACATCTACAGGAAGCGGTGTCTGAAAAGGGCTGGGAAAATCATCAAAGACCCCAGTCACCCATCACATGGACTCTTCACCCTCCTGCCCTCTGGGAGGCGCCACAGGAGCCTCCGGACTAAGACCACCAGGTACCGGAACAGCTTCTTCCCCACAGCTGTCAGACTCCTGAACTCTGCCTCCTGACATCTGACCCACGTTAAACTCATGGACTGAACATACACACACCCACAATGGACAACTGTACCCTCAAACACAATAATAACATGGACTGAACCACCACTCACAACCACTAGCACTTTATATAGCCTCTGTAGAAACTATCTACACCCTCACTTATCTTAACTGCACTACTGTATAGCTCTGTGTAAATAATCATTCTGTACATTCGATAATCTTTAATCCTACAACTGTTTACAACTTGCATAGTTCCCATTTCTGTATAGCTGTATATCCCAGATTCTGTAAAGTTATTTATTTCATATTCTGTATAGTTTTTCATATTTATATCCTGTTCATATCCTGTACATAGCTTGTACTCACTACAGCCTGTACATACTTATAGTTATAGAATATTCACAACATACTTCATACCGTGTACATTATAACATACCATAATAGACCCATTTCTGTAATATACTCACATATCTATATTATTGCTAATATATATTGTAATATATCTATATCACTAAAGCACTTCTGGATGGATGCAAACTGCATTTCGTTGCCCTGTACCTGTGCATGTGCAATGACAATAAAGTTGAATTCTATTCTATTCTATCTACACCGGTCAATGGTTGTTGATCAATGGTCATGAGAATTTCCATAATTAACATTAAGGAACTGACCTCCCAGCCCATTGTTCTTTCAGTGGGCTGGTTTCAGTCATTATGCAAATGTCTGTTTATAAGATTGGGGAAACCTGCAGTCAGCTGAGACTGAAGAAGTCACTTGGATGAGTGACGAAACGTTTCTCCCACAAAACGCTACGTCCAGATGAACAGAATCAACTTTTGCAGAGATACATTCGACTCTGTGGACTCGTTCAAAACTTTAACCAGGCCTTCTTTTTTAAATCCTTTTTGTTTTTTTAAATATGGTTTTGTATTCCTACTAAAGTGTAATTCTATTAGCTTTCATGTTTTATTGTGGTTACTCCTAACATTTGCTTATTTTATTGTAAGGCACTTTATGTCCGTGAAAAATATTCTATAAATAAACTGTACTGAGTTACTTATAAATGAGTAAATAAATAAATAAATAAATAAATAAATAAATAAATAAATAAATAAATAGTGTTTGTGTGTGGATGAAGTATGCGAGAAAAAGAATTTAAATCCATGTATTTTTACTGAAAAACAAAGAAAAGTACAAGTAATTTTAATGAAACTCTGAAAACAGCGTGGCAAACTCACACAACTTTCTCTGCTTGTATATAATTACATAGAAAAAACCTACTAAAAAAAACACCATCATTAAAAGCTTCATAATTATAAATGTTTCTCTTATGCTACATAGGCATACCAGTGAACAAATGAGCACTTTTAAGACTAAGTCCTGGTCTTTTCAAGAACACAGGTTACATGTCCAGAGCTGAACCTACTTTCATCCACCCCCCGCTAAAGCGGTTATGTTTTTAATTAGGATACTAATTAGCATTGTGCAAACATGATGTAATTAGTTTGCTCTCAGTTAGGACAGCTGGAAGTAACACAGACATATGCCTGCCACACTCAAAAGGATCACAAGCTTCTTGCTCCACTCAGAGCACCAATTACCCTGTTCTAATTCTCCGCCCTGTTTGTGTGAAGTTGCACGTTCCCTCAAAGTCCCTCAAAGGCAGGCAGACAATATGAACTTCACAGAATGTGCCAATTGTGAAATATAAAGTTAATGAGACAAAGGATATAGTTTAATTTTAAGTTATAAGTTTATGTATGAAAATAGCCACTCTTGTGTGTTCATGTACATGAATGGAACACCTCTAACCATCAACAAGGCAGGAAAATTAAAGCACCACAACCAGGCATATTTTTACTCAAAGAAAAACAAAGAACAAAACACAATAACAATTAAACAGGGGAGCTCTTTCTGGGGAGCTAATGCCCATACAGTGGGGCAAAAAAATATTTAGTCATCCACCGATTGTGCAAGTTCCCCCACTTAAAATGATGACAGAGGTCAGTAATTTGCACCAGAGGTACACTTCAACTGTGAGAAACAGAATGTGAAAAAAAAAAAATCCATGAATTCACATGATAGGATTTGTAAAGAATTTATTCGTAAATTAGGGTGGAAAATAAGTATTTGGTCACCTCAAACAAGGAAAATCTCTGGCTCTCACAGACCTGTAACGTCTTCTGGAAGAAGCTTTTCTGTCCCCCACTCGTTACCTGTATGAATGGCACCTGTTTGAACTCATCATCTGTATAAAAGACACCTGTCCACAGCCTCAAACAGTCAGACTCCAAACTCCGCCATGGCCAAGACCAAAGAGCTTTCGAAGGACACCAGGAAAAGTATTGTAGACCTGCACCAGACTGGGAAGAGTGAATCTACAATAGGCAAGCAGCTTGGTGTGAAAAAATCAACTGTGGGAGCAATCATCAGAAAATGGAAGACAAACAAGACCACTGATAATCTCCCACAATCTGGGGCTCCACGCAAGATCTCATCCCGTGGGGTCAAAATGATCATGAGAACGGTGAGCAAAGATCCCAGAACCACACGGGGGGACCTGGTGAATGACCTGCAGAGAGCTGGGACCAAAGTAACAAAGGTCACCATCAGTAACACACTACAACGGCAGGGAATCAAATCCCGCAGTGCCAGACGTGTTCCGCTGCTGAAGCCAGTGCATGTCCAGGCCCGTCTGAAGTTTGCCAGAGAGCACATGGATGATACAGCAGAGGATTGGGAGAATGTCATGTGGTCAGATGAAACCAAAGTAGAACTTTTTGGTATAAACTCAACTCGTCGTGTTTGGAGGAAGAAGAATACTGAGTTGCATCCCAAGAACACCATACCTACTGTGAAGCATGGGGGTGGAAACATCATGCTGTGGGGCTGTTTTTCTGCCAAGGGGACAGGACGACTGATCCGTGTTAAGGACAGAATGAATGGGGCCATGTATCGTGAGATTTTGAGCCAAAACCTCCTTCCATCAGTGAGAACTTTGAAGATGAAACGAGGCTGGGTCTTCCAACATGACAATGATCCAAAACACACCGCCCGGGCAACAAAGGAGTGGCTCCGTAAGAAGCATTTGAAAGTCATGGAGTGGCCTAGCCAGTCTCCAGACCTCAACCCCATAGAAAATCTGTGGCGGGAGTTGAAAGTCCGTGTTGCTCGGCGACAGCCCCAAAACATCACTGCTCTCGAGAAGATCTGCATGGAGGAATGGGCCAAAATACCAGCTACTGTGTGTGCAAACCTGGTAAAGACCTATAGTAAACGTTTGACCTCTGTTATTGCCAACAAAGGTTATGTTACAAAGTATTGAGTTGTATTTTTTTTATTGACCAAATACTTATTTTCCACCCTGATTTACGAATAAATTCTTTACAAATCCTACCATGTGAATTCATGGATTTTTTTTTCACATTCTGTCTCTCACAGTTGAAGTGTACCTCTGGTGCAAATTACTGACCTCTGTCATCATTTTAAGTGGGGGAACTTGCACAATCGGTGGCTGACTAAATACTTTTTTGCCCCACTGTATAAGCTCTTGATCTCTACAGCATGAATACTTACAAAAAGCCCTCAGTCTGACTTTCTTTCTGGAACAAAAACAAATACTCAATCCTCTTATTCTTTAGGAACCAATCGTATTTCTTGGTTAATAATTTGCAACACTTATTCTGCATGAACATGACAATATAAAAGCCACTGTGAACAAAGATATCTGTAGATGGTTTGAAGTAATTAGGGTGTCTGTGAAGGTTCTCAGTCATCCAAGTAAGCGTAGTCTAAGGAGCTTGGAAAGAAAAGCGTCTGGACTTCTTTAAGTTGCTTGAAGACGTTCCACCTCTCATCCGAGAAGCTTCTTCAGTTCTAGGGTCAAATGGTGGAGAGTCCCAGATTTAAGCTCTGTGGGAGTAACCCACAGAGGGACAATGGACCCCCTAATGATCTTCTACCTAATGACATGAGCCAAGGTGTGAAAATGGGTGTAGGTCACAATCAGCCAAGGTTTCGGGTGAACTCATTGTGAAACCTAGCCCCACCCAATAATGTGATTTCTGACCTCAGGAAATCACATGATAGGGTGGGTTAGTCCCACAGAGCTTAAGTCTGGGACTCTCCACCATTTGACCCTATAACTGAAGAAGTTTCTTGAATGAGAGTTGAAACGTCTTCAAGCAACTTAAGCTTGAAGCTTTTCTTTCCAAGCTCCTTAGACAAGTAATTAGGATGCTCTCTTTATATAACAGTGTTCAGTAGAAATAAAAGGTATAAGGTAAAATAATAGACTCTCCACCAATGACTTGAAATTCATCCATTAAGGACCTCTAATTTAGTTTTTAGCAAGGTCTGTCAAATGTGACTTGTTGCTCACAGTGCTACATAGAAATATTGGGATCTGGGCAACTACACATACTGTATATAAAGCAAAAACAGAGTTTGTACAAATGTAAAAGAACAAACAAACAGCAACTTTGAAGTACATATTTTGAAATAACCTTGTAATTTCTTTAAGCACCAAGTAGTTCTTGGACAATATTCAAAGAAACTGTCTGCCTTTTGTTCCATTCTGTGTCTAGATGATTCCACACTGCTTCAATAATGTCGAGATCCAGGAAAGAAATTCATGCCTGATCGCATTCCATTCTATATTTATTTTTCTATTCAGGTATGCTATATTGTATTGGCAATATGTTTGCAAGCTGAGAAATGAAGCTTCTGCCAGTCAGATGCTTTCCAGATGGCACTGTATTGTGGGTCAAAATCTGATCGTATTGTTCTGCGTTCTGTCTTCAAGAACGCAGAACAGTGGTATTGTGACAAGATTCACAATACCACTGGAAATACAGCGCATACAATATTTATTTTATTTTGTTAACACAAGGCTGCCGACATTCACTGTTGTACACCTCATCCATACATGTTTACAGTGACTTGAAATGTATAAATGTAAAATTTGGATTCATGACTCCATAGGAGTCGTTGCCATTGACTGTCAGTCCAGTTCTTCTGGACAGAAAATTCATTCCTTAAGAATGACTTCTTGACAGCTGCCATGATACCATTTCTGATTAGGCTTCAGCAAACTGTAGATGGGCCAACAGATGCAACTGATGTCAGTTCTTTATTGCACTTTTTCTATTCCTTAAGGACGTGACTTACAGATACTGATCATCTGCTGTAAATAGTTTAAGCCTGCCACCGCTTCTTTTATCCTCCACTTGTCCACGGGACTCCCACAGCACCATGGCATGATAGGACAAATTTTTTACTACTAGATTTTTGGGAATCAACCTTGTTGGGGTAGAAATACAATTTTATGCCTGTAGAACTTTGTTATCATAGGCATTTTTCAAAATTCAGCTCAAGAAATGGGAACCAATGGTGTGTTTTTGTGACAAACTGCCAGTATCAAAATATCTAAAGATAAAATATAAAAACTATTCTTTGCCAAGTTTTCTGTCATTCGTAGACACAACATTGGTTCATCTGTTGAGTTAGGTAACCTTGCTTACAGTATGTCTGAATGATCCATAAGTCAGCGTTTAGTGGCTTAACAAACAAAGAAAAACATGTCTCTGAAAATGGTCAAGCACAAGGATGGGACGCAGAAAGGGTAAAAAACAAACAAACAACCAAACAAAAAAAACAAAAAAAAACAAACAAACAGCCAATATCCAAGGAAAAGCTTTGAAAGACCTTTAGAAAGTCAGGAGAACTGTTCTCCTGAAACAAGGTGTGGCTCAACATTTTTGCATAGTACTGCACAGTAAAGATATCCACTTTGAAGTAGGCCAGTACAACCAGAAGTAAAAGTAAACTGTTCTTATGTCATGTGAAGTTGAAAAAAAACAAACAAACAATATTCTATTTGTACAAATTAAGGGAGGCATTTAATCCATGGTCTATATGTAGAGCTCAACGATTTCCCTGAGCACATCCGATTCAGTGATTTGTGGCTGGGAGCAAAGTGAGCACACCCCTAATGAAATATCTCAATGTGTATGCATATTTATTTAAGTGTATGCACATGCATGTTTATCTCTGCTTGAATGTTATGATTTATGATAGCTGTGATTCAGGCAGGTGATGGATGACCGCATTAGAAGCAGCAGTTTTTTTCCCTTCAGGTCTTTCTCTGTATATATTATGTAGCACGCAATAAATCTGACTTCACATATCTCAAACAATAATACATAAATAAATAAGGCAAGTAATAATTTTTGACCTTGTTAGGTTACATGCATCATTTCAGCAATCATACTCAAAAAGGAATGTTCTGCTAGTGTAATGAAGGACGTGGCCACAGTGTCATACATTATTTGTGTTATTTCACTGCAGGACTTAAAACAGAAAATCTTCTCACATCTCAGCATTTGAGTCTCATATCCAAATGTTGGATACCACCAATATTATTTCCTGTGCCTTAAAATGCTGCTCACATTAGGTAACACAAAAGGGCCAGCTAGGAAAGTGTGACGAGGTTAGACTGCAAGATTTGACTAATTTTGAAGTACGTTTCATCACACAAAGCTTCAGTGATTATCTGCTTTGAATCATGAATATACTTAAACTAGAAGAATAAAGAACAGTGTTGCATCACAGACAACAGGATTTTCAGAGGGTCTTTCACTCTATTGCATGCACAGACTCACCTCACTCCCCTTTTCTCTACCTTCCGTTGTCAGAACACATATGGTTACTTTCTCTGTCTCCTTGTCACACTTGTTAACGTTCGTCCTTCATCTGTGAATGTAAAGCCTCAGCAGTTTCAACAACACTTCTCCTGCAGCTGTCTGTTAAACCTGCCAAACACTAATGCAAATGCTAACAAATTGAAAACTTAATGACAGAATTGCTTGTCTTTTTATTTCATCATAGAGGCATGTGATAAAATAGAACCCCTTTTCAAATAAATTCAAATTTACTGATTTAGAGTTTAAAAATACATTTGTCTCATTCCAGGGTAAATCCAATGTGTTTCTGCTGGACTGATGTGCGCTGATGATACTGCAGTAGCATATCGGTTCACAATCATTGATCAAATGGCCTACTTGGGAGTGGCAAGGTACTATGTTACACAGCTAACTACTACTTACTAAATTTCAGCAAAACCTTGGAGCTGGTTATAGAAAGCACAGCTGGATGCTCTTGAAACTGCTTAGTTCAGAACCATAAAACTACCCTACCACAAGATCTACTACTCTCCACTCCACCTCATCGTGCAGAACCAAAACTAATGTGATTACAAAGAATCCTCTACATGACAACGGTGACATATGCCAACTTCTGGCAAACAACTATGTAGCAACAACTGCAAAATGGTGACAAAAGAATTTAAAAAACAAAAACTAAACATTAGAGATTTTTTTTGTTTTAGCTTTTGTGTATTCTTAACCTTATTAACTGCTGTCTTCACTGAGCCCACTGGATTGTTTATTGACTTGAATGTTTCCTCCATCTTTGAAAAGTGAATTTGTACTGTTTGATTTGAAATTGCAACATATACATAATACATTTGTACATATATGTTTTTTTATTATTATTTTAATTTGTAAGGAGCGAGCAAGAGGGAAATGGTCAGCAGAATCAAACCACAGCATGTGTCATCTCCTCAACCACGTGAGCTAAAGCAGCACGCAAATCATTTTTTAAACATCACACTATATGGTGATAAGCAATTTTTAAAACTTTTCTAAACAATAATGTATGTTAAATAACCTATAATCTGTATATTGGTAATGTATAATCAACACACTTACAAAAAGTACAATTTCTTATTTACAACAATCAAACCCCAGGGCTCTCCAAATTATAGTCAGGTGTATCGTCTTTGCTTCAATTATCCTTGAGATGTGTCAAGAACTAAATTAAAAGTTCCACTGTGGCTAATTAAATTCTTTAGAAAAGTACACAAGTGTGTATAAAAGGATGTGTGTCAAGAAAAATGAATAAAATGGCACAATGAATTTGTGAAACACACATTAGGGGAAGGGTTGAAATAAATTCAAAAGCTGAGTATTCATAGGAGTACCTAGAAACGACGTACTTCAGAGTAAAAACCAAGAGCTGTCACATTCACGCTAATAGAGTTTCAGAAATTCTCTGCAGAGACAAAATAACCTGACACAAGGACGACCATGTCAACAACTTGCCATCAATAAATACTTTATCATGAGTGCGAGCATTTAAAACAAATCTACACAGCAAAATCTCCAGTGTTAAATTACCACTGGAGAGTGTCTATATGGGTCCACACCTCTGAGTGTTAAATACAACTCTGTTGATTGTTAAATTAACACTTTTGACAGTGTTATATGTTTAAAAGTAACCTAGTCAGTTTTGAAGATTAACAATGGCTAACACTGAGCAGTGCTGATTTTCTAACACTGGAATATTTCTAACATTTTGAGTTATTTTCCAGTGTTAGAAAATCAGCACTGCTCAGTGTTAGCCATTGTTAATCTTCAAAACTGACTAGGTTACTTTTAAACATATAACACTGTCAAAAGTGTTAATTTAACAATCAACAGAGTTGTATTTAACACTCAGAGGTGTGGACCCATATAGACACTCTCCAGTGGTAATTTAACACTGGAGATTTTGCTGTGTATGAGCATAAGGAAAACCATTGAGTCAGAAACTGAAATATTTGGATGAAGCATGTGGCAGCATGATACTATGGGTGTGGATCTCACCCATAGGGACACAGTGAAAGCGGACAGTTTAATTTTAATTTGGCCACTAAATTGAGAAAAGTCTCGTTTTGTCCATAAGAGGCCCAACTAAAACCCAGAGGGAACATTTGAGACCTGGACGTTTCCAAGCACTTTGACAATATCAGTCCAGAAGAATGTCATAAACTGCACGATTTCAGGTGTGAAAAGCCTATGGAGACTTATTTAAAAAGAATGATGGCAGAAAAGGTTGACAAAGGGTCTTCAAGTACCAATTTAATCTCAAACAATTTGTAAACAAGAAATTTCAGGTTTTGTCTCAATTTCACTTTGAAATTGTGAGCTGTCAAGTGAAGATGTGTAAGGTGTATGAATTTAGTCATTTTAAAATTAAACACTAAAATGTGGGTAAGAAGTAAAATGATCTGGATATGTGATATGGTGTTATTTTTGTGCCACTATTCTGAGCACACATAAAATAAGTTTGCAGGTGCAAGTGTTGCATTTTGAGGAGAAATTTATTTTGAGCGAAGAAAAGCTAAATTTGAGTGAACAAAATTCATTGCTGCGTGCAAAAAATGTATTTCAGTGTTTGCTATTATCCGTGCACGCGAACACACACACACACACACACACACACACACACACACTAGCAGCCCCTCTCGCTCAGTTTTTGCATTTGCGCTTGCTCGCAATGTGTTGCTCGCGCTCTCAACATTTCTGCCTGTGCGCGCTCAACTCTTTCTGTACACCGTTATATTTGTGCCACAAAACCAGCCAAACTTCAAATAAACTTCAAATATCTGCTCGATTTATCAAGACATCACATATTTCCATAAGTGCTCTAATGTTTTCGGAGATGCCTGTTACCCACTGGCATCCTCACCCTGAAGTTTACACAGCACCGTTCTCGCATGAAAATATCTTAAAAAGTTTATTTTGTGAACCAGAAAGAGTGATATTTTAAACGCTGCCACTCTGTGTTCCTCCGCCACTGCCTCGTTTGAATTTTGGACGAAATGGATTCTGGGATACTGCATTTCGTCATTTCGAGCTGATTGGTGACGAAAAAAGTCCGATTTTTTTGCATCCAAGTCTGTGATTGGCTGGTTTTGTGGCACAAATATAACGGTGTGTACTAGGGCTGCCACAAACAATTATTTTGATAGTCGACTAGTCACCGATTATTTTTGCGATTAGTTGACTAATCAGATCATGCATCCATTGGACGTAAAACGTACAGCTTATTGCACCAGCATGCATCTGCTCTTATATAACTATCATTAGCTTACAGCTTTAAGTGTTTAAGGTATGTGCTAACTAAAAATAAAGACAAGATGATAGTTTATTAAATTTTAAATGAAATTTGCAGATTGTTTCGGTGAAGTTTAATAAACTCCTTGCTATCTAAAATATAACAGGACACCGGAGTATATTCTCGAGCATCTCACGCTTCTGATTATTGGACTCATCTCGGACGGGGATGAGTCTGCCTACAGGAGGGAGGTTGAACGTTTGGTGTCCTGGTGCAGCCACAACAACCTGGTGCTGAATGCCCAGAAGACAGTGGAGATTATTGTGGACTTCAGGAAGCACACAGCTCCACTCCCCCCCATCATCCTGACTGACACCCCCATCACCTCTGTGGACTCATTCCGCTTCCTGGGTACCACCATCACCCAGGACCTGAAGTGGGAGCCAACCATCACCTCCGTCATTAAGAAAGCCCAGCAGAGGATGTACTTCCTGAGGCAGCTGAAGAAATTCAACCTGCCAACACGGACGATGATGCAATTCTACACTGCAATCATCGAGTCCATCCTCACCTCCTCCATCACCGTGTGGTACGCTGGAGCCACTATCAGGGACAAACAGAGACTGCAGCGTGTTGTGCGCTCTGCTGAGAAGGTGATTGGCTGCAGACTCCCATCTTTGCAGGACCTGTACACCTCCAGGACATTGCGGCGTGCAGCTCGGATCTCAGCTGACCCTTCTCACCCTGGACACAGTCTGTTTGACCTGCTCCCCTCAGGCAGGAGGCTCCGGTCCATTCGCACCAGAACCTCTCGCCATAAGAACAGTTTCTTCCCCTCTGCTGTTGAACACATGAACAATAACCGTATGACTGTCCCCGCCACTAACACATGACCCTACGCTGTGTCACTGCACCATTCCATGTTTGGCACTGATCACCACCTGCACTCATGTATATATCTATCTATCTACTTAGCACTTTTAATTCTTATTCTCATTTTTATTTTCATGTCTATTTAAGCTTAATTTATAACAGTATGTTTGCACCGAAGCACCGCAGCAATTTCCTAATGTTGTAAACCCGCTCAACATTTGGCAATAAAACCCTTTCTGATTCTGATCAGTTGTTTGCTTGAAGTTTATTCAGCTGTGTAAAAACTATAACTTTAATCTCAGCCAAACCGATTTACTCAGGAACAAATAAAATACTAAAAAAAGCCAAACAATAACATTTTTAAGTTATCTAAGTGACTTATATATATTTAACCTGAGTAGCGAAAGACGGCGGTGGGTTTGAAAACGATTTGCCGGGAGTCCGGTGTTCTCACCGGCTAGCTATCGAGCTAGTGGGTAACAGATGTCTCCGAAAACGTCGGAGCGCTTTTGAAAATATGTGGTGTCTTGATAAACTGAGCAGATATTTGAGGTTTACACAGCTACATTCTCACTTGAAAATATGTTAAACGTTTATTTTGTGACCCAGAAAGAATAATAAGAGTAATATTAAAACTAACTAGCTGCCGCCATTGTTGGAAACTGAGCTGGGCCGCGCTATGAATTCTGGGACAGAGCTTCTTCTTCTTCGGGGTTTAACGGCAGCTGGCATCCTTGTACATGCAGTGCTGCCATCTTCTGTTTCAGTCCGTTATTACACTTAAATCCTACTACTTATTCCTGCGTCTTTTATGATCTTACAAAGGTTCAAACGACCCGTCGACTATTAAATCAGTCGTCGACGATTTTGATAGTCGACGTAATCGTGGCAGCCCTACGGTGTACAGAAAGATTTGAGCGCGCACGGGCAGAAATGTTGAGAGCGCAAGCAACACATTGCGAGCAAGCGCAAATGCAAAAACTGAGCGAGAGGGGCTGCTATTGTGTGTGTGTGTGTGTGTGTGTGTGTGTGTGTGTGTGTGTGTGTGTGTGTGTGTGTGTGTGTGTGTGTGTGTGTGTATGGATAATAGCAAACACTGAAATACATTTTTTTTTTGCATGCAGCAATGAATGTTGTTCACTCAAATTTAGCTTTTCTTCGCTTGAAATAAATTTCTCCTCAAAATGCAACACTTGACTTGCACCTGCAAATTTTTTGTACGTGCGCTCACATTTTTTTTTTTACGTGTGCTCAGAATAGTGGCACAAAAATAACGTCATAATGTGAAGGCTTGGCATGATTCCTAACTCTCCCTACTTACTGCCCTCCTGTGCCACCTTCCTGCATCACTGCCTACTCCACCCTAGCACGTTGCACATGTGTGCAACTGTCTCCCCTGTATATTTAAACTGCATTTTCCCCCATACCTCTGTCCAATCATTGGATATATTCTTACAGTTCCAGCAGTTTATTAGTCTTAGCTTCCCCATATATTTGACACAGTTCTGTCTCATTCTTTTTTGCCTTGGTCTACTCTTTTTTTGTGTACTAAACCCATCTTTACCTCAGTAAAATGCTTAAAGCCTTGGGGCTAGGGATGAGCACAAGGATGTCTAACAGGATATCAGTTGAAGATGAGGTAGGAAAACCATCTATTATCTGTATCAGGGATGTTAGCTTTATAAGTAGAGAAATTACCTGAGTTTAATGTTAGCATCAACCTAACTACTCAGTCCTCTTTCGTTAAAATGTACCAGATACTGGATATCGGCCAGGTGTTCTGCATTAATCCAAAACCTAAGCAGAGATGAGTGCAGTTAAACTGGTAGAGTTTCACTCCAAATGAATGTATCAATGCAGGATTTAATAAGCACAATCAGCCAAACAGCATCGCTAAAAGGCAATCTTTTTTTCCCCCTCTCTAGCGAATTCTAAGAAAACATGATACATATTCCCACCAAAGCCATCAGTCTGCTGCTCTATCAGCTGTCACCAATTCCCACACTAAAAGTCTAAAAACATGTCAAACACAGAGTCTGACAAATAGTTATTAAACAGTCATGAACACACAGTAACAATGTGGGCTGTCTTGCTGCACAAACAAGCATTTATTTCTGTGCAAAAGCATCTACAGCCATCATAAAATCCATATCTCTTCTCAGACTGGTGGAGCTAATAGGTAATTTGGTTAATAATAGTTAATTTGGTAATCTTAAATTGGAGTTAATGTTTAATCTCCCAGTTAATCTATGAAGAAAAGCCTTGTTGTTGCTTCTGTCTGTTCAAATAGATTGTTGAGACCAGGTCTCTGTTGAGGCTGTACTGTATGATACAGGAGTCTTAAGAGTAGTCAACAAACTCTAAACCTACTACCATAGCCACACTGCGAAATTCACTTGAGGCAAATCAGATGCCTTCCAAATGAGGCTACATATTGTAAAAATCTGAACATCTTAAACTTTTGTACAGCAGTGTGGATCCAGATACACGGGTCCCCAAGCCCTCGGCAGTGCCTACAATGGCTTAATGAAACCAGACACGGATATAATCATTAGGAACACTACAGCAAAATCTCAACTGACAGTTGACACATTTTCTCATAGAATTAATGTTATTAGATCGTACAGTGTTTAAATCAAAATCTCCCCGTTTTTCCCCACACGTCTTCTGGGACCCCGCTAGAAATGCAGGGGCTCTTCTTTGGTCATGTTGGCTCCCCGCAGATCCTCTCATCTCAGAAATGGCATTTCCTTAGTTCTTCTCTATAACACTCAGCTTTTACAACCAAGTTTCTGCATTTGTTTGATTAAAAATTAATTCGTCCTTCCCCAGTGCCATCTTACTTGTATTTGTCTAGGTCATATCTTGGTAACATGGTTACAATCGTGATTATTGATTTCTGCAAGAGTGACACGAACGGGAGGTCAGTTTTCCATTTTCCTATTTTAGACCTTCATTTATTTATTTATTTATTTTACATTGGGAATAAGACTGCAGTGACTCACTTTATGAAATATTATCATGAAATGAAACAATAACTAATATAGGGAGAAAGTCACCCTGAATCAGAGTTCACGTGTTTTATTATGTAGTCAGAGACCGTTCAATTAATCAACATTTTATAAGCGTGAATAACTCATTAGCAAAGTGACACAAGGGAACCAACAGTATATGTGAGTTCATGTAATATGGTGCAAAACTGTCCTGCAGCAAGTCTCCTGAGCCTTTGCTCAGTATTACAGATTATTTCTAAATCTGAAGATGAGAAGGTGAGAAACCGTAATTTGCTTCTGTGTTTCCTTCACAAACTGACTTAATAAATATTTTAATAGGGAATCATGATCTGTAGTCACTGAGTAAATGAAATTCAAGTCAGGACTGTCTGATGCAATACAATACATTTTAATATGATTAAGTATGATAGAGATGTTGTAAACACTTTTATTATTCAATTATTTCATCTGGACAGTAGTTTGGCCAACGGTTACACAAGGGAGGTTTTGGCATCAGTAAGAGGCAAAGATGTAAATTAAAATGGACTCTTTCATAATGTAATGATCATGATAAAAACCTTTTTAGATGATTAATTGTATTGTGTTTAGGCAGTGGTACAGTTTCATTTTATAAGAGGTAAAAAAGAAATAAGTCAACTCAATTTAAGCCTTTCAAACACCCCATTGTTTATCCATAATACCAAACTGCTATGGTTTATATACTGCATGTGCAGTGTTTACAGTAATTGATTTCTATCATGGTTGGAGGGTTTTCTGTACCGCTTACCCAGCGCTATACTCCAGACTGTATACTTGTCAGTACTATTCAGGCTCTGTGCTTTGGCAAATTAATTTTGACATAAGACAATGAAGTGCACATTCAAGTGTCAAGTCTCTGCTTTAATTTGAGCAGTTTTCAATATAGAAAGAACTGTTTGGGAGCCCTTTTAGCACATAATCCCAAAGTTTAGAGCTTTAAAAAGTAATTGGACAAATACACAATATACAACTATGTTTAAAAATTTGTGAAAAATCTTTTCGATTCTACAGCGGTGTGAAATTGTGGACCTTCATCAGCAGACACCTTCAACGATGCTTTCACTGTAGTCACAGTCAGCTTGTTGTGTGATCCCTTTGCCTTTGATTTATGCTTCGGTAAGTAAATGTAATCTAATTATTGGCTGACCAGTCAAAGACCTACTTTGACTGGTCAGCCAGATACTGTCAAGCTCTTGGGTTACTATGAACCCATGTTTATAATTAATGGTCTTGTAAATGATGAAAATTGTCCATTGAATTTTGATGTTGACTCTTGGCTTAGAACCCTGAATTCATTGTGTTGATACTGTCCGCAGTATAAACATCAATAAATGCCAGCATGCCAGTTCCATTAACGGTCACACATGCCTAAAAGATAACAGAACCATCACTAAGTCTAAGTGATCACGATCTAAGTGATCACGTGGTACAGATTGGTTGGGGTGGTTTATTCCATTTTTATGCCAAGCCTTCTTTTTGTGAATGTTTTTGATGCACTAACATTTAAGAGACTGACAGAAGTCTTCACATGATATGAAAGGAAAGACGTTCATTTCTAATTTTTGGGTGTGTAAAGCAGCAATTTCTAATATGTTCATCTTTGGAATTTTATAGGGAAAAAGAAAAAAAGTTTGCTAATTTTAGGATTATGTCAGATGACTTTAAATCATCTCAGGCTATCAGTTATTAATATCCATATACCACACAATGCTTTTAAGGCAGATAGGGAAGCTGTTCCATTTCTAGGAAGCACTGGTATAAATAAAATGAAGATTTGAGACCAGGTAAGGTTTGAGATTAAGGGAGACTTAAACTGTGTTTTACCTCAGTATATACGGAAATAGTTTGAGGTTGATTTGAGACACAGTCTAGTGTCAGGTTAAAGCATCAGTTTCTCCAGGAAACAAATTTTAACTTTACTGAAAAATATACAATAATCAGAAGATAAATATAATGACATACATTCATATGATGGGTCTACTGAACTATTGTAGTACTTATCTGATCCTGGATTAAAGGATTTAGTATATATCTGAGGATGGGACGTGGACATGATCCTGTGAAATGAACAAAAAAAAAAAAAAAAAAAAAAAAAAAAAAAATTGTATCTCATTTGAATGAAATTTGTTAGCTACTAAACCACAGCTAAACTTTTAATGTGTAAAGAGTAAACTTATTAAACAGATTTGGGAACATTGCTGCCAAGTATTCAAGACTGACTGCAATGTCTTGTGAAATGTGTGATTTCCGATCTGAGATTCATGCACCATATGTGCCTTATTGCAAATATACTTTAAGTGTAAGAAGATCTCATTGTGATTTCATCACCCCTACAATTCAGTTGAACTGACTAGTGTAATGGGGCCGAAATTTCAAATTTATCTCCATTCACTATTTCAGAGAACAAGCTGTATTTCTTCTCACTCATGTATGCCTTCTACTCTGGAAAAAAAAAACTCCCATATTGTGTAGGCATTTGCGTTTGAACATGATAGTGCAGAAAACAAAATTACATGGGAGCAGGCTCTGCCTAAATGGTTCATTCAGTTATATTTTTGGTACTTGTTGAAAGAGGGGAAAGCATTACTCATACACGTTTCCTCCTCTGAATCTACAGTGGTTCTTTCGATCAAAAAGCCTACGTGTCATTTCCTATTGGTATACATAATTTGATGACATATAATTTTTATCTCTATTTTTCAAAAATAGATGTACTATTTACAAGCCAAACATATCTATCCATCATTACTTTCCTCACTTCAGAGCCTTAATCAACCGTGACAAAATTTGTTTAATACAAAAAAAAAGTCTCTAATAGTAAGAGCAGGCCGCAGAAATTTAAATGCATCTAAATGTAGTAGGAATTTGGCTATTATTCCTTTTACTACCAGGTATTTTAGCTTAGTTAATTCATTACGACATTGTTGTGTTTTTTTCTTTTTGTTTTATGCAAAACATGTTCACATGTTCCAAATCACTTTTGACTGTCTGACATAATAAGATTTTATCCTGACGAACTGCCAAACAGCTACAGGAGATATTGTTTTCCTTTCCCCTTTTTTCTACTGAAGTGGCTGTTGACACTTGCCAGAGGGTGCAAAAGTGCAAGTAGCACTCCAAATGCAACTACTAGTGACAGTGTCATACTCAGCAGTTAATAAATGACAGCCTCAATGTGACATTTAACAAAACTTGAATGTACATTATATTATGAACCAGAATATAAAACTAACTTTACACATTCTTATCCAAAAATGATCACCACTAATAATGCAGGAGAGTCCAGGAGATAGGCAGTTACTGTAGAAGAGCTGGACAGGGCCATAGAAGGTCCTCAACCCATCAGGGAAGTATAGCATTAACTTTGATGGAGGACTACAAAGTTACTTTTAGCAAGCCACTGGTGTGAATGTCTGATCAAAAAAAGTCATAAGCAGGGTTCCCCCTGAGAACATGTTACAGACATGAAAGCAGGCAGTCCCTGGAGGATGAAGGAATTTAAACCATTGTCAGGCCCCCAAGCTCCAGCAGAACACCTCTGGGACATTTGTTCCATCACATCTGACACCACCAGCTTGCACCTCAGACTGTCCGGGAGCTCAGTGACTGCCTGGAACAGATCTGGGAGGATATCCTCCATGACACTGTCCGTCATCTCATTAGGAGCATGCCACAACATTGTGAGGCATGGATACAGGCACGTTTTATTTTCATTAAACGATGTGGCATCCTTTCATTCCTAACACGCTACCCGGTCTATATCAGGATAGACAGATATTCAGCATGTGTTTTTTGTCTTGTTTTGGGGTTTTTTCTATTGAGATCTGATGCATTTTTGAAGTGTATATGACAAAGCTGTAGGTGGTGTGTGATGCTATCATGTCAAAATGGACCCGTGCTGAATCAATACAATGAGGAAGAAAATGCAGTTATAATACATGCATGTAATTAGATAAAAATAAATAAATAAAAATAGCTCCATAGCTCCAGTCATCCTCAAAGTCATGGAGTCGCTGTGCCTAACTGACACTGGGAAAGAGGCAGGGCTCACCAACCGCAGGTCACTACTCACATGGGTAACACGGAGAGACAGATAACCTACAGCCATTTTTGAGTCACGATTTAACCTACCAAGTGCCATTTCACCCTGTTATAAGACACAGTCACACAGGGTGCACCACAGGACCATGGAAACAGCAATATAATGACGGGAAGTGGGATTAATTTGTTCACACAGAGGATGTCTTCAGATAATATGCAAGATCAATTAGTGATAATTTAATTAAGTAGCAAAATTTATTACAAACAGTAGCCATGCAGCCATTACTCATAGAAAGCACAGGGCAACATAAATGTAAGAGGTGTGTGAGGTAGGCTATAGGTATTTTATTTAAACTTTTTAAACTAGCACGGGTCACTTTGAGTAGAAAAGGCACTTCAGGCAGCATTATTCTGGTCTACTAAGACATGCTTTTTTCATGGGTGGATGTGGATTTTCAAAAAGAAAATTGTGCCTATAGGGAGCCATTTAAAAATATGTGATCTCCTCAAATATTTCTGTTCCCTTTAGGAAACCACACTTTAATGATTTAAACATTTGTAGAGAAAGAACCAGCAACTTTGCGCAGGAGGAGAGAACCCCCCCCCCCCCACACACACACACACACACCTCTAACAAAAACAACAACACACACACACAAAAAAAAGAAAAAACAATACCCCCCCAGTTCTGCACAAAGGTTGCAGTCCTATTTGATCCTTATTATATAAGCAATGCATAAAGAGGGCAAAAATAATATTGTACTTACTTTAAAAAATGTATGTAAAACCGTTTGAATTGGTTAAATTGGTGGTTTTTTTTATTTTTACCTGATAGGCCTTGGAGCCCAAAATAACTCTTTGAGATTTCATAACCAAAAAGCATTGTGCAGTTCAAACTATTGACACACAATTAATTACTCTAACCTATGTCTTTTGAAGAGAACAACGAAGTATTTTTTATGACTAAACTACCTTCACACAGTTTCAAGGTTCATAGGGTACAGTCTGTCTAGCGCAGACAGCTTGTCAGGATACACTGGTCATTGCTGTAAACCCTCTTATGATACTACAGCCATGCTCTTCCTACATAGAGGTGATTTCATGGGATTCCTTGCCTGGCTGCACATTAGCCACCAACCTCTTAATGATATAAATAGCACAAATGGCATAGTGCCTCCTTGTTCCACATTTTCATTCCAGCCGACTTCCTTCAGCCTTTATTTTCTCACATTTTCTAAACTCAAATGCTTCACAGTTGGAAATAAAACAGCAATGAGGAATCAAAAGGTGCTACAAGGGAAGTTTTAATAAGACAAATGGGAAGATAGTTGTGGATGCTTATTCCCTGCAGAATTAGAATGCTACACTACAGGGCTCCAACTAATGAGTAAAGATTCATTGTGAGGGTTTGAAAGACGATTACAAGGATCATCATGGAGAAGAAAAAAGAATCAGCTCCATAAAGTACAGCATATTTAGGCCCTGCAGTGGACGTTTGGTCTGCTGCTTTGGTCCAGTCTGAAATATCATACTTTTTTTTTTTGTCCTTCGACACTGGTGTGCATTGCACTGGCTGTACCATTTTCCCTGGATTAACTCAGTGAGTTAACTTAGCCAGTTAACCTATAACTAGCAGTGCCCTTGGAATGTTGAACTTTAATATAGCCAACACTCAGCCTGATCAAGACACCAATACCAAAGGAAACCTTGTTAATATCAGTCTGATGCTACTGGCTTTGAAAATGTGAGTATTTGATACCCTTGTGAATGACAATGTTTCCATACTGGTATTTGCATTAAGCTGAAATCATAAATGTCCATCCATCCATCCATCGTCATCCGCTTTGTCCGGGGTCGGGTCGCGGGGGCAGCAGCCTAAGCAAAGAGGCCCAGACCTCCCTCTCCCCAGCCACCTCCTCCAGCTTGTCCGGGGGAATACCAAGGCGTTCCCAGGCCAGCCGAGAGATATAATCTCTCCAGCGTGTCCTGGGTCTGCCCCGGGGCCTCCTCCCGGTGGGACATGCCTGGAACACCTCACCCAGGAGGCGCCCAGGGGGCATCCTTGTCAGATGCCCGAACCACCTCAGCTGGCTCCTTTCGATGTGGAGGAGCAGCTGCTCTACTCTGAGCTCCTCCCGGATGGCCGAACTTCTCACCCTAAGGGAGAGGCCAGCCACCCTTCGGAGGAAGCTCATTTCTGCCGCTTGTATCCGCGATCTCGTTCTTTCGGTCACTACCCACAGCTCGTGGCCATAGGTGAGGGTAGGGACGTAGATCGACCGGTAAATTGAGAGCTTCGCTTTTACACTCAGCTCCCTCTTCACCACGACGGACCGGTGCAACGTCCGCATTACTGCAGCTGCAGCCCCAATCCGTCTGTCGATCTCCGGCTCCCTTCTCCCATCACTCGCGAACAAGACCCCGAGATACTTGAACTCCTCCACTTGGGGCAGGAACTCATCCCCGACCCGGAGTGGGCACTCCACCCTTTTCCGGCTGAGAACCATGGCCTCAGATTTGGAGGTGCTGATCCTCATTCCCGCTGCTTCACACTCGGCTGCGAACCATTCCAGTGCGAGCTGGAGGCCTTCACCCGATGAAGCCAACAGAACCACATCATCTGCAAAAATCAGAGATGAGATTCTGAGGCCACCAAAGCGAAAGCCCTCCGCCACTTGGCTGCGCCTAGAAATCCTGTCCATAAAAATTATGAACAGAACCGGAGACAAAGGGCAGCCCTGGCGAAGCCCATCACCCACCGGGAACGAATCCGACTTATTGCCGGCAATGCGAACCAAGCTCTTGCAATGGTTGTATAGGGATCGAATGGCCCGTAGCAATGGGCCAGACACCCCATATTCCCGCAACACCTCCCACAGGATACCCCGAGGGACACGGTCGAATGCCTTCTCCAAGTCCACAAAACACATGTAGACTGGTTGGGCAAACTCCCATGCACCCTCAAGTATCCTGGAGAGGATAAAGAGCTGGTCCAGTGTTCCGCGACTAGGACGAAAACCGCATTGTTCCTCCTGTATCCGAGGTTCGACTAACGGACGAACTCTCCTTTCCAGCACCCTGGCATAGACTTTCCCAGGGAGGCTGAGGAGTGTGATCCCCCTGTAGTTGGAACACACCCTCCGGTCCCCTTTCTTAAAGATGGGGACCACCACCCCGGTCTGCCAGTCCACAGGTACTGCCCCTGATCTCCACGCAACATTGCAGAGGCGTGTCAACCAGGACAGCCCTACAACGTCCAGAGCCTTCAGGAACTCGGGGCGGACCTCATCAACACCAGGGGCTCTGCCACCAAGGAGTTGTTTAACTGCCTCAGTGACCTCGCCCCCGGAAATTGGCGGGTCATTCCCCTCATCCCCAGACTGCTTCCTCCTCGGAAGACGTGTCAGTGGGATTAAGGAGGTCCTTGAAGTATTCCTTCCACCGCCTGACAATTTTCTCAGTCGACGTCAGCAGCGCTCCGCCAGCACTATACACAGTGCAGGTAGAGCACCGCTTTCCCCTCCTGAGACGTCTGACGGTTTGCCAGAATCTCTTCGAGGCAGTCCGAAAGTCTTTTTCCATGGCCTCTCCGAACTCCTCCCACACCCGAGTTTTTGCTTCAGCCACTGCCCGAGCCGCATTCCGCTTGGCCTGTCGATACCTGTCGGCTGCCTCCGGAGTCCCACAGGCTAACCAAGCCCGATAGGACTCCTTCTTCAGCCTGGTGGCTCCCTTCACCTCTGGTGTCCACCATTTGGTTCGGGGATTACCACCACGGCAGGCACCCACCACCTTGCGGCCGCAGCTCAATGCAGCAGCTTCGGCAATGGAGACGCTGAACATGGTCCATTCGGACTCAATGTCCCCGG
The DNA here is from genome assembly GCF_041146795.1 of Maylandia zebra. NCBI lineage: Eukaryota > Metazoa > Chordata > Actinopteri > Cichliformes > Cichlidae > Maylandia > Maylandia zebra. The sequence goes on along the minus strand of NC_135173.1, from coordinate 37,567,506 downwards.
TCTCCCTCGGAATGCTGTTGAAGCTCTGCCGGAGGTGTGCATTGAAGATCTCGCGGACTGGGGCCTCTGCTAGACCTTCCCAGCACACCCTCACTACGCGTTTAGGTGCACCAGGTCTGTCCAGCGTCCTCCCCCGCCACCTGATCCAACTCACCACCAGGTGGTGATCAGTTGACAGCTCAGCCCCTCTCTTTTACCCGAGTGTCCAGAACATATGGTCGCAGATCTGCTGATACGATTACAAAATCGATCATCGACCTACGGCCTAGAGCGTCCTGGTGCCACGTGCACTTATGGACACTCTTATGTTCAAACAGGGTGTTCGTTATGGCCAAACTGTGGTTAGCACAGAAGTCCAATAACAGAGCACCGCTCGGGTTCAGATCAGGGAGGCCGTTCCTCCCAATCACGCCCCTCCAGGTCTCGCTGTCGTTACCCACGTGAGCATTGAAGTCTCCCAGCAGGACAACAGAGTCTCCAGGTGGAGCACCCTCCAGCACCCCCCCCCAGGGACTCTAAGAAGGCTGGGTACTCTGAACTGCCACTCGGCGCATAAGCGCAGATGACAGTCAGGACCCGTTCCCCGACCCTAAGGCGCAGGGAACAAACCCTCTCGTCCACCGGGAAAAACCCCAACGTACCGGCAGCAAGCCGAGGGGATATTAGGATACCCACCCCAGCCCGCCGCCTCTCACCAGGGGCAACTCCAAACTGAGACAGAGTCCAGCCCCTCTCCAGGAGACTGGTTCTAGAGCCCAAGCCATGTGTAGAGGTGAGCCCGACTATATCTAGCCGGTACCTCTCAACCTCACGCACTAACTCAGGCTCCTTCCCCACCAGAGAGGTGACATTCCATGTCCCTATTGCCAGTCTTGGCAGCCGGGGGTCAGTCCACCAGGGCCTCCGCTCCTGGCCGCCACCCAACATAAATGTACATGTTGATTTTGTGCTACTACCACTCCTCGCCACACTGTTTGGTAGAAAGACACATGTATTTACTGCACTTCATAATTCTCTACCTGAGTAAATGTATTCTGCTAAACCTAATATGAAGAATCAGCAGTCTCATCCCAACAAACCATATGCATTTCTCCATCTTGGCATTTGCATGCTAGGTTATTGCTGGAGTTTTGTTCAGCTGCACAATGCTGCAAAGAAAACCGTCTCAAATACAATTGAGAAAAATCTCAACTGAAGGCAACACACTTTATCCCACATCCCAGCATTCCTACTTAATTTGAAAATCTTTTCTCAACACACCATTGTTTCTTCAAAGAATGGAGAATAGCGGATAAAAGTTTCTGGTTAAAAACTACTAAGAGTATCAGCAATAAAAAGCAAGGACAACGTCTTACGTGAGTTGTTTATTAACTACTTAGCCAATCACGCAAAGATCTTATTGCTTCACTAGCTTTAGGGCACTGTCTTCCACACCCATTTACACCCATTTACTTGTATTAAATAAGAGCAGGATGAAGAAGTGTGCTGGAGATGAATTGCTGTATTCTGCAAGACTAGCACTGCAGGCAAATGGAAAGTCAATACAAAGTAGATTCATTTTTGAAGTTAATTTCATACTGTGTGGCTTAATTTTAAGTAATATTAAATTTTTTAAGAAGTTAGTTTCATTTAAAAAAAAAAAAAAAAAAAAAGAAATCCCCTTTTTTGTGTGATGACACTTAATGAGGTTTTGTGGCTTCTGGCATGAAACAGACACGCTCTTGACTAGATGGGTGTTGTTGAAATAAATCCTGCTGACTATGAAGGTGACAAGAACTGCCCATTCATTTTTGATCTATTGATTGATTCAGTTTAAGGCAGTAAATGGTATGAAACGCATATGGCATATGAGTGTCACATTAAGACAGAGGTTCAATATATGTTTATTCACCTATTTTTTTGCTGTTGCTTACTAACTTAAGATACGTGTCGCAGAGGTCAGACTGCCTGCTATTACAGTTCAAGAATGGCCAGAAACATTTGTTGCAAGTTCCTTACCTTTTTTTTTTTCCTACCTTTATTTTCTTTATCCTTGCTACATTTGTCAGTTGCTTTACTAACATTAAATGCATAATTACTACACAATTTACCTGTGTCAGTGTGTCTAGTTACAGTGGGGCAAAAAAGTATTTAGTCAGCCACCGATTGTGCAAGTTCCCCCACCTAAAATGATGACAGAGGTCAGTAATTTGCACCAGAGGTACACTTCAACTGTGAGAGACAGAATGTGAAAAAAAAAAAAAAAATCCATGAATTCACATGGTAGGATTTGTAAAGAATTTATTCGTAAATCAGGGTGGAAAATAAGTATTTGGTCACCTCAAACATGGAAAATCTCTGGCTCTCACAGACCTGTAACGTCTTCTGTAAGAAGCTTTTCTGTCCCCCACTCGTTACCTGTATGAATGGCACCTGTTTGAACTCATCATCTGTATAAAAGACACCTGTCCACAGCCTCAAACAGTCAGACTCCAAACTCCGCCATGGCCAAGACCAAAGAGCTTTCGAAGGACACCAGGAAAAGTATTGTAGACCTGCACCAGACTGGGAAGAGTGAATCTACAATAGGCAAGCAGCTTGGTGTGAAAAAAAATCAACTGTGGGAGCAATCATCAGAAAATGGAAGACATACAAGATCACTGATAATCTCCCACGATCTGGGGCTCCACGCAAGATCTCATCCCGTGGGGTCAAAATGATCATGAGAACGGTGAGCAAAGATCCCAGAACCACACGGGGGGACCTGGTGAATGACCTGCAGAGAGCTGGGACCAAAGTAACAAAGGTCACCATCAGTAACACACTACAACGGCAGGGAATCAAATCCCGCAGTGCCAGACGTGTTCCGCTGCTGAAGCCAGTGCATGTCCAGGCCCGTCTGAAGTTTGCCAGAGAGCACATGGATGATACAGCAGAGGATTGGGAGAATGTCATGTGGTCAGATGAAACCAAAGTAGAACTTTTTGGTATAAACTCAACTCGTCGTGTTTGGAGGACGAAGAATACTGAGTTGCATCCCAAGAACACCATACCTACTGTGAAGCATGGGTGTGGAAACATCATGCTATGGGGCTGTTTTTCGCCAAGGGGACAGGACGACTGATCCGTGTTAAGGACAGAATGAATGGGGCCATGTATCGTGAGATTTTGAGCCAAAACCTCCTTCCATCAGTGAGAACTTTGAAGATGAAACGAGGCTGGGTTTTCCAACATGACAATGATCCAAAACACACCGCCCGGGCAACAAAGGAGTGGCTCCGTAAGAAGCATTTGAAAGTCCTGGAGTGGCCTAGCCAGTCTTCAGACCTCAACCCCATAGAAAATATGTGGCGGGAGTTGAAAGTCTGTGTTGCTCGGCGACAGCCCCAAAACATCACTGCTCTCGAGAAGATCTGCATGGAGGAATGGGCCAAAATACCAGCTACTGTGTGTGCAAACCTGATAAAGACCTATAGTAAACGTTTGACCTCTGTTATTGCCAACAAAGGTTATGTTACAAAGTATTGAGTTGTATTTTTTTTATTGACCAAATACTTATTTTCCACCCTGATTTATGAATAAATTCTTTACAAATCCTACCATGTGGATTCATGGATTCTTTTTTCACATTCTGTCTCTCACAGTTGAAGTGTACCTCTGGTGCAAATTACTGACCTCTGTCATCATTTTAGGTGGGGGAACTTGCACAATCGGTGGCTGACTAAATACTTTTTTGCCCCACTGTATATATGTTAATATCTTTTTCGACCTGTCTCTGCAGTGAATGTGATGACATAGTGAGTTATCCTTATTCTCATTTTTGTATCTGCACATTTTAGTACGTGTGTGTACATGTGCCAGCTTTGCAGTTATTAAGACTGAAGCAAAACAAGATGTTTGTGTGTTTGTGTGCCTTGTGTTTGACAGAACAAGTGAGGTGGGTGGGTTGATGCTACTGTTATCTGAGGATGAAGTATACAGTGGCTGCCAAAGCCAACGGCAAGAAGAAGGGAGAGGAGGGGGGCAGGTAGCAGATTAGAAAATTCAATTTAGGGCAAACGCGGAGGTGGATCTTTTATATAAGGTGCCACTGAGCTGTTTTCCCCTTTTCAGTCTAAAAACTGTTCAAAAAAAATATACTATAGAATCTCCTCTCTGTTTTTGGTGTGATATCCAGTAAAACAGAAGATCCTTATTTGTCTTAGCTCCAGGGCCAAATCAGGCTCCAGAAGCTGCTAAGAATACACCACTCACCGGGGTTTGTGTTGTGTATGTATGACTGCATCTCTTCATGTGAGATAGGAGGGAGTGCCTAGGGTGCAGAATCACATCTACATTTTAGTACATGCATCATCATCCAGCACAACCTTCCTGGGAGTTCTTTTGAGGATGACCCAGCAATCGAGGGAAAAGGGCATGAAATTGTCCCTCTGAGAGGGCTAAGAGGTTTGTTGCACCGAAGAAGTGGAAATACTTCTCACCAAGGGACATCTTGGCATTGTCATACAAGCAGCTGTTCCAACTGTCCGCCATTTTAAATGATGATAAAGTAAGATGTTTTGCAGTTTTTCTCTGTTATGTCAACTGGAAAAATACTTGGGCCGTGCAGCCAGAAATATATATCGCTCCCTCATTAGCCCTCCGTTTCCATTAAAAGAGGTTCAGTTATTGGCTGACAGGAGCAGCAGGATCTTGCTCTCTGGAGCATAAGACACAGAAAGTTTAAAAAACAAGAGAAAACAAGACAGAAAGCTTACTATAGACCAAAAAAACTCTTAATAATTCAGTTACTTTAAACTCTATCTTGCACGATCACAGAAATGATGAATTTAATAATGTAAGACCGGAGAGGATTGCATGATGCACATATTAAAAGCTGTTTTAGTGCCTGCAAGGGAGAATTTGGGGCAGGAGGGGAAGTGAGGGAGCAAATGACTAAACTGGAATCAGGGGTGTGAGACTTACTGTATATTCATTGAGATCTTTCTCAGTAGTGTATGCCTGCTTGCACTTAAGCTCTTAATGGTTCCTTAGAGCTGATGAGGTAAAGGGGAGAGAGAGCAGAAAATGAAAGTGTTCTTCTAAATGGTTTTTGGAAGAACGCCTGTCAAGTGGAACGGGACTAGAGGGGAAATTAGCCAGGGGACATGCAAAGTGTACGCTGGGGCTGACTGTGTAACACCCGCCTCTCTTCAAAGCCATGTTAACGTAAAGGGTGGGGGTAGGATACCAGCACAGTATCTCCCAGAAGCAGGGATCGCTTGAGGAAAGACCAATGAGAGAATGAACTGCCAAATCTACTTTTTCAGTTTATCCTATGGGACAATCAAACATCACTCACCTCATGTTGATTTCTTAAACTGTTTTAGTGACTGTTTATGTCAAAGCGTGCTATTATAACAGTATTTTAAACATATATGATTGCCTTTCCACACACATACAACACAATACTGTACAACATTAAAATCATTACAACTGCTTACCAAAAATACATGTAATGAGCTCTTAAGATCAAAATATGCATCCCAGTATTATTTATTTTAACTGCCCTATAGGTATGTGTAACAATTTGTACTACTCAATAATCTGTCAACATGTACGAAGATCACAAACAAGCCCAAGATGAAGTTAATTTATGCTTTGAAGTCTTAAAAAGAAATGCAGCAAAAACATCTTTAAAAAAAATAAAATAAACAAGATGAACCAATTCGCCTGTTATTATAGCTCACACACAGAGTCTGTGAATTTCATTGTCTGGGCAGAATTGTCAACTTTATCAACACCAAAACTGAATACAATGAGTTCAAACTGTGCACTGCTATATTATAGCCACAGAGCTGAGCAGCATGACGTAATGCTCACACTGCAACCATGCTCGTATGTTTTACTACTATCTTTTTCTTATAATTGTAGCTATGTCAAAATATGTATAATTGACCTTTTACAATATCACTTTATAACAGAATTTGTTAATAGTTGTTTTACTGCTGACAGAAAGAAATATGTTTCTTAAATTACATTGATTTTTTTTTCAGTTTAATTATAATAAATTGTGTATTAACTGGGGTATCATTTTTTATTATTTAAAAGGCATTCCAAAGATTTAGAAAATAATTTTAGAAATATAAAAATGTGATTGAAACATATTCAGTGTTATAACAAAGACTATTCCAATTTTTCCAATATTTCAAAGTAGCTGAACCCATCTACAATGAAATACAGCACTGTGTTGCCAACCGAATGTGATCAGCAACAAAATGAATCAGAAGGCAAAGATTATCATTCTAATATTTAAAAGAGTCACCCATTTATGCTTTAAACTTCATGCCGCCTGTTAATGTAATGCTATTATGTAAATTAAACTTCAGCATTCACTATTTTGAAGATTCATGAACATCACTATTTTGGTATAGAAACAATGAGTCAATAGGCCTACCAGGGCTTATTAAAGCTTCAAGGGAAGTTTTAATAAGATGAATAGGATGATAGTTGTGGATCTCGAATAGCAGAGTATACCCACACATATGAGCTTCCTGAAATAAGCCGTGTTTCATTTCTATTTGTGGTAATGCTTGCAATCATTTAGGCACCACGTCTAAAGCTGTTTTTTTTTTTTCCTCCAATAGCTGTAAATTTTCCACAACTCCTACATGAGAGACCTGCCCATATTTGAATTCTGTACATGGTGTATTACTGATCCATTTTGGTGATCTCAGCAAACGCCATGCATAACTGCAGCTAACCTCAACCTGTGAAACCCCCCCCCCCCCCAAAAAAAAACCCCAAACCTCTGGAGCTGCACAGGCTTTTAAGTGTTGAGTTTCTTGCCTCAAAATCTTTAGGATATAAGTAAAAAAGACATTGACTTGTCTCCTGCTGGGCCGTGTCAGTCAGAATACCTCACCGAATTCTAGCCACACCAGAGTAAATGTGTTGTGCTAGCTTTTGTTCGTCCCCATTGCCACCCAAAAGGGACTGCTGGCGTTGCACACAGCCGTAATGAAAGGCACAGCCAGCAAGATGGCACTTTCATCAAACTAAACCAGGCTGACACCAGCTTCTCAATTATTAAACGGCTGAAATAGGCAACAGTGTAGAACGCCCCCAAGCAAACTACTGTAGACACCGTCAGTGATGTTGAAAAGGAAAGATCGTTTTTGAGATGATGAGATTTGGATTATGGTTATGTGGAGAGAAACAATACTTACACTGACACTGATTGCTACAGAAATATTTGCAGTTAAAAGAGAATCAGAGCATTGCTTTTGTTTGTATCAAACTGGAGTCAAGCTGTGTGCTGGTGACTAACACAGCAGTCACAAGACACTGTACAAATATAGATCTCTTAATCTTTTCAAATGAAGTATACAATACTTTTTTATCTTTAAAAGACATTCATTTTTTCAATTCTTTACAAAGAACCTAACTCTGATGTTATGGACTTCTTTGGAATTTGAATACATCTATAAAAACAAAACAATGAAAAAAAGCCCAACAAACTATTAATCTAAATGCTTTTTACCAAATTCCAAGTAGGATTTTGAAAGTGAGAATTAACTTTATTAACTGAGTTTGTTTTCCCACATTATTCTCTACAGTGAAAAGTTAATAACATCCTTGTTCAGAAAAAAACCGCAAATACTCCACTGAATAAAATCGGCCTAAAGATATGTAAATTTAACATAATGTCCTTTGTTCAGCGTAAATGCGTGTTGGATGCTTGGCCTTGTAGCAGGGTAAGCAATGCTTAAAAAACCTTCATAGTATGCAAGTGAGCAAGATACCTTTTATTGGCTGGTTTTCATTTGCAACTGATGAGCCCCAGATTCATTTATTCAGAGCAGAGAAAAGCTATACAGCTGTGTTTCTGATCTCTGGAGGGTAGATTAGCATTGGTCAAACCCAGGCGTAATCAGGCATCTGATTCTCTATTTACAAAAGCAAAGGTATGTTTCTTTTAAGAGTTTTCAATTGGGGTAGTTTTGGGGTACTAGTAAAGTTTAGGGGCAAACATCCATTCAAGCTATGGCTCATTGCACAAAATTGAGATTTCTTCAGCAAATATTACAAGCTTTGGGAAAGAGATATCAAAACACCTCCTCTATGCCACCAAGACATCTTGTAATTGAAACTGAATAAGCACCAAAGGGGAAGTGGAGAATTTTTTGAAAGAAGCCATAACCCTCTGGATGAATAGCATCCTAATTGGCTTTAGATTTGACATTAGTTTCACCCCTTAACCACTGGACTGCATCTTTGAAGTGCTCCTTCATTCATCCTTGAAGTCAGACTGCTTGATTAGCTGCTTTGCTCACAAAAATCTATGCATGAAACAGATCGCCATTTGTTTATTCTGTATATAAGTACATGTCATTTTAACACACACACACCATTTTTTTTAAACCTTGGGAGCACTTGAAATCAATTTAATCCTCGTACATTTCTCTTTATCGTTACTGCTGACATTATCCATTCGATCATAATGCAGTGCATTATGACTGAACTCTACAATAGCCCAATATCATGAAAGTGAATCATGAAAGCAAACCAGCTACCATTGTAACTGTCAATATGTCCTTGTAAACATATGCCATGAGGAAAACTGGAATAAAAATACTGCTATAACTGCAAGTAGGAGATTGAAAACAATTTTACTGTTGATGTAAAATGTTAAAAGCTGGACCTGCTCCATTGTCAATATCAAGTGAGTTACGACTTAGAGTATATGGAACAGGCTGATTTGATTAGGTGATTTGGTTGACTTGCTGTAATTCATTCGACCTCCCCACATCTGTAATGCTGACTTCACCTACAGGGAAGGAAAAAATATATATATTTTCTTACTGACATTTACTTATTATATTATAACTTCACAATGTGAGAAAATTAAGTTTATAGCTCAAGTAAAAATGAATAGTACCAAACAATTTAAATTTCAAAATTAAACATTTTGCTCAGTGAGCCTCTTTCACATTAGAACCCACAAAGTTTGAATATGAGTTAGGATAGCTAGAGAAAAAAAAACTATTATTTGATGTATTGTATCCTCCAATTCCCCCTTTTTTCAATTTAATTGAAATCAATCACATTTAAAATAAAATATTTAGACAAAAATATTTTAAGTATTTTAATTTACTTAAACTATCTTGGGCCCATTGGTGAAAAACACACAGGTGTGCAGTCATTACTTTGAAAGGTAAAATTTCCGTCCCAAAATTAGACATGTCTTCATGTTTGTGGTTGTAATTACAATGGTTTATACATTCACTCCTTACCAGAGCAGAGGGATCCTCATTTAAGCCATATCATAAGCTTTGGGATTACCATAGTGCCTCCCCTCTATGCAGATTAACATAAATTTCCTCAAGTGAGGAGGCATGCAGTGCGCCAGACACACTCAGTGCAGATCATCAACTTTAGACATCTATAATGGATGTTCAGCTGACGATAGGCAATATATTTGAACTTTATGTTCTATCTAGTATTGATCAGCTGCTCTCACTTTGTGACAGCAAAACTACCAAATTCTTACTTAACAGCATTGCACTTCGTAGACCCTTGCCATTTTACCTTAATAGATGCTAAATATAGTATATTTGGCATTTTTCAATAGAAAAATTAATTATGTAGGCACACATTTATGCATTAGTCCACAAACACGCACACAGAAACACATCATTCTCACTTCTCCAAACACGCAAGCCAAAAAAGCTTTAAAACATCTAAGCCATGCAATGCTAATGTGGAGTAGTGTCTACAAATTAGTTAGACAGTTTCCAATTATTCCCTGTGCTTTCAAGTCTACATACCATGAAAAACATTTTCAAAAGGGTAGCTTTGAAAAGATCATCCAGATAACCAGTGATACAAAGATAAATTCCAAGCAAAAGAATGGTAATTAAAGCCATAACCAATATAATTCAGAGAACAAAAAATTATGCATGCATTAATTATTGTGTTAATGCAGTCCTCTGAGACCATGATGTAGATTTCTTTTCCTAGATCAGATCAGATTAGCTGTTTTGTATTTTCCCCTTTAGAGTCGGTTTCAAAATAAAAAACTGGAATAATTGGAGACATCTAACATTTGGAGTCAAGCGTGCTTTAAATGAAGAGTTAAGGGTGCTTTACTGTGATTAGTGTTTTTACAGTACATACTTGATAAAGGATTTACCTCTCTGTTGGGTCTTGTATTTTGATTTTGAGTTTTTATTTTTAGGCTGATGCGATCGATCATACCTCACACTCCCTGGAGCCAGAAATTGTGCAAGTGCAGGAACCAGTGCCATTGCCTAGCACCTCCAATGCTTCCGGTGTTGCAGCAGGATTGTAGCTCATGTAATACTCTTGGAGCTGGGAGCTGAGGTTCTGTTCTGGCTCTGGACTCTTTTTGCGACGCTTCCGTCCCACCATGGATCTCTGCTGCAGCAACCTGGTTGCACCTGGGTAGCGCCGCCACAAAACATAAAAAACTGTCAAGATTAATGACATGGTGAAGAAGAGTGCTACGCTGCCCACAACCACTTTGTGCAGAGTCATGTGCTCTATCTCTGGGGGTGGTATGTGAGTGGGTCGAGGGCGAACCACTGAGTCTCTGGGATCTTTGCTCATATGCCCGGGAAAGGTAGGATGAGGAATGGGTCGAGGTCTAAATGGTGGGAGAGGACCAAAGGTACTGGTCGGTGGCATAGGTGGAATGCCACTTGTGGGGCCAAAGGTTGGTTCGGCAGTGGCTTCCGAAATGAGCTCTGATGTTGGTGAAGGTGTTTCAGTCAGAATGTAATCGGTTTCCTCACAAATACCATGGCTCCTTGTAGCATCCATGACTTTTTCTCCCTGGAGATACTTTGGGCTGCTGCATATCATTGTTGTGTCTTTACTACCCCGAAAATTTCTCAACCAAGCAACAAGTGGGCATATCCCAGTTCCACAATCCCAGATATTGCCAGCAAGACTTATTGAGGTCAGTGAGATCCACGCTGACACTGCCTCCTGAGACACATTGGACAGCTTGTTGGATTCCAGGTTTAAGACTTGCAGGTTGGGCAAGCAGTGAAACACAGCTGGGTCCAGAGTCTGAATTTCATTTCCAGACAGATCAAGCTTCTGCAGTGTATACCATGTCCATGGCAGACCCTGGTTGACCACCCTAATTCGATTCCACTGCAGATAAAGTGATCTTAGGTTGGCTAAACGTGGAAACAAAAAAAAGTTGATCCGAGAGAATTGGTTATGTTCCAGATGTAACTCCATCAGCTTCTGTAGACCCAGAAAAGTTGTGCGGGTAAGAGCTTTGATTCGATTGTAACCCAAATCCAGAAACTCCAAACTTCGACACTCCAGAAATGCTCGAATTGGGATGTTGGAGAGACCATTGGAGCGTAGGTGAAGGTTTTGTAGTTTTCGTAAGCCATGGAATTGACCGGGCTGTAGATTTTCTAATTTGTTGTAGGACAAGTCCAGACTTCGAAGATTTGGAATTCCATGAAATGTTGAATTGTGTAGGGCTGTAATCCTGTTGGAGCTCAGAATGAGCTCTTTGAGTCTGCGGACCCCCTGGAACGCTCGACTGTCAACAACTGAAATCTGATTGTGGTCTAAGTAGATCCAGAGAAGCTGGCTGAGGTGAGCAAACTGATATGGTAGCAGCGTATGCAGTTCATTGTATCGCAGGGAAAGGCCCTGGCAGCCTACTGAGATGTTTTCTGGAACATCTAAAAATCCAGATGAATCACAATGGACAGTTTTTCCCTCACATCGGCAGCTATTAGGGCATGTTCGCTCACCAAAACTGAATAACAGGGGAGCCCGCAAGAGAAGAAGCAAAGGGAAGAGGAGGTGTGTCAGTCGTCCATCACACAGCAATGGACCTACAAAACATTAGGAGAAAGAGATACAGAGAAAAACGTAAAGATTTGAATGGTGATCAAGTTATATTTACAATTTCAAAATATTCATGCTGTCAAACAAAAAGGACTAAGAAGTATTATTACTGATTTACCATGCAAAGTCAGCAATGTGTTGCTTGGGCTGGTGCAACAACAGCTTTATACATGCATTGAAAACGACTTAAATATAAAATCTCTTCTACAAAGATCTCAAAATTCGACACTGGTAAATATAATGTTTTTTTTAAATTGTGGGTTTTTTGTTTGTTTGTTTAAATTATTTCTTTAGTGATCTAAATAGTTTATCATTCAGCAGTGGTACTTTTCTGTTTCTGTTGAGATTGGCCCTTATTTAAGTATCTTTATGACTTCTCTTTACATTCTTTTTCTTTACATTATGTCATGAAAAGAATCATATTTACAAAAACCCGCCAGTCATGTCATGACCTAACACACAGTTGGGACAGTGGTTCTACGTAACCAACCGGTCATGACAATGGTTTCTTAAAAGAAATACACTAACTGACATATAGTTCTCCTCATAAATGAATATTCTGAACAGACTTCTCAAGGTCGATAACAGCATGATAAAAAATATACACATCTGATTAAGTAACCAGAAGACCTACTGCTTAAATGTGCAGCATTTTAGGTTTACAGGATGATGTAAAAGAGATATTTTCTCAGAATAAGTATTAGCCCTCATCAAGTTGTTTTGAATAAAAAAAAGCTTCCATGATTTCATACACCTTACATGACATTTGTTCTGTCAAATGGCTCTGTGAATCATTTACAATACCATTAGACCAGGAGTGGGCAACGCCAGGCCTCGAGGGCCAGTGTCCTGCAGGTTTTAGATGTGTCCTTGATCCAACACAGCTGATTCAAATGGCTACCTCCTGAAAATGTCTTGAAGTTCTCCAAAGCCCTGGTAATGAACTAATCATTTAATTCAGGTGTGTTGACCCAGGGTGATATCTAAAACCTGCAGGACACTGGCGCTCAAGGCCTGGAGTTGCCCACCCCTGCATTAGACTATAGTATCTCAGGTCTTTTATATAGGACCTTAAGACCTTGTGCAGCCTATCAACATGGCCTTAGCACAACTTCTGCCTGTTGCTTCAGTGGCAGCCTCATCTGCCATGCAAATGCAGCGATTGTCCAAGTATTAAAGCTGATCTTAGATCTTGGCACATTTTTTGGACATTCAGCAAGACAACCAAAACAAGTTCACACCACTCAAATTATGTAAACACACCTTCATATCAATGCTGACAGGCAGACCTTGATTTCAGATTCGGCTGTATGTTTAAAGATGTATCACTGTCCTAACACATTCTGAGTCTGAGTTATAAGATAACTTATGTTCAACGAACAATCCTTTGAGATTATTTCTTTCCAGAACGTTGAGGACTGACAGATGGACCAATATCATTAAAGATAAACAGATATCATAACAACAACAACAACAACAACAACAATGCATTCCTTTTGGTAAATTCTTTGAATTAAACCTGAAGGTCTGCAGTTCAATAAAATCTTGACTGATTTTAAAACCCTGTGTGATTTACAAAAGTAGAAAAAAAAACCCCAAACAAAAACGCCTTACTGTCCAAATACTAAGGGGCCTGACTGCATATCCGTATCCACACATAACCGAAGTCTCTAGAACTTCCAGCTTTCAACTATCCAGTGCTGTCAAAATTGAGCACATTCTGTATCACAGTAATGGTGAAAAAGTATTGTTTGGCATGTCTAAGGTGGACTTTTGTAATCCCTGTGTCATCCTTTAGTAATATCATAATATCGTTATAAGCTCAGGCTGCTATGGGGACCTTCCATAATGTTCTAAGTAATTATCCTCTACTCTCCACACTTTAGACTTCACTTTTACATTTAATTAACTTTGTGATATTCTCTCTCCTGCAGTTTGTGCCCTTTCCTCTCTGTCCTCTTTCTTCTTACCTTTCTGCCCGTATCTCTGGTTCCAGAGCTGTACATGTCTTGTCTGTAGTTACTGGCCCCAACAGCCTGCTCAGTGTCTGCTATCTCTTAATGATCAACCTTTTTTTTCCCCCTCTTTGCTCTCCTCTCACCCCACCCAGTTGAGTCAAAAGCTGTCCTCCCTGAGTTTGGTGCTGCCCAATGTTTCTTCTTGTTAAGTGGGTCTTTTTACTCCTCACAATTATCAATTGCTTACTCATGGAAAGATCACAGGGTTTTCCTCTACAACACTACAAGCTCTCTTTCGTACTGTATAAACTGTCCTGAATGATTTTGTGTTACATTAATGAAACTAAAAAGAGGTTGAATAAATAATTGTTTATTACTAGCTTCAGAAAATCCAATTTTTGTACAGTTCAACTCTTGCACTTTCTCTATACTAACCTGCTGCTGTAAGCTGCAAAGTAAGAAAATAAAAGACAATTCTTCCCCTGTGCAGAAAATGGTATGCAGAAAATATTAGTATGCATCATTAATCCACAACTTAGGGGTTGTCATACAGCACAGTGACAATTTCATGCTAAAATGGGCAACAAACATCCAATGTCATACATGAGCTGCCACCACAAACTGCAAAATGCAGCTATGCTATACTTCAACACTGGCAGGTAACTTTTGACCTTTACGGAAATTACATTTAACCAGTGATTTGATTTACTCCTGTACGCTTCCTGAATCAGTGCGGTTTTAAATTTGCAGTGTTTTAGCAGTTTTTGCCATGCCTTCCTTGGAGAAATTATAATAGAAGAATCAGAATACATTATTATTATTTTACATTATTCCATTACATTCAATAAAGAAAGATGGATGGAAACTACATTGGGTAACCTGGTCGACAGCTCCTGTGAACATGAATTAGTCTATGCATCAGTCTATGCTTTAGAGGACACGATTTCACTGTCTTAATGTGTTCCAACAACAATTACCTTGTGGCCACTGGGAGTGCACACACCAACTTTGAGAAAGTGTGCGTTATCAGAATAACACAAAATGTCAAGAAATCATTAATCTGCATCTTGAGAGATAAGAGGTACAGATTTTCTTTGAAGTAACTTATCTGGTTTCAGCATCTCATCCAGCCTTCCCCTGTGTTTAATGAGTTATGTGACTGTTAAAAGGAAAATCATTCAAAATAATACTTTTCAGATTTCTTACATATCCTGCTATGATCCAGACAGGCATACAAATTCAGTTCAGCACTCTACATTTAATTATATCATAAAATAGCAAAACATAAGTAAATAAATTTCAAGAATAAAGCTATTTTGTGAATTGTACAGCAGGTTATTGGGGGAAATAAACGGAAGCAAATGAGTGCATGAAAATAAGTCAAGATAAACTCAACAAAAAAATAATGGTTTTATAAATAAATCACTCTAATCCTTGAAGCAAAAGATGCAGTGGCACTTCCATCACCTCCTGTAACTACTTTGTGAACTCTCCAAGCATTTGCTGCACTACACGCAGCCATCAGTTTTCCCTAAATGATAATCCCATTGGAACATTGGCTGTGTTGTAAAACCCCAGGGCAACCTCACAATGTCATATCACTAAAACTACATCTGGGATTTCATGTGCATGTACTCCTAAAAAAAAAGAATAGCAAAATATGAAAAAACAAGAGGAGGTTATTAGATGGCAGAAAACTCAAAGCTATGCAGCCACAATAATGTGCCACTGGGCTCATAGACGCCTACGCATGACAGTGTCTTTAATTAGCACACAATGGTTCAGCATGGATTTCTGCATAGAGAGAATAGTAATAAAAGCCCCTTGGACATATGTGCGCTAGGTTCCCATGAGAGGCTTTATAGAATACAATGAAGAGAAATGTTTACTCTCAGTACAGTTTCATTAATCAGAAATTAAATGGGGTGCTACATGCAGGCAGTCATAGGCTTCCATTGATTTCACGTATTAGATGTACACCAGGGCATAAGTAAATATATCTATGATAACTATTACAAATAAATTATTTAATAATATAAAATGTGTCTTTCAATATAGCTGTGTTTGTGTCATTATTAAAGTTAAAAAAACAAAAAAAACAAAACAAAAAAAACCCCACACAACCAAAATATTAAAAATCATATATAGAAAATCATTAAGTTACAACCTTTATCTAAATACAGCTTAAATAAAATAGAGCTGCCACAGGTTGATATTAAATCCATTCCCCTGCAGATCAGATTTGATATGGGATTTGTGGTAAGCTACAACTTTCCAGCAGCAAGGCTCCTTCTTCTCAGTAGAGCGTGACCAATCAGAGCCGGAGGGTTTTACAGATTTCATATCTTGTAGATTTAACATCTTGGAGATTTCAACAAAACCAGCATAGTGCAGCAGCACCAACATTGCATTAAGCTCCAGTTTGTCACTGCCACCTATTTTACATTAAGTACAAAGAGCAGTAGGAGTTTGTTTGAACGGAAGTCTCCAGGCAACAAGTGACATCACTACAGACAATATCAGATCAGATTCTGTACAAATCCCTATAAGCCAGAAACGATTTGTATTAAACTTTGTGCAAATGTCTTCTTATAACCTATGTAACAGCCTTGTAAAGTGTATTTCACCCTTTAGCTTTTATTTGAAGTTAATTTTCTCTTACTATTTGTTTTAAAAAGAATCCTACATTAATGACTACCACAAGTCTTAAAGAAAAATCAAAAGTGACCTTGAAAATGAGAACCACGGTAAATCTCATTGTACATTTTGTCAACACATAAAGAGTAAATTCAAAGGTCAGAGAAAGATAAACAGATGAACGGTTTTATATCCAATGACCTGTGGGTACATCTAAATTTAAATCCATATAAAGCCGATGATTGGTCGAGCTGGAGTAGTAGTAAAATAGTAGTAGTCTTCTACCACAAAATATATTATATATTTTAGTGAATGCATTAAGTAACCTAGTTTACTGATTCAGTAAGGATAATCTAGATTATATTTCCTATGCACTCAATGTACACAATGACTCTCAACATGTACATAACAGAAAACGTTTCAGCAACCAAACTAGATGCAAATATAATTTTTGTTGCCTCAGATGGCCAAAAAAAACAAAAAAAACAAAAAAAACAAAAAAAAACCCAGATGGGACAGTGTCAAAAATTTCTAAAAGACTAAACCCATACCAAATTTAACACCACCTTTATTAGTTTAGCATTTCATTTAAAGATTTCTTGCAATAGCAATAAAAGGTTTTAAAAACAGATTTCTTATAAGATGGAATTGTACTCTTAGTCAAGTATGTAGGAGACAAGTAGAGCAGACTTTCTTTTATTTTGTGCAGCGACCAATGTTTCAACACAATTTGCAGCTGATGAAAATGCAATTGAAGATCATAAATATTAATTAAGAAACAAGTTCTGTGCTCCGGTATCCCTGGAGCTCAACAACGTCCTGAACAGAGGTAATTTGCTGAAGTTACACTTAAATGTGCACACTAAATGTCAGCTGAAATGGGTTCAAATGCAAAAAAAGCTAAAGTTATTACACAATATCCTAAAATATATATTTTCTCCAATTACCTCACCCAAGGCCAGGTTCCAGTGGCAACCTTCCCGAAATCCCATAAAAGTGACACTGCCCCTCCCCCCAGGACAGAGTGGTCTCTGGCAGGCCCAGCAGAGTCAGCTGTCATCTTCCTTGGCGGTGAGACAAGTTGATATTTCATTTGAATGCACAGTGCTCAGGCACTGATGCAAAGGCTATTACCCAGAGTGCCCAAGTGGGTTGGCCAATAGTACTACATGCTGCAACAGGCCACATGCTGGGGCACTTCAAAGAAATGAAAGTGTGGAGAAAAAAAAAGAAGAAGAAAAAACCTAAATATTTCTTATTAAATGTTCTACCATATAAAAGATAATACACATTAAAAGAGGGGTGTATGAGGTGGCTTTTAAAGGTTATTGACTGGCAGAAAAGTATAGTTAGCGTTTTATATTTAAACATTCGCTGCAGCTGTGCCTGTTTTAAATTGGAAAATAGAAGACCGTCTACACTATAGGCTTAATTGTCACTTTCTCTTTCTTTCTTCTCTATAAATATGCCAACATACTAAACTAAATTAAGATAGGATGTGACTGTGAGAAATACTGATCCCAATATGAGGCTTTAGTCTAGAAATAAAAGAGTATAATACATTCTAATCTGTATTTTTGCATAACCTAAAGCTTCAGGTAACACGATTTCTCCCAGTCCTACTTCCTGTGCATCCTTTTTTAACCTGACACTTCTGTTCTGACACAGCATCTAAGAATTTTAAAGTGTATGATGTGTGATTGAGCTTAGGCAAGCAAAACTGTATGGTACTACAGCATGTGTGATATATTACACTATTGAGTGTGTTCACTCAGATTTAAGGCACATAGAATTAAAAATACTTCCAGAGGACAGAAGAACGTGACATATTACCAGTCACGGGGCCTATCATGCAATTGTGATTAATTGGACACAGTGGCATTACAATATTGAAATGAAGTACCTTTTACACACTTAAAACCCATTATTTTACGGCCATTAATTTGAAAATTGGAGTCAGCTGTAATTTCAACTCGCAGCGAAAGCATGAAGCAGTATAAAACAGCTGATTTATGATAAAAGCTTATTTTACTACTACTGGAGCTGCACATACGTGCATACAGACAAGCAGCCAGTCCTACATACACAATACACTGCATATGGTGAGCAAAATATATGTAAAAGTGGAGCTTAATAGCAGTAATAGAAAAATACAGCTTAAATGGGGCAGCATCCATTAAAATTTTAAATGAAATGAGCAGTCAATTCTGTGAGCTCAGTTATTCTGTCTGGATTTGTGGGAGACGTAGTAACTGAGGTCTATTGAGTCCACGACCTACTCAAGCATAGCAGTTAAATGGGGAAATGAAGACAGACAGAGCTGCTCTTGCTGGAACCTTCACTAGGAAAAGAGGCATAGAGTTGTGTGCAAACAGAAAAGAAGTGCAACCACTGCAGCAAAGAATTAGCCAAATGTTAATTAACTTTTATGTCATTAACTTGATAAATAAGGGTGAAGACTGATGAGTGTTCCACGTAGACCCCATTTGTGCATCCACTCTGTACAGTTGTTTGAGGGTATGCTTTGACATTCTGCCCAGCAGATGCAAAGTGTCATCTGAAAGGCTTCTTTGCCTTGAGATCTTCTCCATTTCTACTTTTCTGCTGAACCGGAATTTCATATATAATAACAATGAAATCTGTTATTATGAAATATAGTCACATCTTAAAAGTGAACTTACTTCTAGTGGCCATGTGAACAAGTGCGTATAAAAAAGGAAAGAAATTAAACATCTTGGTAACTTAACAAAAGCAGTATGCATTCAGGATTTTAAAGTTATGCACGTTAACCCAAAACAAAAGTAAGGTACATTTGCACCGCCCTTCACAAATGTAGAATTGGACAGGGAACAGATCAAAGTGCTCTTCAGTGCACTTAAAGAACTCTTGCATCAGTTGCTTCAAACAGGGAAAAAAGTGGCTGATATGATGTTCAGTTGGTGGGTTGGTTGGCTATTTGTCAAGGAAATTGCAGAGAATTCAACCGTTTTGGGAGCATGACTGAATAATTTTGGTTGATAATCTGTTGCTTATACTACTCTACACATTGTTAATTTATAAAAGGTACGTGCATTCAGGAAAGCTTAGCAGTTCTTGTCATGAAATTTAAAAAAAGAAACCTGTTGCTGCATGGTTTTGTGTGTGTTTATGCCTCTTTAAATATGACAATACAAAATCTGTAATTTGCCAATAGGCACGCCTATAGATTAACTCTTTAAGACCTAATTTTGTAATCAGGATTTTCTAAATCTAAAGAAACTGAAGTCACTTGTTGGCAACCAAAGAACACAGAACACACGGCAGTCAAAATAACTGCTGTCAGCATCAAGAAGGCAGGTCCCAAGTGAAACTTTTCTCAATTTTGGGGTGAGCAATTAAAGTTAATCAACATATATCAGGGTTACCTAAGCAACTGGAGCCTGTAGTGACATTTCAGGCAACCAAAGGCCAACACGCCTCCTGTGTGAATGCCCCTTAAGCATATAATATTCCAGATCAATAGGATGAGTAACATAATTCCTTGTTTATGCATTTATTATTTATCCACAACTAACTGTAACAAACATCAATACCTATTTATAAATCCTGTGCAGAGGTGCTGAAAGTAAAGACTAACGATGGATATGCTGCTTCCACTGAGAATTCTTGGTTGTGACGGGCAGACAGTAAAACCAGAGATCACTGATGCAGGAATCAGTTTGTAGACCTAAATGAAAGAGCTAATATTAACCTGCAGTTAAAGACAGCAAATTCATGGCTTAGTCAAAGAATGTCAGGAAAAGGACTTTTCTTTAGCTAGCTACAGTGAAGAACGAGCCTGTGGGTCTAAGGGACTGCTGCAGGGGAAAGCAGAATGTAAATGTAACTGAAACCCCACGGAAAATAAAGACATTTGGATAAAGTTGCTAGTAAAGTATGGCAGGGAAAGTGGTGGTGCAACAGAAAGTTAACATCTCTGGATGTCTGTCTGACAGATAGAAGCAGGGGAGGAGAGGGGAAATAATGTCTGTGTGTGTCAGAAAGAATACCACAGTATCGCAGCTGGAATGGAGAAAGACTGGGTGTGATCTGTATTGTTTTAATTTGAGTATGTGCAAACAATTACTGAAAATTAACTTCAGGTTTTTCAAATTTGATAGAGCTTTAAATCTATGAGCCAGAGTGTGTGAAACATCATGTCTAAAGGTACGTGTTGCCTAGCAATGTGAGGATTTGCATTACATTTTAAAAACGGAACAAAAATTAGATGAACACAAAATGTTAATTAGTTAAATGGTTTAAAGCAAGTGGCCATGACCTACCCATGAACTTACTTCTTTAAAAATAAATGAATCTTGTTTATGTTTCCATGAGCTAAAACTAAAGGGTTAAGGTAATCTTAAATTATTTTATTTTCCATCAGAAAAACCAAAACAAAACATTTTCAATTTTCTTGAAAATAATTTGCCAGACCACATCAGGTAATTTGGCAATCATGTTTCAAAAAGGAAATGAATTAATTCTTTCACTTGTTGTTCTTTTTTGGAGGTGTCGACCAATTAAATAATCATTACTACAGTTTAGACTGGCGCTCTAACCGATGTCATTTAAACGAAGGAGCCCAGCAAATAAAAACATGACGACTAAAGTGATGTCTCACACAAGTCACAACCTAATGTAGAGTATTTGTACACACCACATTCTTAATTTGCAAAGAGGAAGACCTTTAAAAGGGCTAATTGGTAATTTTGAATGTCAACATTTTTATACCACCAGGTTTTCATGCCCATGAAAGCTGCCCGCTTTCAAAAAAGCCAGCCTTAATGAGAAGAGTTGGATGGAAGTGCTCTTAGCCATGTGACTTTTTAAAGTGAGCTTCAGCCAGCCCATTCTGGTCTGGTGCCTACAGTTTTCTCTCAGCCATACTGTTGGCCTGATATTGGTGTGACTTTGAGCCACATGAATATCCATAAATACACATCTGTTTATGCATGTGTGAGTAGCCTATGTGTTTCTGAATATCACAGACTATCACAAAAATGACATATTGAAAACTGAGAATAATAGATGGAAATCTGTGGTACTTAAGAGATGTCAGAGTACTGTTTAGCGTCCCCATTAAAACTTTAATTATCTGGTGGTTGCAATGTTTTGATCTGACATGACGTGTCTTACGAAGATCCATGAAAGACAGGAAGCTGCAGGAGTGTAATTAAAGTTATCAAACAGCGGACAGTTTTTATTATACCTTGATATCTGCTATTTTATCTAGCTATTGTACTCTTTATCTTTTCTAGTCTAGTGGAAGACGTTTAATTCCTTGGTTGAAAAGATACACAAAATTTTAAGTGCAATTTCTTCACAAATAACAATGCACAATATAAAGTAATAAGCACGTTTCACTCCAAAAAAAAAATTTCATATTATTTCCTTTGGCGCTACTTATCTACATTGCGTTGGTGCAATTAGTCCAGTTTGGAAATACTAGCTGTACAACTGTCTGTCTTCTTTTAACTATACAGGAACTAACTGAATTTGGTCTTCCAAAAAAATAAACACAAAACTTCCCTTCAAGTAATCATTACATAGAAATCCAAAAATCAGCCAGTTTATGAGACACAATGTAACCACTTGATGATCTCCACCTTGTCATATTGTAATATTAAATGGCTGAATATTTCTATTGGTTGGCAGATACTGTTTGTCAGAAAGACAGAAAAAGTCACTATGTAAGATTGCTTGGAGTAACTAGGTCATGACTTCTGCAATGAGATATTGCTGCTGAGTTTTTTTTTAATGTATTTTTTGGCACACTGCACATCACAAGGTCAGTGCCATTTAGTTTGTTTATGTTTAAAAGAAAGAAGACATCTTCATACAGTGGATACATCCAAAATAGGGCAACTCACACCAAAACAATCTTGATGGATAAAGAGATTTACGGGCCAGAAATTTTTTTACATAAATTTGATTTTGGGATGAACTGTCCCATTATTATGATGGAATTTACTGTTCTGGTTGGGGTGGATCTGCCTTTTATTTACCTACCTATATAATTTTTAAGAATCAGCATTTAGACACAAAGATTTTTCTTTAAAGTCCAGGCAGCATCAAACTGCATGAGGCAGACAGGCTGCTTCTCAAACTGTTCCACCCAATAAATCAGCCATATCACAAAGTCTTCCATCTTTACACCCACAGCGCTTTCCATCTCAGGCTGTCAGTGACAGCTGAAACTCTTCACAGCCCCATAACATCGTACATATCAAGAACTTTACTGCTCCTGCCTTTCCTATGGGCCTACACACTCACACACACATGCACAGCTTATTGGTTTATAAATCGGTGCAGAGAGCCAGAGAGCTCTGCAGATCAATATAAGTGCTGATGTCAAAAGATCAGCACAAACTGAACCGTTTAAGCTAGCCACTGCAAAGCGCGTCTGCTGTAAATGTTGAGGAATTAACAACAGAGATGATGTTAATGCATAAGTGTGTGTCCAAATGCGTGCGCGTGTGAGTGGTGGCATGCTGGTAATCAGCAAAGGTCGAAAGCATTGCAGGCTACTTTCATCCAAAATTGTGGCAAGACACATTTATGTTTAATCAGAATTCAACACTTTGTGCCAGTGATTAGTCAGTCCCAATGTGCATTATAATCAGTTTAATGATTTCTGTTGCTCATGCTGTAACCAGCTCATTTTACTTTGAGAAAGCTATATTGCATTAGATATCTGAACTCTGGATCGTGGATTCTGCCTTCATTATTTTAACTGCTTCTTACATTTTCTTTTTAACTGGCTCCAGTGAAAACCAAAGGAAAAAAAAAAAAAAAAAGTGGGGTAGCATAGATAGTTGAAGACAAGGTGCATTTTCTTTTTCCAAAATGCTTTTGCTAACCTGAAAAATCAAGACTCCTGGCAGAAATTCATCAGAATAAAGCACCCAATGCACAAATTGCTCTGAATAAAACATATCCAAGGCACAAAACTGGCATAAATATTATCTGAACAGTTTCTTCTTCTCTTCATGTGTCTTCACACACATGAAGATGAGCATACACAGGGATGCTATGGTAGTCAGAATAAATGACAGTGTTGGTCATTACTTTTCATTATTTTAAAGCCCCTGGAAATCTAATTTCTAAGTCAGCCTCTTACAGGTCATATGAGCGATGGGCTACTACATAAATTAACACTTTCTCTGCCAAAGTTAGAACCACTGCAGGTTCTTTCACATAACAAATTGTCATCATGTGCACAGGTCTGGAGTGTGGGGGACATTACTGGAATAAAGTGATGTCATGTACTTCCATGCAGGGAGTGCAACATAGTCATGAGTTGCATTTTACAACTGAATTCATCGTCTACCTAATGCATAATAGTTGCGGCCAGTTTAAGAAGATACGCCATTAGTCAGCGACACAGGTTTCATCCAGATTTTTGTTAAGGATTTGGGCAACGAAATTTCTTTGGTTAAGCTTACAGAAAAACTGTGCTTTTAGTCAGCTGAAGCAAACACCTCTGTCAAGTCACCGTAACCTTAACGACTCTCTTTGAGTGTCTAAATATAACCATAAAAAGTTGAATGAAGTTGAAGATTGCAGGCACTGCCACCGGATAATGTGATGGAAAATTGGATTGTGGGGAGAGAAAAAAAATGAACACAGTCAAGACATTTTCAATAACAATATTGTTATGATTTGTCTAACATATTAACTAGAAACCATTACTTATAGTATCAAGATATATATTATACTTCAATACAATAGGAAGTATAGAACACAGTCTTCAATAATTAAAATTGATGACAAACACATGGATGCTCAGCAGCCACGACACTAGGTACACCTGTTCAACTGTTTGTAAGGTGCATAACTAATCAGAGAATCACATGGCAGCAACTCTATTTAGGCATCTAGACATGGTTGAGATGACCTGCTGAAGTTCACACTCAGCACCACAATGAGGAATAAAGTTGATTTAAGTGACCTTGAAAGTGGCATGGTTGTTAGTGCCAGATGGGCTGGTCTGAGTATTTGAGAAACTGCAGGTCTGCTGGGACTTTTCCACACAACCATATCAACAGTTTACAGAGAATGATCAGAAAAAGAGAAAATATCCAGTGAGAGGCAGTTCTCTGGGTGAAAATGCCTTGTTGATGCCAGAGGTCAGAGGAAAATGGCCAGACTGCTCTGAGCCGATGGGAAGGCAACAGTAACTGAAATAACCACTCATTACAACCAAGATGTGCAGAAGAGCATTTCCGAATTCACAACATGTTGGACGCTGAAGCAGATGGGCTACACAGCAACAGAAGACCATAACAAGTACCACTCCTGTCATTTCAACTGGCTCACAAAAGCTGGAAAATTAGAGAATTTGAAAAACATTTCCTGGTCTGACTAGCCTTGATTTCCTGCTGCTTGCATCGTTAGCCTCGAAGATCACACTGAGTTCACTGTACTGCTTGACAGTACATTTATCATATTCAACTTCTGACAGAAAATAAGTATTTAAGCGAAAATTTAACCTTATATCATCACATCTAACTATCAAGCATAAAGAACCTTTAAGCTTGACAGAAATGTTGTTTTTATTTCTCAACTCACTATGTTTAAAGTTTTCTGACAAGTGACCTCTTGTGGCCACATGAATAATGACTGTGGTAACTGAGTAAGAGGTGTTCGATGATGTCATTGGCGGTTTCTTTTAACCAAAACCCAAATCTCTTTCCTATTTACCAAGTGATTTTAGTTGCAGAATCGTAGCAGACCAGAATAATTTTGGATAATTAATTATCTTTTCTGTTGCTCAGGCTGGTGGACTTGCAAAGAAAGCAAATCAAGCCAAAATATTAAGAAGCCTGCATAATCAAATGTAAAACCATGACAACCAAATTCAGGCCGTGATGCACCTCAGTGGCATAAAACGTTATCATATGCCTCTAGCTGCAGAATCTTTTTCTTCTCCAAGCTCAGCTCCCACTTCTTACTGCCAGACTTTGTTCTCAGTTTTGTGTGTCTGCCCATATTTCACCGTATCAGTTCAATGTGCAGGACACATTGTTTGGGAAAGCCATTCACAGCTGAAGTCATTGCAGGATTTCAAGAAAAGGAAAAAAAATTGGAAAAGGCATTGCTTTTCAAAATAGCCCAACAGTCTGCACAACAACAGGGACAAAAACCCTTCAAATCAATGACCTGGAGGTACACTGAAAGAATCTGCTATATTATGACAGTTTGATGGCACGAGTGGGAAGCAGTACAGAACATATTACTAAACCTCAGCAAAAAAAATGACTAATGGGGACTTTCAGTCATTCTCAGAATAAGGAAAGATTCCTCACAAAGAGAATAATTCTTAGTGGTGGCTTCAGCAGGTTTTAAAGTAGCTAGAGCTACAACTGTTTAGATTGTTCAAAGTCAGACTTTTTTGTCTCGATGTTTTCTATAAAGTAGAGACAGGGTTTTGTAAAAGTCATAAAGTCGTGCAAAGTCTAAAGGAAACTGCAACAAGTTCTGTTATAGTTTTAATCCATAGGGCAGAGAGACCTTGTCTTTTACATAAACTTATTTACTATATTTGATCTGATTAAAACTTGGCAGTATTACTGGCAACATGAATTTAAGAAGCTGAGGAAAAAAGTAGACTGCAGGAGCTGCAGAAAAGTGGATGGTTTACTGCCAAGAGCAACCTATAAACAACAGTAGATCTCCTAATTATCTGCACTATTATAAGCCTTAAAATGTGAAATTTAAAAAAAATAAAAAAGCTGTGCACACAGGTGACTTCTTCTTTTTTCTTTTCTTTTTTCTTTGTTTTCAAAGACATTCAGTTGAGGCTTTTCAAGAGTGCTCCGTGGACTAATTAGCGTCTCAGTCTGCTTGAGGAAACTGACGGATTATTGAATATAAGGGACGTTATTTCAGTCTAACGGCTCTGTTGCTCTTGTCTGCTCAGTTCTGCTACAGTAGATGAGTGTGTACGGACAGACTGGTGAACACAGAGATGCCGTGTCACAGAAACTCTTGCTTCACTCTTGGAGCTGAAAATGTAGCTTCCTTGTGTCATTTATTGTTGTGGGATGAATACAAGTTTCACTGCTTGGGCCATGGAGCGGGGAGTTCACATCCATCGCTGTTTAGCTGTCAGTGAAATTGCACACTGATAAATTACGCACTGTAAAAATATTACTTGATTGTTTGTTACCAGTTTTGAACATGAAATGGTCAAAAAGAAAAATGTGAGATGTGACATTTTATTGCATTTCTATTTTTTTTTTTTAATCAATGCAAATTGAATGCATTGAAGCTGAGTCAGTCTTGCAAAACAGGCACAGTGAAGAAAGTTGTTATGGGAATTATTCACAGTTAGACCAAGCTATTAATTGATTAATGAGAGGACAATTGAGCAATCTTCTGTTGATGCTAAACTGTTCAGCTGCTAGTTTTCTGTATATGATATTAAGATAATGCCAAGTTTTATTGTTGAATTCACAAAGAAAACTTCAGCCCTGCCAACAGCATAAACTTCCCCTAATTAATCAGCCCCTGAATGAGGGAAAACAAGGTGATGGGTGCGACTGGGATGTAAGAGAGCGCTTTAGTGAGAAGTGTGGATATCCTAACAAATGCAGCCACTTATTCTGGGTTATAGTAATTGTGATGACATAATTAAAATGTGCTCATTAGCAGCACTAAGCTCCTCATTACTTGGGAAAATGCCACAATTCTGCACAGATGTGTAGGCACCATGCTTTCCTTGGGCCTGTTTCAGCTTTTCATTAGATTTAGTAATAGAAAAATAAAAACAAAGAAAAGGCGCATAAATCCAACAGAAAATCAAGTCAAACAAAAAGAGTGGCTGCAGTGTTAGGAAGAGTTAGGAAAAAAGAAAACAACTCATATAGGTTTCAGTGCACCACATGCTCTGGTCCAATGGTGCGTGTACGCGCTCGTGCATGCCTGGATATGAATAATAGTCTTTCACTGAGCTATTCAACAACAAAAGTTGCACTGAAAGGAAAGGACATGAAACATGAGGTTTTCTGTTTGAGCAGCTCCAGACTGCTTGAAAGTGACAGCGTCATTTCATCGCATATTCAGTGACAATCCCAAACACCCACAACTTGTTTGAGGACCAAGTATATGTAAAAAAAAGAAGAAAAATAAGGAAAAAAAAAGTGCTGGAGCTGCAGAACACGAAGAATCCCCTGAAACACTGAAGAGAAGTGTGGGTTTGTAAGGCTGAGGAGTGAATTTAGCTTTGGAGCACCCACAGTCAGTAAAATGGAGGAGGTGATAGGCAGTGTGGGATGAGATTGTAGGTACCCAGAGCTGTCAGGAGAAGAGGGGCAGTCAAAACATGTCAGTGCTTAGAAAGGAGAAACAAGAGGGGGTATGAGGTGGAAGCCAAAGAAAACAGGCACATCTCACCACCATTTTTTTTTTTTTTTTTTTGCCCGTTTCAGGTCAGGTTCAGATTGGGTGAACAAACTTGCCATTGCAGCATAAAAATCAAGGACAATTAATGAGCTGTTCAGCTTCAGCTCGTGTTGCAATGTCTCGTCGACTGATTCAGATTAGGGCTACATCACTTCCACACCAACAAGGTGACAGTAGTCTTCTCTGTCTCCTCGCCTTGATATTCACAAGCATGAACTCTCCCGTCTGTTTCTTCCTTCCTTTCTCCCCTCTCCTCAAATTCCCAAATAGAAAACGAAAGCCTCTTTTTTTCAAGTACTCACACAGATTCTGAGCGAATAGGACAAAAGTAGTCTCCTGCTCTTAAATAAAGGAGATGCCAGCTTGCTGCGCATTAATATGCCACAGAAGACTTGGGGATTTTTTTCCCCCTAAACGTCTACACATTCACAAAGGGCGGGAATCGTTTTAAAACGACACAGTTCTCCACTTACTTACCCATATTGTCTCATCGGTCCGTTCCCTCCGTCCTCCGTAGTGCTATCCACCGCACAGATCACGACTTCTTCTCTCTTGTCTTTCCAGTACCTGGAGAGCCGAGGAGCTCTTTTCGCCCCTTACGCCACGGGTGACTCACCTGCCTTCATTCTGAAAAAACTGTCTCTTGATTATAAAAAAAGCTTTTAAAGTTTGCGCACATGCTTCCTCACACGAAGCAACTTTCCAGACCTGTCGCGAATAGCCGTGTCATTAAGCCCTAAGTTGGAAGCCAAACGCCTGGCTCTACAGGGTTCTTTTACCCTGATAGACCCTTGGTCTCGGAGCAGGTATCTTTAGAAAAAAAAACAAAAAAAAAACAAAACTGCAACCAAAAAAACAAAACAGTCACGCTGCAAAAGTTAAGAGGTTAAAACGAGCATTTACCACTGGGATCGCTTGCAATGAACGGCTGTGCGCCAGGTGTCCTCTGCGCAATCGTCCAGCGGAGCAGCAGAGGCGCTAGGCACGGAGCACAAGCAAGCACGGGCACTGTCGGGGGCTCCTGTGCAGTGCTTTGGCGAGGTTTGCGTGTGCGCGCACGGCCGCGCGAGGGAACGTGTGTTCGCGCATGTGGGAGAAAGAAAAAGAGAGAGAGGGAGAACACGTTCGACGCAGCATTCAACAGCTGCAGACATATTTTTGGTCATATATGAAATTTTTATTTTCTTTTGTTCTTATTTTTTTTTCTTTAGGTTCGCCTGCTTCTTCCACCGCCACCACAAATCAGCGGAGGAGCCGCCCCCCATTTAACATGCTTTTCCAAGTCTATTATGCAGGTGTGGAGGATATGCTGAGGGCTATATGTGGTCGTCATTATATCATGAGTGGGTAGCCTGCCTGATCCCACCTCGTGTTGCATAATTATTGCAGATAGATCGACGGGAAACCTGTTAGAGCGGGGAAACTGTTGGACAGGGTGTCGGGCTAATTAAAAATAGAGGAATAAAACATTGAAACATATCCAGATATTTCTCTGTAGGATGGCATGACACTACTGCTGAGAAACCAGAGAGATAGTGGTTGTTTAAGTTTTGCGTAATTGTAAAAAATTACATTCTGATATGGCATTCCTCTCTTACATTGACGATACCAGTTTATAATGATTTCAAATGTTTGATTTGGTGCTTCCTTTTTTGACTCACTTTACATTCTGACTAATCCCTGGGATGGTGTTAAGTCACCCAAACGGTACTTCCTTTATTTTAGATGATTCAGACACAGAGTTAAAAAAGGAAGATCAATTATAAAAATGTGCCCATTATGAAATAGCTTTAAGTTTAGGCTTGACAGACTGTGGGCTAAAGTGATTCACTGAACGTTTTATAACACCATGACATTGAAAGTGCAAGGTTTACACACATCTTTCTCTCACTCTCACTCTCACTACAAGTGCCTTATTGAGGAACAGTCCACATCTCAAGAGCCTGAGAGTCAAAAGTTAGAGTGTTGTAGTATTGTGTAAAAGTCTCGAGCTGCTACTTGTTTCCTAATATTTTGCTTCCAAGGATCCAGAATTTTTTTTTAAATTTGTTTCCAGGCTTTGTGGAGATCATTCCAAGTTTTTCTTTGGACACTGGCTGCTTTCACTCATTTTCAATCCTTGTAACTGACCATTGTTCTTCTTGTTGTTATGGCACTTAACACTGACCAGTGAATCATTTAAGTATTAAAAAAAGGCACCAAACTCAAGGGATGAGCCAGTGTTGTGTCTACACATCACAGATCACTTAGCAAAGAATCAATATTAAACGGTCTCTTTAGGTGCTTATTAGCAGGTATTAGCAGACTGTCACAAACACATAATTTGCTTCCACTGAGTGCTTGAAAAGAACAACTGACTTCTTCCTGATTTGTGAGTTCACCTTTCATCCAGGAGGCTTCTTCTGTTCTAAAACATCTGAGAGTCTGTGATATTTTACCCGTAGTTGTCCTGTTAAATGTGGTCCTGAGGGTCATTGCCACGTAAGTCAAGGAGTACACAAACATAAATTACTTAAATTAGTGAACTTGCACAGGAAAGAACCTCAGACATTATTGATGGAGAAAAAGGGGGACTAATGGAACAAGATTGTCATCTCTTCAATTGCGCGTTTGTCAGAGGAACTCCGAAGAAATTTCTTCAAGCATTACATTCCAGGACACTTCAAACACAGCATCAAGCTCAGACAAAACTAGTTAGGCTTCAGTGAGGATCCTTTACATGGGAGAAACCAAACGGCCATTCAACAAACACAAGGCATAGCACAGGAAAGCTACGTTAACAGGACAAGACTCAGCTGGACGCCTGCATCTAGAGAAAGGACATTGTTAGTGTTAGAAAGATGCTAATGTTCACATTTTGGACTGAGAAAATGAATGAACGAGTATTGTTGAACGGAGGCAGTGACTTACAATTCCAGCCAGCAGCCAGCTACAAGTCTTGAGATCCATTCCCAGGTGTTTCATCTCCCACTCACACTTTCATTTATGTGACCACAATAGCGCAAATGATGGTGGTGTTGGGAAATGTCTCATACAAGAATCACACCTCTGCTCTGGTGATGATAATGACCTGCACCATTGTTCACATCTTGTCTCATGTGGTAACTCACATGATTATTAGTGGGCAACGACACTCTGGACCACCTCCAATGAGACAACAAGGGGTTAAATACCCAACAATTTCCAACAGTTGTTTTTATGTTGTTGGACCCCTGGGCACAAATGTCTGGTGGGCCTTGGGGTACTTCTTTTGCTGATCAGTTTTGTTTTGTTTTTTCTTTAAAAATTCTACTAGAAAATGTATAAGGATATATTTAATATTTAATCTGTCTGTGCGCACACACACACACACACACACACACACACACACACACACACACACACACACACACACACACACACACCTGTTGTCTCCTTCCTCCCTCACCCTCTCTCTGTCTGTCTCCCTGATGATCTCCTTCTTTTTCTCCTTACATCTCGTCAGTACCATTTCTCTCCCTCTGTCTCTTACACTTGTTCACCATCCCTTTTCCCGATTAGTGTCAAAACAATAATTAATGCAAAAGCATTGCTCAGTGAGATTTTCTGAGAAAAAAGCATGCTTTTGGGACGTGTCCACTTACATGAGCAATAAACAAGTTTTTTTTTCTTTATTATAAATAAATAAATAATGCAGGCAACATTGACGTATTCCCTGGATGTTTGCATCCTTGCTTGTGAAGGACAGCGGGCCCTCCGCTGATGTGAGCAGCCTGGCTTCTTTATTGAGAGCCTACTAAATTTTCTGTATATATGTTATATATATATTCCACTGATTTTCAAAGGCAGGGTTCATGTGTAATAAGAGGAGTAAAGCAATGTCAATACAAACTGGGCCACACAGATGCAAAGCAGCATGTTTTCCAACCTATTTGTTTGTTCCTCGTGTCGCTGAGCTGAACAGCTGTAGAAGCACAGTGATATTTTATGGATCAAAACATCTTTGAATGTCAGATATGGTCATTTTCTTTGAACCAGCTGTAAACTAACAAGAGCGCCTTTATTTTACTCATGAATTTATTTATTTATTTAGTTGAATTTCAACTAGCAAGCTGACCATGTCTCCTTGAAGCTCCCAAGGCTCAGCCTTTCAGCTCTTTGCATACCACACAGCTCAAAAACATTCAGCTATGCTACATGTTCCATAGCGTTTTACACATTTTTGAAGTGGAATCTGCCGATAACACTTTCAGTGGCTCAGACAGAGAAAACACTTGCGATTAAGAGTGAGAAGTACTGTAAAATTTCATTTAACAAGCATATTGAGCAGCAAGTTTGAAGGTTTGTAGCTTGTTCTGCCACCTGGAGCCAGAGGCGCAAGGAGGTGGAGCTGTAAATCAGAAGGGCTTTAAAGTCCTGATGCACAGTCCCTCCTCCTTCTTCTTAACAGCAGACAAGGTCTTAATGCTGATAGTGAGGAGGAGGAGGATTGAATTGCAACAAAGTGTGGTGTCAGCAAAGAGATGTCATGTGGAATCAGATAGAAGTGTCCACCATGACAGAGTGAGGATGGTTGATGGAACTAGATTAGCTAGTGGATGGTGGTAAGAGTAAGGGAAGACTTAAATGACCAGACATGACAAAACATGGTATTACTTTCACTGTAGACGTTATATAAAGATGGACATAGCATTGCCCATTATGACTGAAGTCCTATCCCCTCCTGTCTTGAAACCACAAAGAGTGAAGAAGAGGGGGGGATTTTCAAAATTTAATACGGTAACAGCTTGTCAAACACAACTCTATAATTTACACAATATTATCATGTATTCAGTAAAAATTGAAACTAGAAACGGAGACCTTAATTTTATTAGAAAAGTGTGTACCAAGGTTATAGATCATGTGATCAATACCTCATGTTGTAGATAATGTGAGCAGAACGTTTATTTCTATGTGAGTGGACTTATTGGTGGCTACTCCAGAGTAGAACAAGCACAAAGGGAGTTTTAAGTAAGGCAAGGCAAGGCAAGGCAAGTTTATTTGTATAGCACAATTCAACAACAAGGTGATTCAAAGTGCTTTACAGAGACATTAGAAACAAAAACAAATAAAAAGCATGATTTAAAATTGATTAAAACAAGCAAACAAACAAACAAACAAATTAACAAACAAACAAACAAACAAAACCGTATATAAAATCAAAACAGATAAAATCAGAACAGTAGATAAAATCAGTAGTTAAAATATAAGTTTTGAAATTTAAGCTTAAGTGCGGATTTGGTGCTTTATTCAAATGCAGCTGAGAACAGGTGAGTCTTCAACCTGGATTTAAATAAACTGAGTGTTTCAGCTGATCTGAGGCTTTCTGGGAGTTTGTTCCAGATATAAGGAGCATAAAAGCTGAATGCAGCTTCTCCGTGTCTGGTTCTGACTCTGGGAACTGATAAAAGACCAGATCCAGATGACCTGAGGGATCTGGAAGGTTCATGCTGGGTCAGGAGGTCACTGATGTATTTTGGTCCTAAACCATTCAGAGCTTTATAGACCAGCATCAGAACTTTAAAGTCTATCCTCTGACGGACAGGCAGCCAGTGTAAAGACCTCAGAGCTGGACTGATGTGGTCCACTTTTTTGGTCTTAGTGAGGACTCGAGCAGCAGAGTTCTGAATGAGCTGTAGTTGTCTGACTGATTTTTTTTTAGGTAGACCTGTAAAGATGCTGTTACAGTAATCAAGCCTACTAAAGATGAATGCATGGACTAGTTTTTCCAGGTCCTGTTGAGACATCAGATCTTTTATCCTTGAAATATTCTTGAGGTGATAGTAAGCTGATTTTGTTATTGTCTTAATGTGTTTTTCTAAGTTTAGGTCTGCATCCATCACTACACCCAAATTTCTCACCTGGTTTGTGGTTTTTAGGTGTATCGATTGAAGTTCTCTGGTGACCTGTAATCGTTTTTCTTTGGCACCAAAGACTATTACCTCAGTTTTGTTTTTGTTTAGCTGGAGAAAATTGTGGCACAACCAGTCATTAATTTCCTCAATGCATTTACCAAGAGCCTGTACAGGGCCTCGGGCTCCTGGTGACATTGTGATATATATTTGTGTGTCATCTGCATAGCTGTGATAGTTTATTTTGTTGTTCTTTATAATCTGTGCCAGTGGGAGCATGTAAATGTTAAACAGAGGGGGTCCCAAGATGGAACCTTGGGGAACTCCACATGTGATACTTGTCTGCTCAGATGTGAAGTTACCTATTGATACAAAGTAGTTCCTGTTTTCTACGTATGTTTTGAACCAGTTTAGTACAGTTCCTGAAAGACCTGTCCCGTTCTCCAGTCGTTTGAGTAATATGTTGTGGTCAACTGTATCAAATGCTGCACTGAGATCCAGTAAAACTAGGACTGACATTTTTCCACTGTCTGTGTTCAGACATATGTCATTAAACACTTTGGTCAGAGCAGTTTCAGTGCTGTGGTTCTGTCTAAAACCTGACTGGAAGGCATCATAGCAGTTATTCTGTTTTAAGAAGTAATTGAGCTGTTGAGAAACTGCTTTTTCAATGATCTTACTTAAAAACGGGAGATTTGAGATCGGCCTGTAGTTGTTCATTTGTGTCTTGTCAAGATTGTCCTTTTTCAGTATAGGTTTGATTACAGCAGTTTTTAGTGATTCTGGAAACACACCTGATAATAAAGAAAAGTTGACGATCTGTAACAGGTCTGACTCCAAAGTCTTTGAGACCTCTTTGAAAAAACTTGTTGGCAGGACATCTAAACAGCAGGAGGAGGAGTTCAGTTGACCTAAGATCTCCTCCAGGTCTTTGCTGTTAATAGGGTCAAACTGTTTCATGGTGTTTAAACAGTTTTTCAGTGGACACAGTACATAGTCTGGATCTGCTGTTGATGTACCAATTGCTTGTCTAATCTTTTGGATTTTTTCTGTGAAGAATTTGGCAAAGTCATTGCAGGCCGTGGTTGAATGAAGTTCAGCTGCCACTGACACAGGAGGGTTTGTTAGCCTGTCAACTGTAGAAAATAAGACCCGAGCATTATGGCTGTTTTTAGTGATGACGTCAGAGAAGTAGGACCTCCTTGCACTCCTCAGTTGTAAATTATAATTGTGAAGTTTCTCTTTATAGATGTCATAGTGAACCTGGAGGTTTGTTTTTCTCCATCTGCGCTCAGCTTTCCTACACTCTCCTTTTTCATTTTTCACTAGT
Organism: Maylandia zebra; assembly: GCF_041146795.1. Taxonomy (NCBI): domain Eukaryota; kingdom Metazoa; phylum Chordata; class Actinopteri; order Cichliformes; family Cichlidae; genus Maylandia; species Maylandia zebra. Next base: position 37,532,425 of record NC_135173.1, on the reverse strand, counting down.
GTGGAGTTTCTCCATGGAGACTTTTTCCTTCCAGAGATAACCTTCACCTTAATGGGAGCAATAGTGTCCATTACATTTAACATTTTAGCATTGAAGCTATTGACGAGCTCATTGACTGAACCTCTGGACAGGTCAGGTGTTAGTGGGAAGACCTGGTTAAAGATCTCACTACTGTCTTCAGTTATACACCGTTTTGTGATCACTGCTGTTGATATATTTATGTGGGCTGAGATTTAACTTTCAAAGAAAACACAATAAGTACTCACATGTCTACATCTGCCTGTCTTTGGGGATGAAATTCTGTACATCAGCCAAGCAAGGTATTACAAATATTTAGCCTTTATTTAAAAGACCTGTTTTTTATTGGAAAGACAGATTCAGTGGGGGCACTCGACTAATACAAGATGGAAATTGGACTGACATTCAGTATTGATTGAATATTTAATTTGCAATATCGATTGGCAGGCCAAAGTGAGTAATATAAAAGCTTATCTTGCAGGAAATACTATTAAGTAGTCAGTGAAATTGGTATAAATAGTGTTTAATTTTTAAAGTTAATATTCACTTAATTTCCTACAAACTGAAATATTTTATTTAGTAAATGCTGTCAGTTTATACCCCATTTTGTTCTGTAGATCTAATTCCTCTTGGACCGACAGATGGAGCAAGACGTTTTAAAGGAGGAAGGATTGATTGGAGCGCTAGAGTGTCAGGTGTGACTGTGAGGCAATCGCAAATGATTTAAATGACTCATGGGTCACTTAGGAGGGCTCCTGAGCAAAATTATGCCTATACAGGGCCCTGGGGAGGTTGACCCTGCTCATGATCGGAGCATGTGCGCCACATTTTTCCATTCACTTATGTTTTCATTCATGTTAATTTTATTTTGGACAAGGATATATTAAAACCTGGAGAAATACTTTGGCTTAAAGCTGTAAGCGGTGAAGTTTTATAATCTATATGAACAGATATGTGAACACCTATCATGTGCATAATACACAATTAGTTGTTGTGACATCTGCTTAAATTTATATCACATCTGCAAAACTCTCACAAATTAAAAAAGGAAAATTCTCCACCATGGTCACTGGCCGTATATAAAACTGAAAGACTAAAAGCCTGCTCTCATAACTTTTTATGTGGCATCAAATTTCTCCCGATCTTTTGGCATACTGTTTTTTATTTAATTAGACTAGGATCTGGACGTGATTCTGCTGCTGCAAATCAGTTGCAAGTTGACGGTGAAAACTTTTTGTCATATCTAGGACAACAACATCTTGTACCGTGAATATGAAATGTTAAATGTCTCAACTAGGCAGCCATCTTTCTTGATCACATCGCCCTGCTGTTGTAAGGCATTACTGTCTGCAAATTATCTTAGGAGAGTCATGACTCTGAAGTAGACAATCACGAGAGACGTTTGCATTGGTAATGTAGAAACTAGACTTTAAACTATTTATAGTTGTTAAATTTAACTTTAATTTGCGATATAAGTCATATATCAATTAACTAATTCCACATATTTGTCTGATTTTTCAAATAGTGGAATAAGTAGGATAACATTGACAGGATTACTTTTGTAGCTTAGCTACAGCTAAATGTTTTGATAGATTAACATCCTCAGCTCTTTTGAAACATCAGACATACATGTAAGCTTCTGGTGTCAGTCTCTCATGGGGAAAGATTTCTTGTTCAAGAGGCAGAGATGAAAATACTGGGAGCTCACAATACTGTGCTGCCACCAGACAGTATTATCACAGACATGCCCTCATATACACCAACCATTTGACTTGCTGGGAGTATTTATGCTGCCACTCTTCAACCTTTTGATTCACCAGCTTCATGTCGGTTTCTTGTAGAAATGTGGGAACTAAGTAACTGAAGTAGAAATGAAAGGACAAAGCCATGGAGTAAAGGCCACAATGAAAGTAAAGTAATAAAATAATTTGCATGACACAGTTTAGCGTGTTCAATCTGAATAATTTACTTCAGCAGTCTTCAATTATCCACTGTAGTTTAGCCATGCAGAGATAAGTGGCTTAACTTTCTCAACAAGTGTTCTGGTCACTATTGACTGCTGAGTCTATAATGTGACAGCAACCAACAACCAACAGACAACATCATTCCAAAATCCAAGTTGAAATCTCAAATTTTGTTGTTTAGGACATTTTCTCAGGTATACCTTACTAGGACCTTCTTTAGCCTTCAGAGCTGTATTAATTCTTTTTGGCATCAACACTGTGGTGGAAACATTCTTCTGAAATTTTGGTCTATATTGGTGTGATAAGATCTTGTAGCTACTGCAAATTTGTTGACGGCTTATCCACGATGTCACTGTTTCATTTCACTATATCCCAAAGGTCCTCTCATCCCAAAGGACTGGGAGCTGTGGATTGGATTTAAATTATACTTATTTACTACTGAAGGGTCACAAAATATGACACTCCATTACACTGCTATCACAAGTATACAACAAAGCATTAGTAAAAGGCTGGGATATCATGTTATTCATGCCAGAATATCATAGCAGAAATTAAGATTTATCAAACCAGGCAACATTTTTTCAGATCCTCTTTTTTCCAGTTTTGTTGACTCTGTGTAAATTATAACTTTCCTGTTCTCAGCTGTGGCACCTGGTGTGGTCTTCTACTGCTGTGGGCCATCTGCTTTGAGCTGTTGTGCATACAGAGATGCTCTTCTGCTCGGTTTTAACAAGTGGCTATTCAAGTTTGTGTTCCTTTCCTTTTAGCTTGAAGTAGTTTGGCCATTTTCCTCTGCTCTCTGATAACAACAAGGTATTTTGGCCAAGAGAATTGCTGCTCGCTAGATATTTTCAGTTTTTCAGTCCACTTTCTGTAAACCGTAGAAATTGTTGTATGATAAAAGGTCAGTAGATTTGCAGTTTCTGAAATATTTAGAAATACAGCCTGTCTGTAAGCAACAACCATGCCACATTCAAAGTCACTTAAATCCACTTTCTTCCCAATTCGGTTGCTCAGATAAAACTTTAGCAGGTCGTCTTGACACAAATCACTTTCACTAAATCACTTTATCTACAATATATTTTTCTGATTAGATATTAGTATTAAAAATAACAAACAGGAGTTTAATTTAACAGGTGAACCTAATAACGTGTCTGCTAAATGTACATTTCAGAATGATGATGATGAAATTCTGGTTTTGGATTGCAGGGGTTTGAGCCATTCTAGCTCTAATTCACTGACTGTCCAAAGAGAAATCTGATCCCCCATTTTCACTGATATTCTTCCCAAATTCACTTTAATATGAGGTGTTTACAACTCTCAAATTTCTATATTAAACAAAAGTCATTTTATTTTGTTGTCCAAGATAAGGACAATGCTGGACAGTTCCTCCCACCCACTCCATGATTTGCAGGCCAGTCACAGAAGCATGTTCACTGAGATTACCCAAATATACCACCGGACAACACAGGAAATCATTCCTGCCTGTAGATCTCTCTCTCAGCTCAATTCCTAACTCTAAAGCACAGTACACGCTGCAATAGTTGCACACCCATAATATCACTTCCTCTACAGAGAAAATGTAATATAAGTCAATATAATAAGAGGGGCACCTCAATGTCAACTATTTATATTTAATTATGTGGAATATACTGGAATATTTATAATTAGAGCTATTTGTATTTATTAGAGTTTTTTGTTATATTTTGTCACTTTGTAATATATTGTAATATTAAATTTAGTTTGTTTAATTACTGTTCTTACTGTCACAACCTCACACAACCTCTTCTGGGATTAATAAAGCATCCCAATTCTGATTCTGACTGTGATTTAGCCACACCACTGATAAAAAAAAGTATTTGATATTTAAGGGATAAAAGCCAGATGATTGTGATTATATGAACAGTTTCTCAAAAATCAGTAAGAAAGATGGAGACAGACGTCAACAGCGGATGTTTGAAATGGCAATCAGAACTTACTGTGCAAATGTTTTCTTTTCTTTTCTTTTTATGTGGGAAAATGTGTTGGACAGTAGAGAGTAAAAACTTTCAATATATAGGAAAACACAAGGAGCTTCCAGTGTTGCCAAGCAACAGTAAATATTCTAGCCCAGAGGCAAACACCCTTAAGAAGTCTTGCCACTGGGCAGCCATCTTCAAATGCCACCTGCACCTGTTTGGGCAGTTATATTGAAGAATTATCTACATTATTTTCTGTGGACACACAGACATAAATACTGCATGCAATCAGCAGTTAACGTGATTAAAAAAAAGAAAAAAACTTTTTTTCTCCTGTTGTCATTCAATTTTTATCATCCTCTTTGCTGGGTTTTAAATTGTCCTATAAATTGGTGTTATCTGTCATATACATGACTATGCTAAAGTCATGTATATGTCAGATAAAGGACAGGTAACATCTTCAATGTTCTTGTTCATCGCCTCTTTATAACCACTTTCTCATCTACAACACATTCAGCCTTTTGTCTTTTTTTTTTGCTTCAGTATTATTGTTACTTGTCTGTTAGTAACATTACTACATTACTATTACTACCTACACATTCATTAACATTGCACATGACTGTGTAGCAGTTTCTCCTCATATGAGTAATGTAAGTTGACTCCAAAACTTATAAAGACTTTAAATGTGCTGCAGTTTGAGCCTAGTATGAAACAGTAAATCCTTACTAATTATAAGTATGTCAGAGCTATAATTAAATATTGTAAAAGGATAAACACTCAACAGCAATGGACTTTTTTTTTTTTTTGCCAGAAAGGTCTGTGGACATAGAAAGAACCTCCACTGGTTTTCTGGCAGTGTTGGTAAAAAAAAAAAAAAAGGCTTTCGCAAGACAATCATCATGCTGAATATCATTATCTTCAGTGAGAAATAATAAAACAATTTTTAAATGTAGCCTTTAGTTTGTTTTTAGATTTAACAATTTCCGTGTATCTTGCCATAACACCGTCCATGGCTTCGATCATTTCATGAATCACATGGCAGTTACTTTTGACTCCCAAAGAAGTGTCTAAAGTTTTTTGTGATAGTTCTTTAGGTCCCTTCAGAATACAGTTGGCCATCATGCAACTCTCACTCTCTCCCTCTCACACATGCATACACACAACACACACACAAAGTTAAAACAATGCCAGCCACATTGGTGCAGCTGGTAAAATGTGATACAGTATTAATTAGTGAGCTTTAGAGGTGCTGTATTGTTGAACTTTTAAGAGAGCCAGACAAGCTGTTATACACAGACTCAAGTCTTCTTGCTAAGGTACGATTAACAACTCCAAACCATAGCTCCATTAATTCATATTGTAGATATGAGAGTGATGTCAATCATCTCAGACAAAACATGTCTATTAGCAAAATTCTGGACTACTCCTCTATAGAAATACTGCTGCTGGAAAGTTATTCCTTGGCCAATTTACTGACTTGTAACCACTTCATTCATTTACATTGGTTTCTTAAATGAAATATCAACTGAGTTTTATCATCTCTATAGCGGATCTGTTTTGCAGCTTGCAGGGTCAGTAGCCCTTAAAAAATGCATGCGGTAACTGGTTTTTACCACATTCCTCAGATTATGTGAAGAGCTTTGAGTGGCGTGCTGGTATATCTCTGCATATCAGTGGTTTTCAATTGGAGCTCTCAAGGTGCAGAATCCTGCTGGTTTTCTGTCCCACTAGGCTGATAATTACATTTGTGTGGTTTCCAAATTCATTCTCAGTTTTAATGACTTAAAATAAAGGGATTCACAGCTGCAAGAATAAAAACATAACGGTCTGTAGTTTTCCATCTCATTATTGTAGGTTATTGGTCTCTTCATAGTACAAGTATATTTACTATTTACTAATATATTTATACAGATTTTTGCTTTTACTTCTTCTCTATTCATAGCGAGAAACTGGAATTGGTTACGTAGTATTTTACAAATAGAGTTATGAAAGATTTAAAAGAAAAGGACTGAATCGAGACCTTGGAAACATCTTGTATCTAAGCTGCAAAAAGGGAAAGTTTAAGTGCTGTCCTGTTCTTGTACATCAGTTTAAAAATACAAGAAAAGGCTTCAGGCTTTGTATGATTCTTAACTAGATTAAACGGCGCATGTTAAATTTGATATAAATTGTAAACATGCATATCAATTATTCAACAGTATAAGTAGAGGTCAATCAAGCAGATAAGGTCACATTACCATAATAAGACACCACTTATCCTGTCCAGTGAAGTTTTATCAATACCCAACAATGAGAGCCAAAAATTATTTCAGTGCATGAGCGCAAATCAGTGTATAATGCAATTTCTCAAACACATGGCTACATATGTAAGTGCTATTCAGTAATTACTGAACCTTTATTGGGATATAGCCTTCTGACAGTCTTTTGATGCTGAAAAAAAATGAACAAGTATGGTTTCTCTTTTTTTAATTTTATTTTTGGGGGCCTTTTTTGGATAATGGAGCAGTGAAATACACAGTTTGGAGTCAAACCAAGGTCACTGTTCAAAATTTATAGTGACGCCATCACAAACACCTTATATCAACTGCCAGTCACAATGGCAGGGGAAGGGTGATTTGGGTTTGTTTTGCAGCTTGCAGTCCCTGAATCTACCAGGACCTCCTTTTAAACCAAAGTATTGTAGAATCAAATGTGAGGCCATCTGTCCGACAGCTAGAAATTTGTTAATACAACAGAACACAACCACAGAATGGCTGAAAAAAATAAGCCCAAAGTCTACTTTAGACCTTAATATAGTTGTTCATAAACAAATGCTCAATGAACTAAAGTAAGATGATAAAGAAGAGTTTGCCACAATTCCTCCACAAAGATTTTTTAGAGATTGATAAAATTATACAGAAAATGATTCATTAAATTGAAAAGTGGTTCTACAAGCTACTGAATGGTGGGGTGCAAAGTTTTTCCTGTGAAAACATTTTAACGTGAACGTGTTTGTCATTCTAAAAGTGCATTCACTTGAGTAGATTTTCACATCTAAAACAGTCAGAGAAAGTCATGAAACATGTTTGCTGTTATCAGAGTCAGCACAAAGATGCAATGTAGAATAAGAAACTCTGCTTATCTCTATGTCCATCGTCTACTGTAATTTTCACATTGCCTAAACATGAGAGGTCTAATGAAGGTTGTAAAGTTATATCATTCTACTTGGATTTTTGTTTTTCCTGTAATATTATGATAAATAGAAGGACATTATCAGGGCATGGTGGATGGCCAAATTCAATGAGGAAATTTTTTACTAAGTTTTCTACCAAACTTGCTTGAAAACGAGAAAAAACACCAGCTGCTCTGCTGGGAAACATAAAATATATCTTTATTTTCTTGGATCAGACCATAAAACTGCTTCCGTGGTTTTATCTGACCATCGTATATAAAGGCTTGGTTCACAGCTTTATCAAATACATGACCTGGAAACACTGGGAATTGTGCCAGCAATATGTTTTTTACAGTCAAAATTAGCACTGATGTTTGTCCAACTTCCTAGATGCTAAAAGAAAGATGTATATAGAGGTATATAGGTCATAATCCAATGGGGCATATTGGAAGCAATCATCAGGGCCTCAGATCCTTAGTGATGCCTCTTTCCACACATTTGTTATGTAAACATTATTCACTTGCCATAACTCAATCTGCCAGCATGCGACATGCACAGACTCAGGACATTATAAATGATGGAACAGAAAAACAGCAGAGCTCTACTTTGGACAACCTGTGGTTTCACCTAGTGACAAGTTAATGCAAGGAATCATCTATTTTTCAAATGCTATATATGATGAGGAACAAGTATATTCCAACCAATACAAATAATCATTGGTCAGGAACTCTTGTTTCCACTATTTTCCGTGTCATTTTCAGCTCTAAACATGGGTACTTGGTGTTGAGATGTATCAATATACATTTACTGAAAAAGCAACAATTGGTGTCATATCAGGCTTAAGAATATATCCCCAAGCCTTTTTGATCCACTTCTGCATTTTGGACATTCAGGATATTGTCTACTCCATATTACACAATTTTTCCTTTGAAAGCAAAGACAGAAAGAGCTCACAGGGTGTACCGTATCCTGTGAGACAGGGGATTTAGAAAATGTAAAGGATATGATTTAAAGTTAAACATGTTTTAGATCTGCTTCATGAATATAGGTAAGGCTGCCACAGCATGTCCAGAAAGAACCACTCTGTGTAGTTCTTTCTGTCAGTGTTTTGCTCCTCTCTGAATCCGACAGATAGCAATTACAGTTCATGCATGCATCCTCAGCTCCTCTGAGCTTATCATTATCGCAAGAAGACTATCCATCATGGCCATACACATGATGAGTAGAGGCAAGACAAATGGCACGCACCTTAAGTGCACAACACTTGCAATGAAAGAAAACAACACTTGAAGATGATGAGCACTGAGAATTTCCAATTGAAAAAGAAAAATCCAATTAATTTTATTTTTCTATAGATAGATAGAGAGATAGACGTGTGTGTGTGTCACGGTTCTGGGTCCGTTGGACCCAGTATTTTGAGTTCATTATGTTTTGGTACTTTTGCATCATGGATTTTCCTTTATGTTTCTCTGGTACTTGGTGTTTCAGTTATCTTGGTGTTTTTCTATATTATGATTTATGATCTGATACTGTTGTGATTATGATTATCATTTAGTAGCCTTTGGTCAGTGTCAAGTCTGTCTCTGTCTAGTCTGTGTCTTAGTAAAGTGTGTTTTGTGTCCTGTTTTACTTTGAGGGTTCTTGTTCCTGTCTGATGTTAGTGTGTGCAGCTTTGTTCCCCCTGTCTCGTTAGCCCTGATCTCTCCCAGCTGTGTCTCCCTCCTGTTGCCGATTCCCCCGTTACTACCCTGTGTATATAAGCCCTGTGTTTTCCCATGCTCGGTGTCGCGTCGTACCATCAGATTATGCCTGTGTGTCCTTGGTCTCAGTGTTCCATCATCACTTCATGTTTGTTTTCCTGCCAGCAATAAAGCTGAGGGTTTTGAGTTTCAATTCTGTGTTCGAGTCCTGCATTTGGATCCTCATCTCTGCCTGCCCGCACACAGAGCCCTGACAGTGTGCGTGTGCGTGTGGTGTGTGTGCGTGTGTGTGTGTGTGTGTGTATATCTAAAGCTATAGGTATATCTACTATATACATACACACATGCACACACACACAAACACACACGTCTATCTATCTATAGAAAAAAAAAAAACCACATCACACAGACATCTAACTCTTTTATCTATATTTATATAGATAAAAAGTAACTATTTCTATGATTAACTATTTATCTGTAGAAAGTTAAAATCAATGGGAAATTCTCAGCGATTTTCAGCTTTATATATTTATATATATATATATATTGGTGGCCAGTGTCACTCCTGAAATGTATATGAATGTTTGTTCAGGCTTATACTGTGTACATATGTCAGAAAAATCACATCACCCTGGGATTACTTTCATTTTCAGTGATCTCAACAAACATTTGGTTTTCATAGCAACCATCCAATCATCAGCTACTTGATAGCCTGTGTGAATAGATCCTCCTGAATATGAATGCCATGATTTGAGACAAAAAGACCACTTTTACTACCCAAAGAGCAATAATGCTGGGAGTGAGTTTTGGCTGAGAGAAGGACGAGGTAGAGAGGATCAGATAGATTTATGATTTGATTTGTATTTAAGAGTGAGAGGAAGTTATTGCTTGGCATGAAGTCAAACAAAGCAAAACTAAACATAAACCCCACATCTTCTGGTTAAACTCAGCTCCTTCGACAAAGGAAAATCTAGCAGTTTTCATAATTTTCAATACTCAAACCAATTTGAGTAGATTTACAATAGTTATATTTGTCACAGTCTAAAATGACCTTTTATGTGTAGTGGAAAGAAAACATGAGAGCCAAAAGCAAACACAGGAATAAATAGGGAGGATGCCAGATTTGAAGATGGAAAATCTTGTCAGATCAAACACCGTCGTTTTTCATGGAGCATTTAAAAAGCTTTTTTCTGCTCTTGTAAGAAAAGGTGAGAGCAGCATTTGCCATTTATCTCTTTTTCATTGCAAAGACATTTAAGACATTTTTTAAGCAGGATGGAAATATTTAGCCCTATTTTCCATTTTAGCTGAATTGTCATAATATGTACTGTGTGATGTGGGCTAAGAAGCGGTATCAAAGAAAAAAAATGTAAATCTCCCACAGAAAAAATGTGGAAGGAATGCACCAATCAAACAAAGAGAAACATGCAACATGAAAATAATCTATTAGAAGTTGTGGCCTTCACAGTTGGGATTAAACGGCCTGCATTTGTATAACTAAGGTCCCTAAGGACCCCAAAGCGCTTTACACTACATTCAGTCATTCACCCATTCACACACACTGAAGATCGGTTGCTACAGACACCAATGGCTTGTTCAGATTAGCTCAAGTAGCTGATGATCAAAATGCTCTATACTTGTTCACATATGGTAAGGTTTACTTTTTAGAGTTTGTTTATAGTCAGTGGGGTCCATTATGTTGGTAAAGAGTCCATGTGGAGAGCAAAAAATGAATTTTCATAAATGGAATTTTGAAACTGATTAATTCTATAATTACACCATGCCTCCACTGGGTACTTATCATCAAGATATATCACAGCATCTTTTTGGCACTAATCAAGATCCATCATCACACCATAAACCTACACGGTCTCATTGTGAGTGTTTGCTTTTAAATAAAAACATGTAAAAGCAACTATTTTTATTTACTGGTCACTAAGACCTCGTGACTGTTTTAGATGTAAGTGCTGAAAATGAAATGCATGTGAAAATGGAAGTTTCCTGTAAAAAAGCTTATTTTTTATTTTTCATTTTATTTATTTATTTATTTATTTATTTATTTTTACAGTTTCCTGTAAGATCAACTATTGGATAGGATGGCTTGTAAATGCAATAACATGAAATGTCTTTATCAGTGTCTCACATCGTCATGGAGACATTTTGGCCAACTTTTCTTTGGTTATCTTATTTGGTTTTCACCAATGTTACACTGTGCATTATGGCCAAACATTTCTACTTTGGTTTGAGGTGTCCAAAAGACATTATTCCAGAAGTCTTGTGGTTTGTTTAAATGCAGCTTTGGAAAGCTAAGCCATACAGCCATCTTCTTTTTATGGAGAGGAGGCTTTCTCCTGGTAACCCTTCAAACAAGCCATCCTTGTTCAGTCTGTTTCTAGTTGTACTTTCTTGAACTTTAACATTTAGCAAAGTTACTGAGGCCTGTAGAGTATGAGATGTAGCTCTTCTTGGGCTTTTATGTTATTATTTAAGCACTGCAGAGTCTGACCAAGGGGTGGATTTTTCTGGGACATCCACTCCTCAGAACTGTGGTATTGTGTTAAGAGATACCTAAATGCTCCAGAGCAGCAAACTGCCAAAACTCTTGCTTTTATAGAGATGGTCACATGCACTGATAATCGGTTAATCAAATGCAGTTGGTTAGCAGCACCTGGTTGTTGCATAAGCTGTTTATTTTAGATGGAGATGATAAGAGTGTTCTAGTCTACTGCACTCACTGTACTAGTAGAGTGTAAGTTCGAAAGCTCTTACATTTTATAGCTCAAAATATAATGTCTATTCAAACAACTGACCTTCAGCGAGTGGTATTTAGACCTCGAGTTAGCTGGTGACATAGCAGAAACAGCAGTCCCTCACTCTACTTACAAATGTTAGCATTACTGATATGGTTTCCCACAAAGTGCAAATTATTATCATTTTTCTCTTAAAAAAGAAAAATACCTCCTACAAGAGAAAAAGCCCCAAATGGGTTTGCTGTGAAAATGAGTTTAACAACAACTGCTGCCTTCACCCATTCTCACAAAGGGGGAAAAAAAACGTACTTTTAAAAAAAATATTGCCAACAGTCTTTGATCTGACAAGGTTTTCCATTTTCAAATCCAAGGTCTTACCAATTATACTTGTCTCTAACGCTTGTGTTTTCTTTAAACTGCCTTTCAGCCTATTCCATTAATCCGTGCCAGAAGTTTTGCTTTATGTGAAGAGTCCTGAGTTTGAAAATCAAAGGTATACATAACTAGCAAATTTTCTTATAGAAGAATTACATCTATTCCCAGGCCGTCAAAAATGTTTTGCCAAGCAACTGGTATCTTAGAGATGCACACATGGTGTCCTTTGGCATCTGTGCTGTTATGGACTGTGTTATGGCAATTGTGAGTCACTCCCAGTGTGTTTGTCACTCCCAGTCCTTTGCAATTTCGTCATTCATAAAAGACCTCTCTGCATCACGTGTACACACATTTGACAGCCATGAATTTTTGGACATACAGGCATAATATTTTGAAGGAGCATACTTTTACCAAAAAATAACCAAGCTTTCTGGAGTTTAAACCTGACCAGCAAACAAATGAAGGCGGAGGCATCTAATATTGCTGTGGCATAAGCGCACAAAGACCCATAATGCTGCCTGCGAGCTGGGATTGAGAGAGGCAAGACAAGCCACTAAGGATCGAATAGATGAAATGTGTATTTAAGAATGGATGGAAGGTATTGCTCAGGACTCATAACATTTACTCAAAAAAGAAGAGGAAAGAAAAGAAGACAAGGCGAAACAACAACAAAATTTCCACTTCTGCAGTTCAACTTTGGTTAGATTTAATTTGGCCACAGCTACTTTGCTGTATACATGAATCAATTTTCAAACTATTCTGTGCAGATTTACATTGCCAATGTGTATAGTGTAACCACAGAAACGAGCGTGATGTGTAGAAAGGTGAAAATTTGCTTTGATTCAAACTGAGGACTCCAGTCTAGCAACCTCTGGGAGCTGGAAAGCACTGATGAGAGCTGACTGTTGAAAAAGAAAAGACATGCATCACAGTCTAAGAAGCAGTCCAAAGAAAACATAAGCCATTCAGCCAAACATAAGAGTAAATAGTTAAGACCCTAGATTTGGAAATGGAAAACGCTGTCAGATCAAAGACTGTTTTTCTTGCCCTTGTGAGAATAGATGCAGGCAGCATTTAATCTTGCTTTTATGGTGACCACGCTTAATGCATTTTTTTAAAACATCAACCTGAACTTGTTTTTCTTTTAGAAATATTTCAAGGCTAAGTGCGAAATTGTTGCCAGAAAATGTATCGACGTGGTGTGTGATACTGCAAATTTTGGTATAACTCCAAAACCTGGTAAATACAGGACCAGGACTGCCAATATCAATACTTTCAACTTATAAAGACAGCTTATGTAAAGGGGAGCATTGTGTTATGATTCATAAGCTGAATTTTAATTATCAAATTTAATCACCATTAAATCACTCGGAATTTTGCTTTCCATAATAATTCGTTAACACAATAAAACACACCTTTCAACTTTGAATGAGACCTGGAATGTAAACGTGTCTGCTAAAGCACTCATTGTTTAAATGCGCGATATAATATGAAATACCTGACCAGACATTCAGTACGAAAAGGTTAGTATAGTGAGACATTTTTCATAGCTCGTGTTTGAGGTATTTTTTTTCCATTTCCAATAAAATGTATTTAACACAGTTCAGTGGGTTGAATATATTATCTGAATATCTGAGGTGATTGCTCTGCTACAGTAGGCAATTGCCTAAAGTAACAACTACGACAATTGCTGAAGATCCAGTGTCAGTTATGACTGAGACATTACTTTCACCACTGAGCTACCTGGTTATTCTTTCCCTCTCTCAAAGGACTGTAACAATGGGCTCTGTCTCTGGTTTGGGAGTCTGGGTCTGTCTGATGGATTTCCATTTTTTCTCTCTTTTTTCTCTCTTTTACTACTTGTTCCAGGACAAAGTTCACTTTTTCATGGTTTTTCATGTCTTTCAATAAGTTGGTGGTGTTGCCAAAGTAGAGAATTTCCTTTCAGTAGGTATCATTGGTTGCAGTACTTTAATTTAAAGCTGCAAAGCACCTATACACATTGCTTTGCTTTCTCGCTTAAGTCAGCCTAGATAGCCCTGCTCATTGGCATATGAGTCACATGACCGTAGGACAACTAAACACAGCAGAGCGTGCAAAAGGGGGCGTAACAAAGTGTGCCTGCATGACAGGAACAGAGTTTGCACAGACATGTCTACTTTCTGACAAACAGGAGCAACATACTGAATTTACAGAAGAGAAAAAAACTAAAGCATCAATCTATCAATATTTGGATCAATCCGCCCACTGCTATGTTCTACTGCCAAACAGAGGCTTCTTTAGAATTTCTCATTTTATTTTATTTTGACAGGCTGGATCACAACATTTTATCATAATCTAATCAAATTTTTCTTCACCTATTTATTTATTTGCTGTTATCTTCATTACAGTTAATGAAGAAAAGGTTGTTTTACTAGACTGTTTCCCGCTTAAGTATCATCAAATCAAAAATAACAGTAAGTATGGAGGCAGTTTATGCAAGACTAGAATTTAATAGTCAAGGCTAAAGTTTTGCTCTGATGCCACAGTGGACACTGAAACTATTAGTGCCATTTGAGACAAAGTTTTCCAATCAGGAAAAACTGTTCTGGAAGGAGAATGATAATAAGTAAGCAAGAGGAACAGCTGCATTTATGAGGCTGTAGTAATCTCACACAGACTCCGACACCTGGATAGAAGATTCTGCAAACTACATTTAAAATTATGTTACAAAGGCAACAAACCACAGATCATCGTGGGCTCTGTTTTGTGCAGCAATTATTATCGTCAGTATTTAAAAAAAAAAAAAAATCAATTCTAGTTCTTTTGATTTTCGTTTATATCATGTTCATTTGATCAACCCCCATGACTGCGATATTGAGTTCTCTGTTTCATATTGAGTTTGGGTCACCAGTAAATATGAAATGAAGAATTAGAAATACAACTTTTAAGTATGAAAAGACATAACGCTTAACAGATGATTATACTAAACTTCTGATAAAGGTGAAAACTTTTTGATGTCCGTAAACCCCAAGCCAAGTACTGCTAAATTTTACGTAAAACATTTGACTTTAAAGGTTTTGCTAGTTACCACAGCAGTAACTAGCAAATGTTACTGCAATGGTCTTTACGGTAACTGCCAAGGGAATGTCTGGTCATGTAAACATGGTAAGTGGACTGGTTCTTATATAGCGCTTTTCTACACTGAGCACTCAAAGCACTTTAAGCAACCTCATTCACCCATTCACATAAGCACTTTTCTGTGTAAGTGTATCCAAGTGCTTTGGGTTACTATCTTGCCTAAAGATATTTGGTATGCAGAATGGTGCAGCCAGGGGTCAAACCACCAACCTTCTGATTAGTGGATGACCTACTCTACCTCCTGAGCTAAAGCCTGTAATATGATTACTTTGGATCATACAATAACTAGCTTAGCTCGGTCAATCTCATCCCATTTTGACCTCGGGACTTCCAGGCCATACTTGGCACAGATGTTCCTGTATACTATGCCAGCAACTTGGTTATGGTAATCAATGTGTGCCCTGCCTGCTAGCATCTTTCACGCTGCTGTTATGTGCTGAATGTTTTCAGGGGCATCTTTGCACAGCCTGCACCTGGCGTCTTGCCTCATGTGGTTGCCCCCAGCTTCTATTGATCTTGCACTGATGAGTACCTCTTGTGCATGCTTAGTGCCTCCGTGCTCTCTTTCAGTCCATTTTTTTGACTGGAGCCATTGGCAGGATTTCTGCATATCAGCCTCTTCCTCTATTTGCCAGTTCCTCATCTTGCTAGTGGAAGCCCCAAGGCAAGCTAAAGAGAGGACGCCCAAGAAACACCTAGTGAAGAGACCTCGAGGCAGAAGCGAAAAAGATGGGCTACACCTGGACACATCTAGAAAGAATGGCCCAGGATAGAAATCTGTGGAGATCTACCTTTGGTGGTCCATACCCTGGGAAGGGTGATGGGCAGTAGTAGTACTAGTTCTGACACTCACCAGTCCTCTGACTCCTTCCTTCCACTTAGTGTACAGTGTGTGGGTGATGGATCTGGGGTGAAACCCTCCAAGGAACTGGTAAGGCGCTTCCTTGTCTTAATGTCCACGGCTTCTAGCTCTTCACTTGGCCAGCTTATTATCCCAGCATGGTATCTGGCTAGGGGGTGGTGTGTTTTATTGCCTTTCAGACTTTTTGTTGTTAAAAAATTCTCTCACTGACAGAAACAAAATATCTAAAAAATGAACTCTGATACCTAGAATAAGTACTGACAGTGTTTTTAAAGACATACAGATAGATTCAGATAGATTTGAATTGTTCAGTGTTTCCTAAAGTTGAAAAAAATCATACATTTCTAGTGTAGCCTGTTGACTTGTCAACCTCAAAGTGTTATTATTACTATACTTGTCACCTTAATGAAAGTAGGGAAAGCACTATAAACGAAAGCACTATAAACATTTTCCAGAATGTTTACAGTGACCAAAAATCTTTATTTTGGTCACTGTGAGAATTGGCTCAGTTTATTATTTACAAATTCAAACCCTAGACAAATCATTCTGGACATAGCTTTTCATTTTAGGGCTTATCTTCACTTTCACTGACAAATGTTGGCTGTGGCAGCTTATATCAGCTCTTAAAAAGTACCTTGTTAAACAAGAAGATTAAATGTTACAAAGGGTCAAAAAATCAATTCAACAGTGACATATATATATATATATTGATACAACCACAATTCTTAGATTGTTGAGATTATTATTTTTCTGTGTGTGTTGAGTATGGAGGATCAAGGACTTCTTTTTCAGCAAACTGATAAAATAAACCTTAGAAGCTTAGTGTACTTTATTTGGAGCTGAAGATGAAGTTTCACTTTTTCAATTTGTACAATTTCATACAGGTTAATCTTAATAGAATCTTTTTCTCTATATGTGTGTGTGTGTGTTTGAAAAAGCTGAGGCACAGAGAAACACGAGGAAAGACAAAGAGGAAAAAAAGCTGCTGCTCATCAATCTAGCAATGTTCATCATTTGTATGGTCTTCATGTTGTATAGTGTAGCTATAAAGCAAACAGAATCGCCCGTGTTTGTATGAGATTCAGCCAAGACTGATATTTGCCTTGTTGCCTCGTTTGGGAAAAAATGTGAGCTCTGATAAACAATAATTACAAATATCAGACTTTTCAACCCAGGGAATGATTTGGGCTGCCATGTATAACAGTGCATACTTGCAAAAGGACTCTGACTTTAGGCTGTTCCTCATTTTGCTCAGTTTAGACTGCCTTTAAGTGGGTGTCCAAGTCATGATGTAAAGACATAGGCAGCAGGTTTGGTTGCTAGGTTGCAGAGACTGAAGAGATAGAAGGGAACCAGCAACAAAGAGAGCAGCAGCAAAATTTCATTTAAGAAGTGCTATTTTCCTCAGACTACACACTGATACTTTCCACATTGTCCACAGTATGCTGCACTTTAAATGGGTTATAATCTTGTCATTCATCAGGTTTACTGCAGGAGATATGAAAGGATTTTCTGTTGCATTGGATTTTATTTGTACACACAAGCTTTAGACACTTTAGACTTTATGACAATCAGAGAAGTTGACAGATTGCATCATTTTGCCTTGTTTTATCTCTTTGGTGATTTATCCTTGGCGCAGATTGGGGCTGAGCGTTAACTGTCATATATTTAGCACTGGCAGGCCCCATTGGCATTGTATTTTTATGCCATGGCTCACTCCCTTTAGTGAAAGTTTTCAGTGTGCAGGGTGGTCTAACCCAAGAGACCTTTAGCAATCCAAAGTAAGAGAAGCTTGTTGCTGATGTTGTGAAAAGTGTTGCAAAAGAGTCTATCCGATTGTTCAGTCTGACGTCACTAGCCATGTCTGGGTCTAAACTCCGCTACAGGTCCATATATCAAACGATCACTATGGCATTACTGAGAGTTGAAAAACTGTCTAAAGTCTTTAATCTTTAATAAAATGATCAGCGTTCTGCTCTACCAGGTGTAACAATTGAGTTTAACATCCAGGCATCCATGAAAACGGAATTTATGACATTTAACGGAGTTAGAAGTTAGCAGGAAGTTAGCTCGCTAGCTTCTATCTAAATACAATATAGCATGTCCTGACTGCGGGGTTTTGGAAACAAATTAAAACGTACAGCTCTGTTATCACTTCCAGCATAAATGAAGACAGAAAACTAAACAGCAGTGACGTTTGTAGGGTTACTGAAGTTGGGCTAGCTGGTATATAATGATGTGCTACGTGACCGCTAGCGACACAGCTATGTTGGCATAATATAAACAAGCTAACTTTTTTTCCACTCAATAAAAGTTAACGTGAGTGTTCTCGGTGGTCAGGAACAAATGTAATCGCATGGCAGGATGCTGTAAAAAGACCAAACTTCAGCCAGGAGAACAACTGAGATAATCCATCCACTAGGGATGGGTATTGATAAGATTTTCACGATTCCGATTCCATTTTCGATTCTGTTTAACGATTCGATTCTTTATCGATTCTCTTATCGATTCTTTTTAAAAAAGGAGAACACTAAGGTCGATTAGCTTAGAACTTTGGTTTATATTTAGGAGTAACATGGCCTTACAAACCCAACAGTGAAATCTTAAGAGATCCAGCCTACGGCTCTTCAATGGGGTGTCACAGGGTCCCCAGGAAAAAAAATTGTAAATGTAAAATAATAAAATAAATATTCTTCTGTAGCAATAACAAAGCATAACATAAATTATTCTGTAGCAATTACACAAGAATATCCAGTAATGTCCCTGCCTACAATTAAACACATTCACTTACCTAAAATTGGGGGCATCTGCTGTGGCAAATGGGTGCAAGCCTTTTACCACAAACTTAGTCACTGCTCGGTGACATTCATCTATCCTGGCCTGAAAGGAGACGCTACCGGTAGACTGCAGCGAGAACTGCCAGCATCTGAGCCAGACTCTGTCTGTCTGTCTCATCATGGTCACCTAAATGCACAGTAATGGCAGGTTTTGTAATAAGGCAGATCGCGCTAACATAATATGCACTGTTAGTTGATGATTTACCTGCCGCATTAACGGGAGAGGACGTGCAAACGTTACCGCTGCTGCTGGGTTGAGATTCACGAGTCCGGAGCGGAATTAAAAACATGACATTCATTTAAGGTTATCACGTGTTTTGTGAACAAATGCTTTTGCATATTCGTAGTGTTTCCTCCCTTAAATTAAGTATCTACTTTGGAAGTATTGCAAGTTGCCCTGTTGTCATCCGTTCTCGTAAACTTTTGAGCGTTTGAGCCGCTTACGCGCCGTGTTTCCTGCCAGGTAAATGACGCTCCGCAACGTGGTGACGTCATTCGGGGCGACTGGAATCGATAAGGGAATCGTTTGCAAAAATGGCAAACGATTCCAAGGAATTGAAACAGTGGGAATCGGTTCTCAACAAGAACTGGTTTTCGATACCCATCCCTACCATCCACAATACGAGGTTAGTCATTCATATACTGCTGCATGGGCTGGGCTGTAGTTACATCCTAAGGTTTTAAAAACTGAGCTTAAATAAATGATTAGTGATAATAAAAGCTGAGGGAGGTCAACAGTGATCACTGACTGTTTTAGGAGCTTTTTGAGATTAAATAGAAAAATAGAAGAAAATAAATAACATTAAACATGTTAAATTCAAATTCAAATTTTATTTGTCACACACACACAACCATACACAGTATGACATGGGGGTGAAATGCTTGTAGCTGTACAATGCCCGACCATTAAATGACAGAAGAAAAGTTTTACAATATTTACAATTTACAGTTTACTACAAAAATTGACAAATTAACTTAGGAATTTACAGTAAAGAATGTGCAAATAGCAGAAGAGATTATAAAGATAAGGATTATAAATTATAGGAATTATAGGATTATAGGAAATGTGTGGTGACGTGTGTGAGAGTCCAGTCTTATAGTGACGTGTTTGGGAGAGTCCAGTCCTACACCTGGTTCAGGCCCCGAATAGCCTGGGGGAAGAAGCTCCTCCTCATTCTCTCTGTTTTGGCCTTAAGGGAGCGGAAGCGCTTCCCAGACCTCAACAGTGAGAAGAGTCCATTGTTGGGATGGGAGAGATCCATCATAATCTTCCTAGCTTTGGACTTGCACCGCTTGGTGTAGATGGACAGCAGGTTAGGGAGCTCTGATTGAATGATGCGTTCTGCCGAGCGCACCACCCTTTGCAGATCTCGTCTGTCCTGCTTGGTGCTGTTCCCAAACCAGGTGCAGATGTTTGCCGTCAGGACGCTCTCGATGGTGCAGGAGTAGAAGTTCTTGAGCACCTTCAGTGGCAGATGGAAGTCTCTAAGTCTTCTGAGGAAGAAGAGTTTGCTGTTATCTTCATTACAGTTAATGGTTTGTAATTCCTCGCCTGCTTTGTAGTGAAGTCCACGATCAGCTCCTTAGTCTTGCTGATGTTTAGGAGGAGATTATTCTCCTGGCACCAGGTCTCCAGGTTCCTAATCTCCTCCAGGTAGGCCGTCTCGATGTTGTCGGAGATCAGGCCCACAACAGCAGTGTCGTCAGCAAACTTGACAATGGAGGTGGTGTCGGATGTGGCTACACAGTCATAAGTGTACAGTGAGTACAGCAGGGGGCTTAAAACACAGCCCTGAGGCACTCCAGTGCTGAGTGAGATGGAGGGGGAGACTTGTTTTCCCACCCTCACTGATTGGTGAAAAGCTTAGAGGGAATTATTGTGTTGAATGCTGAACTGTAGTCCACGAACAGCATCCTAACATAATTCCCTCTGCCAGTGTCCAGGTGACTCAGGGATGTGTGGAGCAGGTGAGATATGGCATCGTCTGTGGAACGATTAGTCCGGTAAGCAAACTGAAGTGAGTCGATGGTGGCAGGAAGTGAAGAAGTGATGTGATCTCTCATCAGTCTTTCAAAACACTTCATCACAATTGAAGTCAGTGCTACTGGACGGTAGTCATTGTGGCAAGCGGGCTGTTGTTTCTTTGGAACAGGGACAATAATGGACTGTTTGAAGCACGTGGGAACCACAGCTTGGGCCAGGGAGAGGTTGAAGATCTCCGTGAACACCGGTGCTAGTTGATCAGCGCAGGCTCTAAGGACCCGGCCAGGGATTGCATCTGGTCCTGCTGCCTTCCTGGTGTTCACCCTCCTGAAGGTGTTCCTCACGGCATGCTCTGTGATGACGAATGCATTTTCTTCACTGGTGCACTCCGAGTGCGCGCAGCCGTTTGTTGTTTTAATTGCTGCGGCGTCGAAGCGAGCATAACAACACAAAAGCCATATTAAACGCAGACTACTTTCAAATTCAAATTTTTATTTGTCACGTACACAGTCATACACAGTACGATATGTAGTGAAATGCTTGGACAACTGCTCGTGACCTAAAGAAAACAAAAAAGGAAAAGGCTATGAATAAGATAGGAAATAAATATGAAAAATTAAAAAGGGTAAATTTAACTAGGAAGGAATAAAATATAAATTAAGGTTAAAAATGAAATAACTGTACAACACAAATTAGAATGAAGGGTAAATTTAACTGGGAAAGAATAAGATAAAATACACTCAACAAAAATATAAACGCAACACCTTTGTTACTGCTCCCATTCCCCATGGGATGGACGTAGAGACCTAAAATTCATTCCAGATACACAATATAACCATCCCTCCCAAACAGTGGTCACAAATCAGTCCAAATGTGTGGTAGTGGGCACATCTGCCATATTGAGATAATCCATCCCACCTCACAGGTGTGCCACATCAGGATGCTGATCTGACATCATGAGTAGTGCACAGGTGTACCTCAGACTGCCCACAACAAAAGGCCACCCTGGAATGTGCAGTTTTTTGCGCTATTGGGGGTCTGGGGACCCAGAACCGGTCAGTATCTGGTGTGACCACCATTTGCCTCATGCAGTGCAACACATCGTCGCATGGAGTCTATCAGATTGTCAATTGTGGCCTGTGGAATGTTGGTCCACTCCACTTCAATGGCTGTGCGAGGTTGTTGGATATTCGTGGGAACTGGTACACGCTGTCGTATGCGCCGGTCAAGCACATCCCGAACATGCTCAATGGGTGACATGTCCGGTGAGTATGCTGGCCATGCAAGAACTGGAACATTCTCAGCTGCCATCTGCCCTGAACAATGTGAACCATGATTCATCCGTGAAGCGCACACCTCTCCAACGTGCCAGATGCCATCGAATGTGAGCATTTGCCCACACAAGTCTGTTACGGCGACGAGCTGGAGTCAGGTCAAGACCCCGATGAGGACGACGGGCATGCAGTTGAGCGTCCCTGAGACGGTTTCTGACAGTTTGTGCAGAAATTGTTTGGTTGTGCAAACCAATTGTTCCAGCAGCTGTCTGGGTGGCTGGTCTCAGACGATCTTGGAGGTGAACCTGCTGGATGTGGAGGTCCTGGGCTGGTGTGGTTACACGAGGTCTGCGGTTGTGAGGCCGGTTGGATGTACTGCCATATTCTCTGAAACGCCTGTGGAGACGGCTTATGGTTGAGAAATGAACATTCAATGCACGGGCGACAGATCTGGTTGACATTCCTGCTGTCAGCATGCCAATTGCACGCTCCCTCATTGCTTGTGGCATCTGTGGCATTTTGCTGTGAGACAAAACTGCACATTCCAGGGTGGCCTTTTGTTGTGGGCAGTCTGAGGTACACCTGTGCACTACTCATGATGTCAGATCAGCATCCTGATGTGGCACACCTGTGAGGTGGGATGGATTATCTCAATATAGCAGATGTGCCCACTACCACACATTTGGACTGATTTGTGACCACTGTTTGGGAGGGATGGTTATATTGTGTATCTGGAATGAATTTTAGGTCTCTACGTCCATCCCATGGGGAATGGGAGCAGTAACAAAGGTGTTGCGTTTATATTTTTGTTGAGTGTATATAAATTAAAGTTGAAAATAAAATAACTGTACAACAAAATACACAATATAGAACTATATAAGAATGTATGAAGAAATATAAATAAATATATACACAATAACAGCAGCTGTACAAGTATTAACTGGAAATGAAGAATGTAGTGACCAGTGTTGTGCAATCCACATTATGTCTTGTGCAGTGCAAATATGCTTAAAGTGATTTAAGTGATGAAGTGAAAACAATGTCCAGTGTGTGTGTAAGTACTGGGTCAGTACTGTGTGGTGGTGTGATTGAGAGACCGTATCGCCTGCGGGAAGAAGCTCCTCCTCAGTCTCTCTGTGATGAAGTCTCTGACCAGGCGTTCAAAGCACTTCATCACTACTGAGGTGAGGGCTACAGGGCGATAATCATTGAGAGAAGCAGGGTGGGGTTTCTTCGGGACAGGAACAATGATGGACTCTTTGAAGCATGTGGGGATCACTGACTGAGATAAAGAGATGTTGAATATCTCAGTGAACACAGGAGCTAGCTGGTATGCGCAGTCTCTGAGGATACGACCTGGGATGCCGTCTGGTCCTGCTGCTTTCCTGGTGTTCACTCTTTTGAAGGCTCTCCTTACTTCATGCTCGGAGGTGACGAGAACGTTTCCGGTGCTGGCAGTATCTTCCTGTCTGCAGCCGTTAGCGCCGCTAGCACTAGCATTGTTGGAGTCCTTAGCTGCAGCCTCGAAGCGAGCATAGAAAGTGTTCAGCTCGTCTGCCAGAGTCACGGCCGCGTTCGTCATACCGGTTGTTGGTGCTTTATAGTCCGTTATTGTCCTTAGTCCCCGCCACATGCTCCTAGAGTCACTCTGTTGGAGTTGTGACTCTAGTTTCCTCCCGTAGCGCTGCTTCGCCTCTTTCACCGCCCTCCGCACGTTATATGACGCGGCTTTGTACGGGTCCATGTCCCCCGTCGTGAGTCCCGTGTTGTAGGCAGCGGTGCGGGATCTCAGAGCGTCGCGGATGGTTTTATCCACCCACGGCTTCTGGTTGGGAAACGTTGTGATAGTCTTTGTCTCCACGGTATCATCCGCTAGTTTCCCGATGAATCCCACAACCGCTTCCGTAAACACGTTGACATCATCATCGGAGCTGTTTCTGAACATGCCCCAGTCTGCGTCATCGAGTGCGTCCTGTAACGCGGCCACCGATTGATCCGTCCAGCGCGCGACCTTCCTTTGAACCGGAACTTCCTGTTTCAGCCTTTCTTTGTATTTTGGCATGATGGCGGCGTGATCAGATTTACCAAACGGAGGGCGGGATTGTGCCTTGTAGCCGCCTTGACCGTAGTGTAGCAGTGGTCCAGTGTCCTTTCACCTCTGGTGGGGCAGATGATGTGTTGATAAAAGTTCGGCGCTGCGCGTTTGAGGTTGGCGCTATTAAAGTCCCCCGTCACAATAAGCGCAGCGTCCCGGTGTTGTGTCTGGTGCTGTGTGAGTGCCTCATGCAGCTTGCATAAGGCGGTGACCGTGTCCGCTTGTGGTGGAATATAAACGGCATTTATAATGACCAATGTAAATTCCCGAGGTAGATAAAAAGGACGACACATGATGGACAGTAGTTCCAAATTTGGTGTGCAGGAGCGTGTGAGAGGAACAATGTTCGCACTGTTGCACCAGTTGTTGTTCACCATTAAACACACGCCGCCTCCCCTTGACTTCCCCGAGTCCCGTGTCCTGTCCATGCGGTGAACCGAGAAGAACTCGGCCGGCTGGATGGCGTGGTCCGGCACCGCTGGGTTCAGCCATGTCTCGGTGAAGCAGAGGAGATTGCAGTCCCGAATGTCTCTCTGGAACTTTACCCTGGCCCTGAGCTCGTCAAGCTTGTTCTCCAGTGACTGGACGTTGGCGAGCAGGATGCTAGGCAGAGGTGTGCGGTGTGCACGAGCTCTCAGCCTGTTCCTGACGCCGGCTCGCTTCCCTCTAGGCCGCCGCCGCTTCCCTTTGTTCTCCCTCAAGATCTCACTCGGCCAGCTCGGATTCGGAGTTAAAAACTTCGAATTGTGAGTACATTGTATACCAATAGAAACAAGAGTGTCACTGTCATACCTAATGTACCCAATGGTGATGATTTTGCCGATTTAGAAACGCTGAAAACTAACTTAAAAAACAAAGACAAAGAAAAAGTGGTCGGAGCAGTCGTGACGGCAGCCGACCTCACCGGCGCCATCTTCTTTTACTTTAGACCAGGAAGTAGGATTCGTCGCGTCATCACTGAACAACCGGATTGCAAGGCAATCCATCAGTTTTTCGAAAACCTAACCAAATGCTTATTGTGCCTAACCCTAACCAAACTGTGATATACAACAGCTAAAAAGCTCATGTCGAGGTCAGAAGTTGTGTGACAATATCTCCCTTAAACAATTCTTTTTAATTGTGTCAATGTGATGGCCAACTTGGATTTGTCCCAGCACATCACTGACCAGTATATCAGACCCAAAAAGAGAAGCTAAATGACAAATCGCATCCAACAATGAATAGAAAAAATAACAAAATAAAAATGGTAAATGGCCTGTATTTGTATAGCGCCTTTCTAGTCCCTAAGGACCCCAAAGCGCTTTACACAACCAGTCATCCACCCATTCACACACACATTCACACACTGGTGATGGCAAGCTACATTGTAGCCACAGCCGCCCTGGGGTGCACTGACAGAGGCGAGGCTGCTGGACACTGGCGCCACCGTCCCTCTGACCACCACCAGTAGGCAACAGGTGAAGTGTCTTGCCCAAGGACACAACGACCGAAAACACAAATCAACAAAAGGGACTGAATGTACATTTATAGCCTGTAATCTTTAACTCACTTTAAACTGCACTGAAAAAAAATGGAAAAAAAAGTTTATTAATTATTCACGACTTAATCATGTATATTTTTAAATGATTTTCCTGTTGACTTTTTTATATTTTTTTTATTTGAATTATTGATGTATTAATATTTCACATTTCTAAAATAAACATTTTAATGACTCTTCTTTTAGTTTCAGCTAATTGGTTTGCCTGTTTATTTCTAAATTTATATTTCCTGTTAGAGAAATGAAATAATGTGCATTTTAACTGTTCAATTACTTGCTAATTAATGAAATGTTTCATTCCCATTTCTACAACAGTATTTGCCATCTTAATACATGATAAACATTTATGTATACAACCTCTATCTGTAATCAACAAACAGGTCTGCAGGGTGCCTGCAGGCAGGATCCACACTGTTCCCCCATGCCAGCAGCACACTTCAGCCCCCTACTGCATGTCAACACCACAGCTTCATTGGATTTGAGGGAAATGAAAGGAAAGGCTGAATCTGTATATGGTTCAGAGCATAGGCTACAGACCCACTCTTCTTGTGGCCTTTGTTCTTATAGAGTTGAGTATTTATATCAAATGTAGTAATTAAAAAGAACATCTTGAATTACACCCATAACTGGGATGTAGAAACGAGGCAGTGTTTTTAGGCTGTATGTGTGGTTAAAATACGGTGGCCCTGAAGTGCAAATCACACCAACAAATTGCTAAACACAACAACAAAATTGAGAGGCCCTGAAGTGCAAATCACACCAACAAATTGCTAAACACAACAACAAAATCGAGAAACAAAAAAACAAATGGAGAATCACAAAAACAAAACTGAGAATCACAAAAACAAAATTGAGAAGCACAAAAACAAAATTGAGAAGCACAAAAACAAAACTGAGAATCACAAAAACAAAATTGAGAAGCACAAAAACAAAACTGAGAATCACAAAAACAAAATTGAGAAGCACAAAAACAAAACTGAGAATCACAAAAACAAAATTGAGAAGCACAAAAACAAAACTGAGAATCACAAAAACAAATCAAGAAGCACAAAAACAAAACTGAGAATCACAAAAACAAAACTGAGAAGCACAAAAACAAAACTGAGAATCACAAAAACAAAATTGAGAAGCACAAAAACAAAACTGAGAATCACAAAAACAAATCAAGAAGCACAAAAACAAAAGAAGAATCACAAAAACAAATCAAGAAGCACAAAAACAAAAGAAGAATCACAAAAACAAATCAAGAAGCACAAAAACAAAAGAAGAATCACAAAAACAAATCAAGAAGCACAAAAACAAAAGAAGAATCACAAAAACAAATTGAGAAGCACAATTACATTAAGAAAACCGGAAAGGGTAGGTACCAGTCGGCAACAGGAGACATCACTGATTGGACGTCCGCGCTGTTCATCTTTGGAACCGGAAGTTACTCTGCCTGTGGCGCATTTTTTTCAAACATGAACATTAGCGGTGACCCAAACATAGCTGTCGCTATTCGAGAATATTTTGATTCAGGACATACATACGAGGTGATACTGGATATGCTCAAGTGTAATCATGACATTGCAATTAGTATGCGTACACTGAAAACGCATTTAAAAGAATCTGGACTGTACAGACGAGGCAACTATTCTCCACTTCCTGAGGTGAGGCGTGCCATTTTGGCCGAGCTTCGAGGACCAGGACAATTGTTTGGATATCGGACCATGTGGCAAGTTCTCAAACAAAAACACAAGCTGCGTGTCAAGCGTGATGTAGTTATGAGGCTGTTGAGACAACTAAATCCTCAAGGAATCGCTTTGAGAACTCGAAGGAGGTTCACAAGACGCACGTATCACTCCATGGGGCCCAATTACATATGGCATGTAGATGGCTATGATAAACTGAAACCCTTTGGCTTGGCCCTGTCAGGATGTATAGATGGCTTTTCAAGAAGACTGATGTGGCTTGTGTGTGGAGCAACAAACAACAACCCGGCTGTTATAGCTCACAATTATATAAACTGTGTAAAGAGTCTTGGTGTGATACCAATGAGATTACGAACAGACTTCGGGACTGAGAATGGGACTATGGCAGCAATACAGTGTACCCTCCGTCACGCGCACACGGACTATTATGCTGGATCGTCAAGCCACAGTTACGGATCATCTACTGGGAATCAGCGCATCGAGTCATGGTGGTCTTATTTCAGAAGAGGAAGGTGGGTACATTTGTGTCTGGTAGGTGTAAGCTACAGTGAAAGCTGATCAGATCGTTTTTTTTTACATGCATTTAAGAAAATAGAGTAGCGTCCTGCTGGACGTGTTGAAAAGTTGGATGAGATAGACGTTAACAGCCGTCACTTTATTGCAGGAACTCAAAATGGTCACTGTCAGCTGTTGTGCCGAAATGAGCATGCTTGCCTAGATTTAACGACGCCAATACAAAATGAAGAACTCAGACCAAACTCTCCACTCCTCACAATCAACACACAGAGTGAAAAGAATACAGCATTTTTAACAAGAACATTACTGCAGGGTCGCTACAATATTTATGGAAAACTAATATGCATTACTTTGTTTGACATCCATTTGTGGCATGTTTTAAATGGGACCAAAATGTAACAAACCCTATAAAATGACCAAGAACAAAGCTAAATTGATTCTTAAATATTAATTATATACCCAGGTCTCAGTTTTGGATGGACTTGTTTGGAGACCTAAGAGACTCTGGAAACTTAAATGGAAGCCACGAACACCAATGCTTGCTGAGATTCTGCTTCAGAGGGGTTCTACAGAAAGACCTGGATGAATGCAAAGACCTCTGGAACAAACACAGGATCCGGCCAAGCAGACTTGCATCGTGTCCAGGGGGGATTCCAAACGAACTCTATCTCTTGCCTCACAGGTATTTGAGTTCTTAACAAAATGAATTAACCTTTTGCATCAAACTAAATGCAAGGTGTTGTTATTGCTTAAGTTGGTTAATATATATTCATAATTTTACACATAAGTATGATACAGCAGTTTATAACATGTCACTGCATGCGTTGATTTATATAGTTCCATATTGTCAGCAAAAAATCCTTCACTGTTCTATTTTCATTTTGCAGATATGGTTCAAGAGACTGTGGATTTGCTGTTGAGGAGAGGGAACTGGATGTGTTTCCCGAGGAGGGGCTACCGGTTGGATTGTGTGGTGATCCAAACATTGAGGAATATTTACAACAGGCTGTACAACAAAACACACTGCAGCAGCCACAAGACTGGGAATCGGCCACAGAACTGTATTTGGCCCTGAAGGACATAGCTGGGTTTTAGATACCAACTGAACTTCAGTTTGTAATGACATTTGTCAGAGTTACTCTGACGAAGACACACACTGTGTTGAAACGTTAGTTTCTTTCCTTTTTTTTGCACCTAATAAAACCTTTGGACTTGAGTGCTCCAGCCCTTCTGTTTTTCCTTCATTTTTTTAATGTTAGTAGTGTTTCCTTTCCCTCTTGCTAAATTGAATATAATATTGTTCATAATATACAGCAACTGGCATGAATTTAAATATTAACATTTAACCACAAGGAAACATTTACAATTTTCTTTAATAAAACCATTTACAAATAGTGTCCAGCATTTCTGTCACTTTTCCAACATACACAATATTAAGAAAAAACAACTAAATGTTTAACAATATGGAAGTTGCTTATCACATGAATGTGTTAAGTTCAGCTGCCGTTGGCACACTACTTAACAGGGTAACTCAGTAACTGTAACTTGATGACCTTGCTGATTTAAGAACATCCAAATCCTGGAGCATTTTGAATTCCAAAGTCCATGTTGGCCTTAAAGATGCCATATGAGTCACAGATGGGTAGCTTCAGAGTATTTGCACAGGTGTTTGCAACTGGAAAAGGCGAATCACTTAAAAACTGGATGCATGGTGGTGGTGTCATTCCTGCCGGTGGAACTGCCGTCAGCCCTGTGGCAAACATCATCAAATCTTCCAGACACACTGCTGTTGCCTTCTCTGAAAGAAGAAAGTAAACACTGTAGTACATTACAGAAAATTAATTTCCTTACCTCTCCTTTCATAAAACTATAAACAAATAAAAACGGCCATTCAAACCACAATCAAGGAGATAATCTGCCCAAAAGCCAAGTGTTAGGACCTCCTTATGCCGCTTGTTGCTTCCTGCTGGGCTGAGATCTGGTCTGAACATGCTCTCCAGTTCTGAAGCAGTCAGGGCCTTTGCAGAGAAGCATAGGAGTGGGGCCAGCACACTGGAATGTTTTTGCAGTGCACTTAAAAAATTCAGACTTTCCAGTCCATCTTTAAATCTGCAAAGGATAGACAAATAACTAATAATTGGTTTATAGCTATGACTATTGCAGTCTTCTAAATTGTGTTTAAATGACTTTACCTACTAGATCTTTCATTATAAATTTGGACAGATTTCAAATGCATACACAAAAATAATTAATAGTGCTCATAAATTAACTGTGACAGCAAAAAAAGAAGAGCTCATTGGGATTTCAGCATTTAAAAAAAAAATAGTGCTTTCACACTGGAATAAACAAGTGTGTCGAAAAAGGGATCACCTCTTTTTATAAATAACTGAAAAATTAATCATGTTGCATGACTGATTATTATGGGTCATTGTGAACAATAAATGTATACTAAATTAGAGTTCTAGTGTCAAAAGGTTAATAGCGTGCAACAGTGGCTCAGGAATTAAGTTGTTGTTCATCAGATCACCGGATGCTACCGAATCAGTTTTTTCATATACATCTGAAGGTCTGAAAATGTCAGTGGCTGCTGTGATGAGCAACTGGCCATCCTGAATTTAAAAGGAGTAATGAGTTTACCGTTGTATGACACTTTGGTTTCTTTCAAGGATGTACCATCTGAGGTATTCCTCCACAAATGCTTGTTTCTCACAAGGCTTGACATTTCTGAGGCATCCAGCAGTTTGGAAGATTGTGCTGTTTTGCAAAATAAGATTATGCAAAGACTCCTCTGATTCAGCTTTCAGGACCTATAAAAAAAAAAAAAAAAAAAAAAAAAAAAAAAAAGGTTTACTGTAAGAAAAACAAAAATAATTTTCACTACTTTTACGATTCATTCAAACATTGGATTAAAGAAATAATCAATTTGTTATTTCACTTGTGTTGTTGGGAGGTGGAAATCTGTCCTTTCAGATTACAGAATCTACCTTGAACCTACTTTCAAGATATGATCCAACACGGATAACTGTTATCCTGATTTAATCTTTTAAACTGGCCCCAAGTGTCTTCTAAGTAAACCCATTCCCTGAGCCTAGGTAATTTTCTACCTGATGTAGAACTTTTGTGATCTCCTCATCTTGCACATCTTCTACAGTGGCGCTGAAACTCTGATTCCCTGTGATGTGGTTGACCAGGTTCTTGGAGAGGAAATGTGGTGCTGGTCCCCCATGCACAATGGATACAGCGATCATCTTTCCTGCTAAAAAGTACTCATCTTGCCTGGCAGCTGTAATACAGGGCACATAATTATCATGGTTAATTGCTATTAAATATGCTAATGAAAAAAATAAGCCAATTTTTATTAAAATTTCCATTGTAATAATTACGGAGAAAACATCCACCTCTTGAATTATATACAAGATAACGGCTCTCTGGAGGTCCATCAAAGATGGGGCAATTTCTCAGACTGCCCATAAGAAGTGTGAGGAATTCACGCCTCGGGCCACCTGTATCCAAACCGTCTTCAAAGCTGCCAGCATCATCATTAAACTTGATGAACATGTCGTAGTTGTCAGAGTATGTGCTGCGTCGAAATCCTCTAACAGCTCCATCCCATACAGCTGACCTTGATATATTGAACCTGCTGACCTTCTTGTGGTCAAGTTCCAGTGCCAAATTTGCAATAATTTCATGTGCCTCCAAATTGGTGTCTCTAAAAAAAAAAAAAAGGGAAACTTATTTTTTAAAGGTGTATATACTTCTCTCATGATTGCATGATGTCTTGTACAGAACAAGATGGCGGTTAATTGGATTCAAATGTTTAAATTACTAACACAGGTTCTTCTGGGGGCTCAGCTTTGGCTTCGTTAGGAGTAGGATCTTCATCATCAATCACAATCGGTTCAAACAGCTGTGTGTAGTTTCTGCAGAGTGAAAACATGTACACAAAGTGTAGATGCAAAAATACAAATGCATAAACATGCAGTTCCACTTTTATAGAACGATTCTACTATTTATTTTTCTGAAGAATCAAATGTAAAAGAGTCAAACTACATACATTTATAATAATTGTGTGTATATATTTTGTGCAAACCTCTGGAATAATTACTCAAGATACAACGCACCTGTAACAGGAGCTCTCGACAGTGAGGCATTCAGTAGTGCCTGTATCGTTTTCTTCTTCCAAATCTATGACCTGGAAATACAGAAAAGAGGATGAATGAAAATTCATATTTGACCAATTGATAATTATTTTAATATAGGGAGCCTAAGTCTCCTCCCCTTCTGGTCTGCTCGTGGGTCCCTGAACAAAAGAAAAATGAATGGAAGTGAATGGAGCTATAAAAGTTATTTTCTGGTCTGCTTTGCCTTACTCTCTGAATCACACATATGTTGTACTTCAATTTAAATAATAAATAATTGTGTTTCGACTATGTCTGTAATGTAATTTGAGATTTGTTAGCTTGTAAAAATTTGTCCTTAAAATGACTACAAGTCAGATGTCGCAAATATGATGTCACCTCAGAAGCTTTTCTCCCCCAGCGTAGCTGCTAATTATCACATGGCCAGATTTATAGTGGTTTTCTCCACATCATCCTGGAAGAAGGATTCGAAGCTCGCTAAACAAAACTAAGCTTTTCCTCTTCTCTGTGTCTGGTTCGATGATGTCAATTTTGTGAGACGAACATTTACATTTCGCCACGTCTTTTCAAACAAAACATAAAATAACCTTTGCCACCTGTCGCTTAAGCACTTTTTGGCATCAAAATGTGTTTATATACTTCACGGACATCATATTTTAAATCCATTATACACATCAAACGGGATCAGAAAATAATTTTTATTGGCTCATAGACTCCTATTTTTTTAGCAGTATGGGACCCATGGTCCGGAAGTAGATGGATGTACCTTAGGTTTCCTATCCCAATAGATTATCTAAAGGTACAGTAAGTAAGAATGAAATAAGAAATCCTGTGGTCAAATTTGTGTACTACAGTCTATCTTTATAAACAAACGAGTGACTCTCCCTCCTCCCGTTCCATGAGTTTCATGGCTACGGATCAGCGCCAGAAGATTCAAGATGACAAAGACGAGTCATACACAGTTAGTTTCAATGTAACCTTCCTTCCAACATGATTGAGACATTAGACTGCTTTGTGATTATTTCACTTAGTGTACCTTTAAGGGGTGGATGTTATAATCTATTGATAGTATGAAAATTGATGATGTGAAATGCATTGTATAATAACAATGAATGTAATAAGCAAACAGTGAATCGTCATCTAATTGCAAAGTAAAGGCGGTGGAGATTGTCTGCTGCACTGTTTTACTAATAAAATAGTTTTTTACCTGTTGTACTTCATTAGCAAGCACAAGATCCCCAGCACCCTTCCTTAGAGAACAAAGAAAAGCATTATTGTTGTGTACTGTGAAAATATTAATTGACACTTTGAAAATATTTAAGCATCTTGATTAACAAACAAGCAATACAAGTATTATGTAGTCCATGTTCCAAAAACCATATACAGAATGAATGACTGTGTGTACTTGTATAACTATGCATGTGACAAATAAAGAACCTTGAACCTTTAACCTTGACAAAAGTGTATATCTCATTAATACAAAAGTTTAGGCAAAAAACAGTAAAAGATTACATGTTCTTAAAATATCACTTACTCATATTCTGCCGCTTTCTGTAAAGGACTGCTTTCATGTTGAAGTTCCCATGGCTGAAACAAACAAACAAACACACGCACGCATGCGAGCGAGCGAGCACGCACGCACGCACGCACACACACACAAAATGTATTTCACATATAACTATTAACTGTTTTACTGAACTGAGGCAAATGGTGGTGGCTAAACAACAAGAAAACTCTATAAAAAAAATTTAAATTGTACTTACCAGTGTATCAGCAAGATCAAACTCAGAGGGCCTTTTAATAACAATCTCGGGGTCAGAGTCAGACAAGTCTGAGTTTTCTCCAACTACAAAACATGAAAACAAATCAAGCTAAGCAAACTAAATTCATACTAATGTATGAAACTTTATTTGATCATGAATAATAGATTAATACGAAAGGCATAAAGTTAGCATTTAAAAATCATGACTCAGTAGATCCAAAAATGGCTGAATTTCATGTTTCCAGGAAGAAACATAACATATACAAGCTAATTTAGGCAGCAATGGTGGCAGAGGAGTTAAAAGCCCGCCCTGTAATCAAAAGGTTGAAGGTTTGAGCCCTGCTCAGTCTGTCACAGTCGTTGTGTCCTTGGGCAAGACACTTCACCCTCCATGCCAGGTGGTGGTAGTGGGAGGGATAGGTGGCATCTGTGTACAGCAGCCTTGCTTCAGTCAGTGAGTCCCAGGACAGTTGTGTCCACATTGTAGCTAATCACCAGCAGTGTGTGAATGTGTATGGGTGAATGACTGGTTTTGTTGTGAAGTGTCTTGGGGGGGTTGTAGAACCCTAGAAGTTGCTATATCAAATACAGGCCATTCACCATTTTAATGTAGGTATGCTATTGACTTGCGTGCTTTATGCGTAATGTTATCATTTTACAATTTCAAAATTAGCAGTTGTTGAAACTAAGGGAATGTGTGTCAAAATCAAAACAAACATTAGCAGCTTACCATCTTCAAAGTCACTCTTCAAGCAGATGAAAACAGTGATTCTTTGATAAGGCTTGCCAACTTCAGCCTTATAAGCCTCAAGTGTAAATGGTCTTTGTGTTCCAGGGACAGTAATGACCTCAGTGCCATCCGGATACAGAAGAAGGAAAGGTCCATCTTTTAGATCTTTGTTAAAGTCCTTCATTTTTTTAACAGCTTGATTGAGCAGACTTGTGGCAGTAGCGTCAGGGTCTGTTGTTAGGAAAATAGTTTTTCCACGGTATGGCTTCAAACCACCCTTTTTTATGGTCATCAAGCCGACATTTATCTGTAAGGAAAAACACATGAACAATGGGCCAAGTAGATACTAATATGACTCTAAGCAGATCTATTCAAACTTGAATATTTATTAACTGCTAAAGAGGGATCTTCCTGACAACCTAAATGTACAATTACTCGTAAACAATTGTTCTTATTCTGGATAGCTTTACTACACTGAACATTTTTTACACAACTCCCCTAAGGAATAACAAAAGAATGTCATTAGAAAATTAACCTCAACTTGTTTTCAGACTGAGCTGAACCTTTCTTTTTTCCTTTTTCTTTAAGCCCTTCCTCCCTTCAGAAAACTTTTGCCTCTCTTCATTTTTCTTTTTTCTGTATTCTATGAAGGTGCTGAAGGTTGGAGTCGGGCAGTTTGAGGTAGTCTGTGATGCTAAAGGGAAACAAAGGAAAAATGTACTACAATGTCACACATTAAAGACATTCATTCATGTAACATTCCATTGTCCACACAACACGCAAATAAGGACAACACTGAATAATCTCACTAGAAAATTTCTACCAAGGAATGACAATGCAACTGATACTATTGACCAATACAATTCTACACCAGTAAGTTTTAATGTATAGACACATAATAGGGTTAGTTCCTAAAGTTAACCAAACATAATAAATGAACTAATTTATTATCGTTTCAGTTGTGGAAATGCTCAGAGGACTGTTCCACGAAGCAAGCTAATCCCAAAAGCCAGGCTCACTCTGAAAATCCAGGCTCGATTGCCCCAAATTCGGTTCCAGGAACGAGGCTAACCTGCAGTCTTTCTGCTCATTCATTATGCAATATGCTTGTGGACAAGTCTGGTCCGTGGCACCCTAGCTGCGAGGTTTGTTAACACTAGAACTGCCCTCAAACCTTCACTACTAGAAAGGTCTTGAGCAGTCATTTTGACAGCTGCGTGCATTTTCAAATGAGCCTCGATTTTCTGAGCTCGCTTAGTGGAACAGCCCTCTGGTCTGCTATGGGCTGGAAACAGCTAACGCTAGGCTAATAAATCAATAAATAACAAACATTTTATTATGCTTATTAACTTACTCAATGGGAGTGAAGTGTCTCCGATGCAAGATGCGTGATAAAGCCTCTCGCCACAGCCGCTGCAAAAGTTCGGCGACTCCTCAACCAGCTTTTTCCCACAGCTAGGACAAAACATTCCGCCGTTCTTCTTCAAACGAAATGCGCCACAGGCAGAGTAACTTCCGGTTCCAAAGACGAACAGATCGGACATCCAATCAGTGATGTCTCCTGTTGCCGACTGGTACCTACCCTTTCTGGTTTTCTTAATGTAATTGTGCTTCTCAATTTGTTTTTGTGATTCTTTTGTTTTTGTGCTTCTTAATTTGTTTTTGTGATTCTTCTTTTGTTTTTGTGCTTCTCGATTTGTTTTTGTGATTCTTCTTTTGTTTTTGTGCTTCTTAATTTGTTTTTGTGATTCTTCTTTTGTTTTTGTGCTTCTTGATTTGTTTTTGTGATTCTTCTTTTGTTTTTGTGATTCTTGATTTGTTTTTGTGATTCTTCTTTTGTTTTTGTGCTTCTTGATTTGTTTTTGTGATTCTCAGTTTTGTTTTTGTGCTTCTCAATTTTGTTTTTGTGCTTCTCAATTTTGTTTTTGTGCTTCTCAATTTTGTTTTTGTGATTCTCAGTTTTGTTTTTGTGATTCTCCATTTGTTTTTTTGTTTCTCGATTTTGTTGTTGTGTTTAGCAATTTGTTGGTGTGATTTGCACTTCAGGGCCACCGTATTAAAACCCTTTTTTTCTCTCCACCACATCCCATATGAAAGACTTAACAATTGCCACTAGGCAACTGTGAAGTCTTGCATGAATGATGGTTATTTCAACTCATTTAAATCATTAAATTTGATGAATGTCTTATTTGCCGACCATTCGGGCCAAGCAGTCAAATCAGAAGTGAAACTCATAGTGTTATTACACAAGCAAGCTTCAAGGTATTGGGCCAGATATCATGAAGTTCTGAAAAATAAGTATAACTTGCTAACCTTTGAGAATTTGATTTTTCTTTTTTTTAATATCCAAGATTAATATTTAAATCTGTGACCAGCCCTGGCCAGGCTGAATTAGTCACATAATTTTATTACACATTAACAAAGGTGTCACTGCAATGGGAAAAGCTAGGAGACGGAAAATAGTCCTCATCCACAGTTAAGGTCCACAAATGTCATATTAAATAACACATATTGAAAACTTTGGCACAAGCCGAAGCCAATCTGAACTAAAAAAAAAAAAACCCCAAAACAAAACAATATACTTTGTTTAATTATCTGATTGTTTTATTGTTATTGTTTTCATGATTTACCAGGGTCATATATCCTAAAGACTGAACCAGGGATGAGGGCTGCAAATTAGCTAAAAGTCCTGCATACACCGTGTTGATTCATTTCACTTAAATTTAAATAATCTTTACATACATCATAGAAGTTAATATAGTTAAACAAAAAGTTCTTAAATAACGCTTTGTTAGAAATGTGATGTTTCATACTTGAAGAGCTGAGCATATGTGACTTGTTATAGTGGTATTTAGTGGTATGCAGAATATTGTCACTTCAACTTTTCTATAAATGAAGTACAAGTGTAAAAACCTGAATTGCATTAAGAGTCCAAAATAGCCGATCCAGTGTTAGATTATCGTCATGTGTGGTTTATGTCTGTAAAGAAATGTTGCCATGGCTCCAACAAGATCTTTTTTTGTGGTTTTTGTGTCTCTCCTCTTCTTCCTCTTCATTTTTGCTCTCAGGTGGGTTTGGGTGGGGTTCTGTTGTTGTCCCACCCATGGATGGGGTTGCTCTTGCATCCTATCCCAGCCATCACACCTGTTCCTCACCTACTCATTATCCTGTCATTCAACAGGCTACCTGAAACCTCAAGTCTTTGCCAGATTGTTGTTAATGTTGTGGTGTTCTCCTTCTCATGTGGGCTTTAACTGGATGAAAAACAGAATTTGCAAATCGACAAATTTGAGAAGTAAGGATCTTCCAGGAAGGCCTAGCTGGCCACCAGTCATCTCACTTACAGTACTTGTTGAAACTTTGCCTCCCACAGCTGGAAACCCACCAGGAAAATTCAAGGAACTCACTCAAGCATGAATGAATAATTCAGATTCAATAGTCACCTGGAAAAAGCACTGACCTTTCCCTTTCACTTGTCTGGAAGTCTTCCATCCCCACTGCTTGGGCTTTGTGTTGCAGTACGTACCAGTACAAGCCCTTACCTTGTGTTAATAAAAAGGTAAAACATGCAGTGATTTTTTTGATCTTGTGTTTGAATCCATTTGTTATTGTGGATATGGCAATGATCTACATGATGACTATGATCCACAACATCAATGCTTCTGAACTTATTCTGACTGAGGTTTTTCTTGCAAGAAACATTTATATCAGAAGAAATAACAATGTGTAAAAAAAAATAGAAATAGAAATTGACTGATAAAACAAAGTGTGGCAGACTTGTGACTGTTTGCTGCCCGAGCTGCTGACATGTGACCGTAGCTAGTTTTAGATGTTTTTTTTTTTTTAAATTGCAAACTTTGTTTTTACAAAATAATTACAAACTTAAATTACAAACTTGTATTAGTGGACAAGTCAATACTGAAGACCTAACCAGGAGAGTGGGAATCTTGATTAGTACCATATAGATCAATACTAATGATTTTCATCCTAATTTTTCTGTTTTAGTGTCAATTTCATTACAAAGGGTTGGACATTTAGACAATGTAACTTAGGGAATATATAATAGAAAGTAAATAACCTATCATCAGAATTTAGTCGAAATAATAGCTGTTTTATAAGTGCCTCTCATTATCACATGCTAATTACTGCTCTCAGTGAAACAGTGGAGAACAGGAGCAAGGTGCTTTGGTGAAACATTCCTGTATCACCAAGTCATATCATTGTATATTTTGAAAGGCTGCATGCAGAATCCAACTCAATCCATCAGTTAAGCATGGAAAAGCCGGAGTTCTGTACCTGGAAATAACCCACACAGAAAAGCCTCACCTGTCTGTGGATTCAAACCCAACACTTTCTTGCTGTTAGTCAACAGTGCTAGCCACTTTACAATTGTGCTTT
Source organism: Maylandia zebra (assembly GCF_041146795.1). Lineage (NCBI taxonomy): Eukaryota > Metazoa > Chordata > Actinopteri > Cichliformes > Cichlidae > Maylandia > Maylandia zebra. Next base: position 37,493,564 of record NC_135173.1, on the reverse strand, counting down.
CCTTCCTATAGATGATTCTCAAAAGAATATTCAAAGCTTACAAACTTTTTTTTAAATTTAGATTTTCTAAATAAAGTATGCTATGATTTTCTCAACAAAAAAAAAATTGATATCTGTATTTGTATCAGGGATACCAGCCTGTTTTACTTCATGTCATATTGAAGATAACTGATATCTTGCACAACTAACATTTGAGCAGAAGATCAGATCAGATTATGCAGCAGGCAGGAAAGCAGTGTAGGTAGGTGTGGCTGGACTAAAATGACTAAAGTTACAGCAGAGATGTTAAATGACCAGGACAGAATAAATAAAATACGTAAGCTATATCGTGACAGGTAAATATGGTCCTCTGTATGATATATTAAAAACAAAGACCCTAAACAAACAGGTTGTTGTTTGTGATGGGAAGTGTGCCAGTCAGCCACAACATTGAAAGCATTCACTAGTGAAATGAAAGCCACTGATCATCTCATAATGCAAATACCTGCTGGGACACCTTTGATCCTGACATTCACGTGGATGTTAATTTGACACAAAGTGTCCACCTACGCACGCCAGACCAAGTATACTCCCCATGACAATCGTATTCTCTAATGACAGTGACCCCGCCCAGCAGGAAAGTCTGCCATCACTTTAAAGTTGTGGTTCTCCCTGTATCTCTTGTGTGTGTGTTATTGAATTTATTCTGTAATTGATCAAACAGATCTGATGAAATATCTATCTATCTATCTATCTATCTATTAATAAACAAAGATGCACAAAGCTGCAGTGAACAAACACATATTTGTATGCAGAGCTATTCCTGCCTGTGTTTCTATTTCAGGCAGTTTTGCCTTCATTGTTTCTATCGTTGATGCTAGAACAGATATTGCGGAGACCCCCAAAGGATGTCAGCTATGCCACATGGAAACACAAACACAGACTTCTTAGCACATCATTGAGAAAAGAAGCACAATGTAAGTTTGGTTTTGTTTTTATTGTTTTTCATGAGGACTAGATAGCAGTGTGCAGACACCTTTGGAGAGCACTTTCTAAACTATATATTGATAACAGTTTCTGATAATAATAATAATAATGGTTAAGTGTCTCTTCATGAGACTAAGAGTTTATTGGTTAAGCCATTCTAGATTGAATTAAATACAGAAGTGGTTAGATTCATAATAGTTTTTCAAATCCTGTCGTATTGTGTCTTGCAAGCACAATAACCCCCCCCCCCCCCCCTTCCCCAGTCCATCTTCCTCCCCATTGGTGTTCATTTATGTGCATTATTACTTTTGTGTGACCTTTAAAGAAGCACTCAGAGATGAAGCAATAGACCATTTTTGTTCGTTCTTACTACACAGACTGTCAACTTTTCAGACAACATGGAAATCCACTTTAGAAGTGCAAAGATGATCTGAACCTCTCTGTCCCTGAACTATGGGATGGAAGTTTTATTGTTCTAGACGTACCTGTAATGTCTACCTAGTCTCAGTTTTATTCCTAATCTTTCTAACTAGTAGTTCAAAATAAATGAGTTAATAAGTAAGTAAGTAATAAGTAAGTAACCTAAGGAATGAGAAATCCCATCTATACCATAAGCTATTAGAATAACACACATATTAAATACCTAGTAGTTCCACAGAAACAGGTTAAAATATGTTTGGCATAGCTCATGTGTTATTAATGCCTCTACCAAAGTAAAACAGGAAATGAACAACCAAAACTCAATTGCAATAACATGAGCAGAGATGTAAACACAGGAGGATGAAACAGAGGGAAACACTGAGGGGGATAAAAACTATAAATACAAACAGTTAATTAAAATTAAAATGCAACCAGGACTAAATGCTCTGGAAACAAAGTAAATCTAAATCTAATTCAACACCATAAAAGAACTAAGGCTCAAGAAAAACCGAGACATTGTCACGATATTCCTTCCTTCTCTACTTATTTAGTTCAGGGTCATGGAGAGGTGGGGTGCACCCTGGACAGGTTGCCAATTATAGGCTTTTGTGTACAGTTTTTATATAATCAGATTTCTTGATAATGGTTTGGATTTTTGTATAATGCATCCTTTGTTTTAGAGAACAGCAGGTTAGTCAGACACAGATGGTAGTGCTAAGGTGCTGAATGATAAATATCAGCTGGAGAATGCTGTTCTCTGTCCTTTGTGTGCACTGAAGACAACTGAAGTTGGAGTCTTTGAATGTGCCTCCCTCCACAGTCAAAGTGGACTATAGATGGCTTGCTTTCTGTTGTCACATGTGTGAAAGAAACAGTGGATACAAAACCGAATCCAGAGAGTTTCCAAGCTGTTTACTAAAGCACAAAATGATGTGTGAAACATTTCATCTCGCTCCATTTACTGCTCTACATGCCCATAGGCCACCTCAGCATTTCAAAGGGTGTGCTCCTGCGCATGCACACCTATCCCCTTCTGAGTACTACAGAAGTGAATTTTACAAAGTACGTAATGTTTTGTATACACAGTTTAGAGAAAGGTTTGAGCTGAGGGGAATGCAAATGATCAAAATCTGGAATCTTGGCTGCAAAAGCTATAATCAAGCTCTAATCACACTGCCTGAAAATACACCAAGTACAAATTAAAACAAACAAAATCCCCTGTTTAGCAGTGAAAGTATGGGTACTCTTAAGGGGATTGGGCCAGGAGACCTTGGCTTTTGATGAAGCACTCCACAGATTGCTTCCTGTTGTTCTTGTGTCATTCTTTTCAGAAGCTGAAAAGGGTTTTAGCAATCTCTGAAGGCTAAAAGGACAAATGTAGTAGTATTATGTCACAAACATTCTTTAATATAGTGTTGCTGTCTGTAACATACAAAAGGAGTGGCTAAACAAGTTTTGACATTAAAATAAGTGCTTAATCATTTTGCAGAAAGAAAAATAATTGTACCTTTAGTTGTTCTGAGCAGTGAATATGGCCAGACTAAGCTGAAGTGATTGGCAGGGGTACAAATAATTATGTATATATTTAAATATACTGACATATGATCAAGCTGCTTTGACTATGTGATGCTTTCTCAGAACAGAATATTAAATACTTTATTTATTTAATATTAATATTTAAGGTTTACTGATAACCTTGAACTGAGTATAGGCTCAGTTTGTCTACTTTGTCCACGTGTCCAGTGTTACTATTGTAAGTTTATATTTAAGGTTTAAACACTTTTAAATTAAAATATAAAAACGGGAAAAATACAATTTAGTCTTGGAGTTCTGTATTGCTCATACAATATTATTACTACATGAAAAAAATGTTGCATAGTTAGTAAAAAGTCAGAACGAAATGCTTAGTATTTAATCGCATCGTAATTTAGTATGTTATGATGGGAAATTGTAGAACACTGAAACAGACATGATGTTTTTCAAGGGATATTACTCACCTCCTTCTGTCAGGTTTACAGAAGCTAACAGCTTAACAATTACCCAAAGCATACAGTTGAGACAATGACTGGGTAAACTAAGGACAGATATCTCACTGTGTTTGATTGACCCAGGCAATGCTGAAGGCTAAACCCCAAAGAGCATCGTCAGAGACCTAAACACTGTATTTCACAGAAGCTTTCTTTCCAGTCTGAAGGAACTTGACAGAGGGAATGAATGGAATAATTTTCCAGTATGTTGTTGACTCCTGACTATTAAGCAAAAAAAGTTACAGAATTTAAGTGATGATTCTATTCTACTACACAGCCTGGTCTTAGAATTGATGTTTCCACATTTTTCTCCTGTGTCAACATTCGCTTTTCACAGGTGAGCTTAGCTGTGCCATGCAGCAGCTAGATCAGGCCGTCACTGCTTGTACATCCACAATGCATTTAAGTCTGCATTGATTGCTTGAATCATGGTGGGGTTTCAACTCAGCAGGAAGCCATAGCCCTGCTGGCTCCATGTGATTGGCACTCAGTGGAGTCCGTTAGTGGTGATGCCGAGCAGGACTCCTGCAGACCCTATCAAACACACTTCTCCCTGCATCAATAGCCCACTGACCAGTTTTTCATTACATGCCAAATGTGAAGGCTGAGGTGTCAAATGAATACAAAGCACTGCTTTGACAGAAGCTATAAATATGTGTATGTGTGGCAGCACAGCTGTAAGATCGTGCATGTCATTTGTCCAAAACGGTGTTGCAGTTCTCCTCACTTAAAATAAGTTTTCAATATTTAATATTATGTCCTGGAGCAACTCATAAAAAAATACATTAAATATAAAAACTTCAGTATTTGCGCACTACCCTGAAGCCTTCCATATTGTTGAGAATAATTTTTTAAACTATTTTTCTATGAATTTCAATTCACTGCAACTGTACATGTATTTAGGAACATACTCTGAACCTTTGTTTGCTCTGAAAACATCTCCACAAATCTTGAAGCAGTGTATCTGGTAATTAGAAATACAAAACAAAATAACAATAACAACAAAAATATGTTGTATGGTGAATTTGGGGAGCAAACACACAACAACACCAGGTGATAAACTATATAGAGGCCAGACAGATGTTTTACAGATGCCCCTGATGGTAACAGTGTCTGGTTTGACACTGTGAGTTGATAATGCACCGAGATCACACTCTATGTGGGAGGAAGCACGAGTCCATTTCTGAATATAACCAGAAGGAAGACAGCTTGCATAGATGGTGCTCATTATTCTAAATACCCCTGTTTTTGTACGAGTGCCTGGTGAATGGTATGCAGTGAAACAGCAGTTAATTGTGAAGTTGCGAATCCACAGCAGGCATACTTCCAGTCAATACTGTGCCTACAGCTCAACTTTCAACTGTCACTCCAACCTGTATAGGCCTTTCTTATCGCCTACAGTGTGATTCATTCATGTTTGCCTGACACAGATGTCTCTCCCTTTTCTAACACAGAGTGATCAGGAATGCGAGTGTACCCTTTTTGCATGATTACAGACCATAAATACCTCTCTAGACAAGGGAAGTACATTTGTTGACCAGAGACCCAGCGGCATACAACTAGCCATGTATCCTAAAGCACACACCTAACTGCTGTTCCAATCATGTGACAGGAGAGGAGACAAGATAGTAGCCATTGATTTTTTCCCCTTGATACTGGCTGAAAGGAGCACCCTGACATGATATAATTGCACTGGGTCTGTGCCTCAGAGATTTTTAATATCATGAGCCAGCAGATAGGCTTTAGCGCTGAACGACTAATACGATATACACTATTCAAGTACCCTTGTAAACTGCATTCACACTTATTTGCCTCAAGGCAAACTTACATGCCTTAACTAGAAGTTTAGGTAGGTTTGTTTAAATGATATCTATCTATCTATCTATCTATCTATCTATCTATCTATCTATCTATCTGTCTGTCTGTCCTTCAATTTGTAAAAAGAGTTTGTTGGCTGCTTTAGGATCTTACTGTCTTAGTGGTTTTATACAGTCCCTTTTCCTCATTATTTAAAATTGATGTAAAAACAAATGGCACATTAAATCACATGCTCTTATGTATTTTTTTTTTTAAAACACCATTGACTCTTTTTCTTCACATCCAGATATTGTGGATAAGTACGGTGGCCCCTAGAGACAAAGCACGTACAAACTCCAAAACACTTGCAAACTCCAAAACACTTGCAAATTCCAAAACACATGCAAACTCCAAAACACTTGCAAACTAAAAAACACATGCAAACTCCAAAACACGTACAAACTCCAAAACACATGCAAAATCCAAAACACTTGCAAACTAAAAAACACATGCAAACTCCAAAACACGTACGGACTCCAAAACACTTGCAAAATCCAAAACACTTGCAAACTAAAAAACACATGCAAATTCCAAAACACGTACAAATTCCAAAACACTTGCAAAATCCAAAACACTTGCAAACTAAAAAACACATGCAAACTCCAAAACACGTACGGACTCCAAAACACTTGCAAAATCCAAAACACTTGCAAACTAAAAAACACATGCAAATTCCAAAACACGTACAAATTCCAAAACACTTGCAAAATCCAAAACACTTGCAAACTAAAAAACACATGCAAATTCCAAAACACGTACAAATTCCAAAACACTTGCAAACTAAAAAACACATGCAAACTCCAAAACACGTACGGACTCCAAAACACTTGCAAAATCCAAAACACTTGCAAACTAAAAAACACATGCAAATTCCAAAACACGTACAAATTCCAAAACACTTGCAAAATCCAAAACACTTGCAAACTAAAAAACACATGCAAATTCCAAAACACGTACAAATTCCAAAACACTTGCAAAATCCAAAACACGTACAAATTACAAAACACTTGCAAAATCCAAAACACTTGCAAACTAAAAAACACATGCAAATTCCAAAACACGTACAAATTCCAAAACACTTGCAAAATCCAAAACACGTACAAACTCCAAAACACTTGCAAACTCCAAAACACGTACAAATTCCAAAACACTTGCAAAATCCAAAACACGTACAAATTCCAAAACACTTGCAAATTCCAAAACACGTACAAATTCCAAAACACTTGCAAAATCCAAAACACGTACAAATTCCAAAACACTTGCAAAATCCAAAACACGTACAAATTCCAAAACACTTGCAAACTAAAAAACACATGCAAATTCCAAAACACGTACAAATTCCAAAACACTTGCAAAATCCAAAACACGTACAAAACACAACGGAAGTGCTCCAGGACGCTAGGGGCAGTGTTGAGCTTTTGTTACCTAGTAACTACACAAGCCAGGAAGTACCAATGACCGGATTTGGGGTTTGCAGCCTTAAAGGCCGCATTTTAAGGCCGATTATGTCACAGTAAATGATGAGCGTTCTCTCTCTAGCTGGTATAAAGAAGGCTTTCCCAATTCAAAGGCTGCTCGAAATGCGGCCCTCAAATGCGTCCATAATTTCCCTGAATTTTAAGGATGGGTCGGTGTAGCCTTCATGGCCCAACATATCCCAGACTTCATAGTGCGGTGGTGGTGTGGATAATTTTGCCGAAAAAAAAACGGTGGAAGCGGAGCGGAGGAAGTGTAAACTTTCAGAAGTAAGTACTGAATATTATGTCACTTATTTATGCGCAAATATTTTTTTAATGAAGAACATTAAACCATTATTGTTGGCCACATGTCGGGAAAGTTATGTGACATTAGTCATGTCTGTACTTTCAGAATTAACTTGGTTTTAAAGCCTTTACTTAAAAAATATATATATAGTCGACCTTAATCTTACAGAGATTGTGATGATTTTGTGGATAATTAAAGTCAGTCATATATCCACAAACACAACAAGCTGAAAGTCAGTGATGCTGCTCGGTTTGCAGTCCTGAATATCACAGCACAAGGAAGATTCACTGCACTGTTAATGTTAGCTATGTTATATTGCTGCCTCTGTTCGGTGGTGTCGAGCCAAACGGACTTTAACGTGTGTTTGAACGAGCTGACGGTTCACTCGTTAAGCTGAAAGAAAGATGCTTTAATCACAGGAGTCACACATGTGTGTCCACTGTACCATCTGGGAACTCCTCTTGTTTCGTAATAACACAAACACTAAATCCTCCTTCTTTTGTGCTGTTTTGTAGCAGTGTATACACCTGAGACTGTCACCTGTCTGTCTGTCCTGCACTCTCTCTCTGTTTCTTTCTCTCTGATTGTGTAATAAAAGTATGAACATGTGTTTATAAGTTACACTTGTGTTTGAATCCTGCAGCTTATCACACATTTGATTTCTATGTGTGACAACTGCAAGTGTCCAGAGTGAGGACAGACTGAGGGACCCACTGCTGGGTCGACGCGACGGAGACTAGACCGTCCCATACAGACAAACTTGCCGTTTATTTTGCAAATCGAGCTCAACACTGCCCCTAGCGTCCTGGAGCACTTCCGTTGTGTTTTGGAATTTGCATGTGTTTTTGAGTTTGCAAGTGTTTTGGAATTTGTACGTGTTTTGGATTTTGCAAGTGTTTTGTAGTTTGTACGTGTTTTGTAGTTTGTACGTGTTTTGGAATTTGCATGTGTTTTTTAGTTTGCAAGTGTTTTGGATTTTGCAAGTGTTTTGGAATTTGCATGTGTTTTTTAGTTTGCAAGTGTTTTGGATTTTGTACGTGTTTTGGAATTTGCATGTGTTTTTTAGTTTGCAAGTGTTTTGGATTTTGCAAGTGTTTTGGAATTTGTACGTGTTTTGGAATTTGCATGTGTTTTTTAGTTTGCAAGTGTTTTGGGTTTTGCAAGTGTTTTGGAGTTTGTACGTGTTTTGGGTTTTGCAAGTGTTTTGGATTTTGCAAGTGTTTTGGAGTTTGTACGTGTTTTGGAGTTTGCATGTGTTTTGGAATTTGCATGTGTTTTGGAGTTTGTACGTGCTTTGTCTCTAGGGGCCACCGTAGGATAAGGGAGAAGAACGATGGCCTTAATAGCTTCACGTGGGACCATCAAATGAAATGTATGCTTTCATAGCCTTTAAACTACCAACTATAATGTGCTTAGGGATTAAAATGGGCCAAAACAACACTTACGCATTTCAGCGCCTTCAGATAACGAGTAATTCAATCTGATAGGTAGATAAATCAGAATCAGAATGCTTTATTCATCACTAGGGAAATTATGTAATAATAATTGATACAAAATACAGTTTAGCGAAGGTTAAACTCAGTAGTTAGAAGCATTGTGGCATAGTACATTATAGTATAGTACCGTGATCGATTGTCTTGTACTGTTGCAGAGCAGACTGTGGGATCCATGGTCACAGCTAGTTTTGGGGGAGAAGCAGAAGCATTACTGAAAAAAATTGCAATTGTAACCTGTGGGAGAGTTTTGCAGAAGTAAAAATTGCGGTATGACTTGTATAACTTCCAGCGAATCAAGCATTTAAAACCTTATATGTATGCAAGTCAGCAAACCTTTAAGCACTTTTTATCAGATTTGACTGGATATATATGCAGTTGTCATACCTCAATGACCATTGAAATGAAAGCTATTCTAGATAATGCTTTAATATAACCACCCAAATAAGTGCAAAAATGTGTTTTAATATGCCTGCTGACTCACAGGAATCGGTTCTGGAAGCAAAGTGGGAGTCATCAGTTTGAATTTAAGCTGATGATGTTCTTTAGTACACTTATACTCAGGGGTGCACATAAGTGGTCCGCAGGTGCACATTCACTGTCAAAATATGTACGCGTTTGCGTACATATAAAAGGCACTGTTTCTGTCCGCTAGAGTGGGATTTTCACGGCATATTCTGCACCACATCTCTGTGCGTTCATCATTTGTTTGAAGCCAGTTCACCTCCTGCAACCACTTTTCTGAGAGTACGTGCTTCTTTTGCGGTTCGGACTCCTTCTGACATTTCTTTGGAGGTCGAGAAACACCAAAGTAATTGCATTAAGGAGCTTGCTTCTTCGACATCTTTAAGAGTTCTAAACAAATGTCTGTCCACCTCCAGGAAATCTTATGTACTCAAACGCGCGTTGCAACTTCTTATCTGGTGCGCGTCTTTTATTTTGACATTGAATGCGCACCTGCGGACCACTTATGTGCAGCCCTGCTTATAGTGGTAAGGAGTTACAAAAAGAAAAAGTAGCCTGTGTGCACTCTAAGAAATAAAACGTTGGATTTAATTGACAAAGTTAAGGCAATCTTTTCCACAAAACCTGGTCAATTAAACATAAATCAATATGGTTGTTATCTGCAATTTCAATGGTGATGTATATCAGAAGTGAAATTGTTCTATAAAAGCAACAGCTTTCCTTTCATTGTTATTATTTAACACCATTAATTAGAATTTAAACACTTTGTTCATTTTATTAACTGTATTGCTTTAGGTTCAATTGACAATATTAATTTGAATTTAATGGCACCATTTAGATTGCGTTTTGGACCTAATTAATTTGATTAATTATGATTTAATTAATAGTTTCATCTATATGCTAAATGTTTAGGTATCAACAAAACAAGTCTAGAAAGGTTCCTGAGTTGTCATCTATACATTGTAATTAGGTGTTTGGACCTTTCAGAGGTCTTCAGCAAAGGTCTAACACTTAACTACAGAGTACAGGTGACAACTCAAAAACCTTTTTACACTTGCTCACGAGTTACCATTTATAACATTCAAGATCCTTGCACTTCAATAGAAAACTCTTACACTAAAGCTTACATAAAGTGTAAATGCAAAAAAAGGGTGCTGCATCAACAACTTTATTTACGGTGAGCCTTGACAAGGCAAAGCTTCTACAGGGAACAACACTGCATAAGGCAATATTAAATGCTTAAAGTGCATGACCAAAATTAAAACATTGGAAACAACTTTCCGAGTTTCAACAAAGTGACATTGTAGTGTGCCGTAAGATGTCAAATTCAATACAACTGTGATTATAGTCAGATCTGCAGATTTACCACAGCAACTTAAAAATCACTGTATAATGCAATTACAGTACAGAAAATAGTTAAGTGACACAAAAAGGTAAAAACGATTTAGTCCCCAGTTCCAAAAATCGGATTCAGAATTATAAGTTTTCTATTATATAATAAATTTTACAATAAAAAAATGCATATAGCAAATCTCAAAATATTCTTAATTAAATGCTAAGACCAAAAATCCAGTACTTAACTTGAGTACAGGTGAAAACCTTAGAACCTTTTCACATTTGTTTGCACATACACTTTAACATTTATAACACTCAAGATCCTTGACCTACAATGGAAACCTGGTACACGAGAACTAATATGAAGTGTAAATACAAAAAAAAAAAAAAAAAAAAATTGTGTTGCTTTAACAACTTGAACAAAAGCCTTCAATGAGGCAAAGCTTAAACAGGGAAACAACACTGCATAATGCAACATTAAACGAAGTGTGTAAAATAAAATGTAAACATCTGAAACAACTTTCCAGTTTCAACTAAGTGACAGTGTAGTGAGGAGTAGGATGATTTCAGGATCTACAGTTGTAGGTCTGCAATGGCTACAGTCTGCAGAATTACCACAGCAACTCAAACTGAAGAAAATGTTGTGAAACAAGAAAATATATCCATCTGCGTAATTTTGTCCTCAGTTCCAAAAACTCAGTTTCTGAATTATGTTTTCTTTTCCACAATCAAAAGAGTAAATCTCCTAAATATTAAAAACTATGACAAAATATTTACAAACAAGGATCAACATATATATATTTATAAACTTTTAAATAGTAAAACAGAGCACTTATTTTGGGAGACATTTCAATCTAGAAGAGTCATTGCGTCTCCTTTTGGCAGAGTTTGTTCTTCAGCACTTGTATTTTGTTAGACAGTTTTTTGTCTTCCAGTCCCATGAGCACCTTCTGGAAGAACTCAAATGTGTAGCGAAGTGGCTTTGGGTAACTCAGATTGAGGCAGTAAATTAGCCCAAACAAAAGTGCACACCCGCTCGTCACATCGTGAAGATACTGCAAGACTGTGCATCTCTCGATAATGATGCCAACATCTTTAAGGGAGTAATCAGGCTGTGCTCCTTCATGGATTATTTTATAAACACGCCAAATCCATCCTCTCAAGCTCTTCAGCTTCCATCACGTTGAAATCCTGAAAAGGACAGAAATATTTTAAATCCGTTGTATTTTGGTCCTTGCATCATCTATCTATTCACTCCATTTTAGTTAAAATGGTCCACACTATCTTAATTACACATATCCCTGAATGAGATTGAGGAGAACAGACCAAAGAAAAATGTGGATTTAAGACTATCACCAAATAAAGACCAAGAAGAAGATACATGAAACATGGACAGAGGGCAGAAGGAGTATGCATTAATAATATTATCAATATTCTGCTGACCAGGGTCATTTTCTTTAGTTTCGCATAAAACAATGTAAGTGAATGGAAACAAAATCCTAGTATTTCCCATGCACTTTATTGTTGTAAGCTAATTTAAAGAAAACTGATTGCTGCCAGAACAGGAGAATGCCTGGGCTTGTTTAGAAAATACATTTTTCAACTTACAAAACTCTGGGAATTATGACAGTCAAAATTTTACTGAGGGGTGGAATATCCCTTTAAAAATAAACTTACCATGTACTCTTTGATGAGATTTTCAGGGTTCTCATTCAGGTATATAATCACAGCTTTAAGGATGCATTCACGCTTCACTTCGATTCGGGAACTCTAAACAACAACACATGCAGCGCAATTACTTTTTTGAAGTTTTTAGAGACCCCCACAGAACTTAAGTCAATTTTTATTGTTTTTTAACCAATTCACAATTGTTTAAGTAATTTTAAACATGCTTTTTGCAAGCAAGTAGTTTTTTGTGTTAGAGAATGAGAAGCTTACCAATTCATTCCCATAAAGATTATAAGTTATGAGTCCAATTACACTGATTGCGATACATTGGGTCGTGGAAAATGCAGCTTTAGCGTGGTGTACCACCCGAAAGAAGGAAGATAAGTGTTGTTGCATAGGAGTACTGTTCAAAGGAATCAAAAACATTTTGATAGAGATTTCCAAAAATTAATGACAAAAAACTACACACTGTCACGTTAATATGAGGTATGCGGGCTACCACCACATTTGCAGTATTTATACCAAGTTTGAGTGAAAAAAAATAATCTACTGTGTCACTGAGTTGTGGCGAAATGTGAAATGTTGTCTGCCTTTGTCTTTTCTCAGTGTAGCTAATTATTCCTTTGGACAATGAATGAGTAACAAAAGAAAAGAAAAGAAAAGAAAAAAGCTACAATGCCAGCAACGGCACTTATGGCCTCTAGGGGCATGAGTTACTTAGTTCTGCTTTGTGTCAGGACCAAGTTCAGAATATAAGCCAAAAGCGAGATGAGAAGTATAACGCAGGAGAGAACAAGCATAAAATGACCCAAGAAAGTTAAAAATACAGGTTAATAACCAGACCTGAGATCAACCTGCAACTAATCTATTAGTTACAGAACATTATAACAAGACAGAATACCTGTGAAATTGCAGACAACGCTGCTGTGATCCGCCGCGCTGTTTCCCCTCCTTTTTTTCGTAGAATCTTCATCAACTGGTCAGAGTACTGGTCAAGACTGCTCATGAATGTGGACAGCAGTGGAACTGTGGTGATAACCTAAAAGACCAAATAAGAGAATTCAAAATGTAAAATTGCGTATTAAGGAAAAAGTAAATAATATGAAAGCATTAGGTACCTTCAACATGCACTTTTGGAGCACAGCTCAAATCTCCGCAGCTCCAAATTCCACAACCAGCAACCTGAGAGAAAAAGAAAAACAGAAAAAATTAATCGTGTACAGTGAGACACATGCAAAGGGGTAGCACAGAGATGGTCTAAACTTAAGAACAATCCTGTTTCTTTTAAAATGTATTAATAATACAAGTTAAATTTCAAATGCTCCAAAATTTCTATTACTCATTTCATAAATCTGTTCCTGTGAGCACGTTTACCATTATATACCGGAGCAGCCCAGTCTGTGAACGTGACCCACTTGCCCCCAAAAATAAAATCAAGTATACTGGGTGGCTAGTGCTCCGTTTGTATCGGTTTGTGCTGGTAAAATCCTCGTTTGTATCGCTAGGTGTCAAAGATATTACACTTTTATTTAATAGGTTATTCAGAGTTCACCCCCCCAAAGCAACACGAAAATGGCCCAAAATAGGTCAAAACATGCCACAAAATGCTCGGGTGCGAGCGAGCATTTCCTACGACTTCTACATCACCCGGACGCTCACTCGCGCCCGTAAGCACGGGGAGCGTGCTCGACGCCCGTGACGTCATCGCGGAAAAATAAAACATTAATAACCAGTTAACCGTAGCAGCACAAATGTTAATTTTACCGGCAAACAAGCACTAACCAAGCAGAGCATTTTGTGGCATGTTTTGGCCTATTTTTGGCCGTTGTCGTTTTGCTTTGGGGGGGGGGGGGGGGCTCTTCAACTCTCAATGACCTATTAAATAAAAGTGCAATATCTTTGACACCGTAGCAAACAAACGGAGCAATAACCACCCAGTATACTTGATTTTATTTTTGGGGGCAAGCAGGGGTCACCTTCAGAGGTCTCTTTGAGACTTGATGCGCGAAGATATGCAAACTACGCAGCTAGCGGTTCTCTTCAGTGAAACAGAGTATGGACTCGTCGACAATCACTGCACATGTATCCCAATTCTTGTTCGGGCTAACGTTCTCCTAACTTGATAGTGCAATAAAACAAATAAAATAAGTGTGCTATTCGGAGTTCGAATGAAATTTTAAACGCAGATGGGACAATATGCAAATGAATGTTTCCAATGCTAGCAAAATGCTACAACCTACAGAACACATACTGCCCACATATTTACCGGAAAAATATACGCCATATATTATCACAAAGTACTAGTTAAATTATATTCTATTAAAAATAGGAAGAAATTACCTTAACTCCAACGGATGAATCGTGATTAATCCCTCTTTCCAGACACGTGGCCAAAGCACACTGTGGCGTCGATGAAGAAGGTCAACGCGTATGCGCGAAGATTTTTTTTTCATTCTCTGCGCATGCTCAGAAAGGATGTGGAAAGGGCTCTTTGGATTTAATTAAATGTGTTCAATAAATTGGAAATATCAATATCATTTAACATTAAAACGGTATAGAATTAATTAAATCAAATTTAAAAATATTAATTACACCCATAAGATTAACAATTTTAAGTATATTGAACATAAAACTAAGAATTAATTTTTAAAAAGCCCATGTTTCATTTCTTAGAGTGTGGAGCATGGATTTATACACTTCAGAACATTATTGGCTAAATCAAAAGAGCAGTAAACCTTGGAGCAGAAGCAGCAGGACAAGTCAGCTTACCACAGCATGTCTATAAAGAAAACAAATCTACTTCAGCTAGCAAGAGAAATTATTATGTGATTTCTTTCTTCTTCTTTTTTTGTGTCCCGTTTGGATCTTTAGCCATCAGAATTGTTGTCTTAAGGCCAAGAAAGATGCCAAGCGGATTTATTTTACCAAGTGGATCATCATGGCCTTGCCATATTGGTCCATTTGATTGACCTTTATTATACAGTAATTATGAATTTATTTTATTTTCAGTTGCTACAAACGGGACAGACATGAATGGGGGATAGGACAGGGAGAAAGAATGAAAGAAAGAGAGGGAGAGAAAGAAAACCAAAGGGGAGAGGAGACGGTGAGAGGGGGGGGGAGAAAGAAAAAAAAAGAAAAAAGAAAAACAAACAAAACACCTGGATCACCTGTATGAAGAAAAAAAACAGAAGAGAAAGCAAACAACAAAGAGCGACATAATAAAAAAAACAGCACCATCACAATAAACTAGCTAGCAGTAGATATCAGTAGATAGTAAATAATAAACGATATTGTGCAGCACGCAAGATAGACAGTGCACAACGTGCTTTGAAGCAGCAGCCAAGAAAGCTGTAGTCCGCGTCTGTGAACACCCGTGTGTACACCTGTGTGCACACCTGTGTGGATCAGCATGCTTGTATTCCAAAGGTTTCTCCATGTAACGATCTCCTAGGGAGTGTGGGGAGCCATAGCCCCGTCCTCCAGGGTATGAAGCAGGTATGGAGGAGATCCAGGCCCCAGACATCCAGAGGCCCCAGAGTACGAGGACCCGAGGAGGACCACCAAAAGGGGGGGAACCGTGCCACCCTCCTGGGAAGAGCTGAGTAGAGCCCCACGGAGCAGATGTCAGAGGGGGTTGCAGTGGCGTGCCCGCGGGCTCTGCCGGCAGGCAGCTGTGCCAGAGAGGACCGAGCTTCAGGCCCAGAGGCCTGAGGGCATCCCACCCCCGGAAGGAGCCCAGCCGGGCCACAGGCGCCCGGCCCCGCCAATCGGCCACCAGGAGTGAGCCGGTACATACATGAGCGCCCAGCTCATGTATGTACCGGCTCAGTGATTTATTTCTAAGTGGGTCATTTCCCTGCACTGTATTGCTATAATGGGACTGCCAACCACCTGCCAAATCCCACAGCCCAGTTACCATTATTTTGGATGTATGTGGGAAATATGTGGGCACCAATTCTGAGCCTAAACCTATGTTCTTGCTGTGATTTGTATAAAACTTCAAAGAAACTGCTTTACATATGCATTATTCAGCTGGTGCTCCCTGTCCATTTTTGTCAAATACTCTCCTTTTCAATCCAAATTTTCAAAATTTAAGGTTTGCTTTTATATTTTATCCATAAATTCATAAGACACACCTACACTGCCAAAAGCAAGATTGATATAATCTCTTTTGGTAATCACACATTTTTATAGACACGATTCATCTACTGCTATTCCTGAGGATGAAAGTACAAGCAATGCAGGAGATTAGAGACACTGTAATTTCATGAAATATACTAATTTATTCATAGTGCAGCTATGGTGGTTTATGGGTTTGTTTGTTGTTGTTGTTTTCATTTTTCTTGCAAGAAAATAGATAGATATACTTACAGTGCATTTAGTGATGTTTCTAAAACAGAATATCTGTTTTATGTTTATTTCTCTTAAACAAAAACACAGCTCTTGGCAGCAACTTTGTTGATCAACGGGTCTCTTAAGGACTTCGTTAGCATTTCATGGAAGGCATTGTGAGCCAATTTTTAGAGTTTAGTCTTTTCTTCTTAACAAAGACAGAATGAAGCAAAAGGAAAATCGTGGACATTTTTCAAACACTGGCATCAAGGAGACCAGAACATTCATAGTATATCACTATACTATGAATTAGCCTTGGCAAGTCAGTGTTTTGTCAGTAAAAGTTAGACTGAGGTAAAATGTCTCTATCTGACCTCACAGTCATGGAACAAGGATATTGCAACCAGTGAATTTAAAACATTATCAAATGCCAAAACATTGAGATAAATTTAATGGAAACCATTTCGTTTCTCATGCTGAGCTTATTACAAATTGGGAATATGTGCAAAAATGGGAATATGTGCAAATCAATACACCAAATGGGCGAAAGTACTGGACAACATATCCATTGCACAATTATGAATCACTTAATATGATAAGGAGATTCTGCAGGTCATTAATGTATAAAATTAAAATAAAATGTATTTTTAGTGACACAAGATACAAATATTGAAGCAAGATGTATAATTAGAATTATTTATAATAAATATGAATAAATCATTGCAATTTCTTTAACCATAAAGAATAACTAAATCCTTCAGGACAATGTCACATCAATGCACTGAACTCACTATGTTATCCACCTAACAGCCTCCACATGTTCTCACTGTAATTTCCCCCCTTAGGAATGAATTTATGCTGCACCAACCTGAATGTTTGCAGGGAAATCAAACACATTTCACTCGCAGTACTCGAGCTGACTTGAATGACGACTTGTACGCGCTGACTCAACGCCCTCACAACAACCAACACATCATCCTCCACGGCCGTATTTCGTACAGGTCCACAAGTACCGCTGCTTCGCCTCTGAACGAAATCGGTCTCTATACAGTCCATTCTCTTTTGAGCTGCTTTTAGCATCTTGTAATCGTCGTCCCAACACAGTGTGTTTGTTTTGATTCGTAGACCCCGAAAATGGTGCCGCGCTCCCACAATGCATTGCGGCGTGACGTCAACTCCAAAGCCCTCTTAGAGCTGCTTGCTCTGTAACCTTATGTCATCTACCACTCATTCAATGATTTACAGCATTTCCCAATCACTTCCCTTTTTTTCTAAAAGATCACTTACAGCTGATTGTGGAATATCATGAATTTTATGAAGTGACTTGTTGCAAGTTGATAATCTCAAGTTCAATGACCTCTTTAGAACAACTCATCCATGCTTTTTGTTCCACTTATTTGGGTTCGGGTCATGGGGGCAGCAGTCTGAGTAGAGAAGTACAGACTTTCCTCACTCTGGGGACCTCTTGGGGAGGGGGGCATCCTAGTCACATGACTGAACCACCTCTGCTATATCTCCTTTCAATGTGGAGGAGCAGCTGCTCTACTCTGAGTCTGTTTCGAATGACTGAGCTCCTCACATGATCTCCAAGTGAATAATTACGCACACCCCACTTTTCAGTTATTTATTTGTAAAAAGTGTTTGGAATCATGTATGATTTTCGTTCCACTTCTCACGTGTACACCACTTTGTATCGGTCTTTCACGTGGAATTCCAATAAAATTGATTCATGTTTGTGGCTGTAATGTGACAAAATGTGGAAAGGTTCAAGGGGGCCGAATACTTTTGCAAGCCACTGTAAACTGGAATCAGCTGTAGCAAGTGCAGGAAAAAAAACAAAAAAACATGTTTGTTTGATTGTCTTTTTTTTTTCTGTCAACCCCAACTGCAGATCACTGAAAAACCTTTGTAACCCAAATAATTACATAATTGTTTTTGAACTGTAATTGCGGAATGTACAGTAATAAATTGCTTTATTGCATTATTGAAAATGTATTGTAATTACAGCAGAGTAATATGTTACTTCCAGCACTGCTCTACGGTAGCCCCTAGAGACAAAGCACATACAAACTCCAAAACAATTGCAAATTCCAAAACACATGCAAACTCCAAAACACAACGGAAGTGCTCCAGGACGCTAGGGGCAGTGTTGAGCTTTTGTTACCAAGTAACTACACAAGCCAGGAAGTACCAATGACCGGATTTGGGCTGTATCCCAATTCAGGGTCTGCAGCCTTTGTCACTACCCGATCCGTACCGGAAACCCGATCGGTACCCCGCATGCGCGAAAGGTTTCTACTTCCGGTCGTAGCGTTTTACGATAGTTATGGGTCAGAGTATCTGTTAAGATGTTAAGAATAACAAGTATATCTTAAAATGTTTGCAATAATGAAGCATTTCAGTACAATGTAGACAAAAACGAAAAATAAAAAGAAAGTTACGGATCAGGACTCTCCGATCCTTACTGCGCATGTGTAAAGTCTGACCGTACAAATCGTGTCTACCCGATCCGTACCGCGCATGTGCAGATGTTTTTTTTTCTTCTTCTGTTCGTTTAATGGCAGTTTACTCCCCAGTGTACGAGGATAGCGCCACCTGCTGACCGAGCAAATAAACCCTATTATAAACTGAATTATCGTCATTACAAACGTGTGTTAAATTTGATTTAGTGATAGTCGAGTGTGTTTATGCTTGTCTGTGAGGAAAGGATTGTTGGAATAGTGATGATGATGTGCGCTATCACTGTCAATTGTCAGTAAACACTTCATCTGGCTGATGAATCTACACGTGAGATATTACAAAGTCTGCATTATTAACTCTGTAATTAGGCGCCATTCTTCTTATTTTACAGCACTGTTGCTCAATCGGGGGACGCTCTCTGTTGAGGAGAAAAGCATGAATTTCTTTGTATACGGATTATCCATTGTTTAAATGTCACGGTAGTCGAAAAGGAGGGAGAGCTGTTGAGAAATGCTAGGAGCTAACTGGGCGATAACCGTATCATTCAAATATATTGAATGTCGCAATGTTGGCAAAGAGAGGAAGTGACGTAAGATTTGCGCATGCGGGGTACCGATCGGGTTTCCGGTACGGATCGGGTAGTGACAGCCTTAAAGGCCGCATTTTAAGGCCGATTACGTCACAGCGACACGACGAAGGCTGTCCAAATTCAAAGGCTGCTCTAAATGCGGCCCTCAAATGCGTCCTTAATTTCCCTGAATTTTAAGGATGGGTCAGTGTAGCCTTCATGGCCCAACATATCCCAGATTTCATAGCGCGGCGGTGGTGTGGATAATTTTGCCGAAAAAAACGGCGGAAGCGGAGACGCCAAAGAATAAACTTTCAGAAGTAAGTACTGAATATTATGTCACTTATTTATGCGCAAATGTTTTTATAATGAAGAACATTAAAACATTACTGTTGGCCACATGTCGGGAAAGTTATGTGACATTAGCGATGTTTGTACTGACTTGGTTTTAAAGCCTTTACTTCAAAATATACGCCGTTCAATAGTTGACTTTAATCTTACAGAGAGTGTGATGATTTTATGGATAATTAAAGTCAGTCATATATCCACAAACACAACAAGCTGAAAGTCAGTGATGCTGCTCGGTTTGCAGTCCTGAATATCACGGCACAAGCAGGATTCACTGCACTGTTAATGTTAGCTATGTTATATTGCTGCCTCTGTTCGGTGGTGTCGAGCCAAACGGACTTTAACGTGTGTTTGAACGAGCTGACGGTTCACTTGTTAAGCTGAAAGAAAGATGCTTTAATCACAGGAGTCACACATGTGTTCACTGTACCATCTGGGAACTCTTCTTGTTTCGTAATATCACAAACACTGAATCCTCCTTCTCTTGTGCTGTTTTGTAGCAGTGTATACACCCGAGACTGCCACCTGTCTGTCTGTCCTGCACTCTCTCTCTGTTTCTTTCTCTCTGATTGTGTAATAAAAGTATGAACATGTATTTATAACTTACACTTGTGTTTGAATCCTGCAGCTTATCACACATTTGATTTCCAAGTGTGACAACTGCAAGTGTCCAGAGTGAGGACAGACTGAGGGACCCACTGCTGCACATCATCTGTGAGGCTTTGCACCCCTGATGATCCACCAGGACAAACTCAGCAGTGTGTGAGGAAGAGGAGGAGGAAGAGCCAGCAGCAGCTGACAGATGGAGAGAATAGACAGACTGTTCCCTGTTTGTGAAGGACTGCTAGAAAAGTTTAAAATAACTAATTGTCTGTCCTGAATCAGTCTTATTAGGTAATGTTCAAATAATGTTATCATTCCAGTGTTTTCAGTGTGGGAGAAAGTACTCAGGGCCTTCAAGTTACACACTATGAAAGGCAGCAACAAGTGTAATATTCAGAAACCTAAAGTATGTATCAGCAGCAGAATGGAGCTAAAAATAAATGTTTGTTTCAGTTCTATGAAGCTTTGAGTATTTTGGATTAGTAGCACTGCTGTGTTTGTTGCATCATATTGCTGTAATTGTTTATATGCTTTATATATTCTGAGGTAAGTTGATCTATAGTGTTACATATTCTATAAGGATGTTATGTGTTTGTATACTTTCTGCCCAGTTTGACCCATTTAGCAGAAGTCAGCCTGTTTAAGGCTCTGATATCTATTCTGTATGACTTAAAGCAGTTATGACATGGTCTGATTTTCTCACCCAATAAAGGAATATTTCATATATCAGTCTACTCTTCATTTTATCAGAAACAGTTATCACAGCTCGTACATTTTCTTTTTATAAATATATGTAAGCAATGAGCCAAATTTAGTAATGCCAACATACTGAAGGAACAACATTTGTCTCTTATATATGATACACCTATATATGCACTGTCAAAGATACTTGTCTTTGAGTGAAGATTTAAGGTGATAAGACATATAAATAACTGCAACTTGAATCTGTACTGAAGCTCAGTATTTGACACAGAGTTCATGTTCACTACTGTAATAGCTAATAATGATTAATATAATAACTATACCTACCTTATCGTGGTGGAGGGGTTTGTGTGTCCCAGGGATCCCAGGGACTATGTTGTCTGGGGGCTTTTGCCCCCTGGTAGGGTCTCCCATGGCAAGTTGGCCCTGGGTGAGGGACCAGACAAAGAGCGATTCATAAGACCCTTATGAAAAGGACACCGAGGGAACAGTTTACCCTGCCCGGGATAGGGTTACCGGGGCCCCGCCCTGGAGCCAGGCCCGGGGAGGGTGCCCGAGGGCGAGCGTCTGGTGGCAAGAAGAGTTCCCAGATGGTCCCACAGCCCGAAGAGGAGACATGGGCCCATCCTCCCGCAGGCCCACCACCCGCAGGAGGCGCCATAGGGGTCGGGTGCATTGTGTGCCGGGTGGCGGCCAGGAGCGGAGGCCCTGGCGGAATGACCCCCGGCTGCCAAGACTGGCAATAGGGACATGGAATGTCACCTCTCTGGTGGGGAAGGAGCCTGAGTTAGTGCGTGAGGTTGAGAGGTACCGGCTAGATATAGTCGGGCTCACCTCTACACATGGCTTGGGCTCTGGAACCAGTCTCCTGGAGAGGGGCTGGACTCTGTCTCAGTCTGGAGTTGCCCCTGGTGAGAGGCGGCGGGCTGGGGTGGGTATCCTAATATCCCCTCGGCTTGCTGCCGGTACATTGGGGTTTTTCCCGGTGGACGAGAGGGTTTGTTCCCTGCGCCTTAGGGTCGGGGAACGGGTCCTGACTGTCATCTGCGCTTATGCGCCGAGTGGCAGTTCAGAGTACCCAGCCTCACGTGGGTAACGACAGCGAGACCTGGAGGGGCGTGATTGGGAGGAACGGCCTCCCTGATCTGAACCCGAGCGGTGCTCTGTTATTGGACTTCTGTGCTAACCACAGTTTGGCCATAACGAACACCCTGTTCGAACATAAGAGTGTCCATAAGTGCACGTGGCACCAGGACGCTCTAGGCCGTAGGTCGATGATCGATTTTGTAATCGTATCACCAGACCTGCGACCATATGTTCTGGACACTCGGGTAAAGAGAGGGGCTGAGCTGTCAACTGATCACCACCTGGTGGTCAGTTGGATCAGGTGGCGGGGGAGGACGCTGGACAGACCTGGTGCACCTAAACGCGTAGTGAGGGTGTGCTGGGAACGTCTAGCAGAGGCCCCAGTCCGCGAGATCTTCAACGCACACCTCCGGCAGAGCTTCGACAGCATTCCGAGGGAGACTGGGGACATTGAGTCCGAATGGACCATGTTCAGAGTCTCCATTGCCGAAGCTGCTGCATTGAGCTGCGGCCGCAAGGTGGTGGGTGCCTGCCGTGGTGGTAATCCCCGAACCAAATGGTGGACACCAGAGGTGAAGGGAGCCACCAGGCTGAAGAAGGAGTCCTATCGGGCTTGGTTAGCCTGTGGGACTACATGTGTTTTGTGGACTTGGAGAAGGCATTCGACCGTGTCCCTCGGGGTGTCCCGTGGGAGGTGTTGCGGGAATATGGGGTGTCTGGCCCATTGCTACGGGCCATTCGATCCCTATACAACCGTTGCAAGAGCTTGGTTCGCATTGCCGGCAATAAGTCGGACTCGTTCCCGGTGGGTGATGGGCTTCGCCAGGGCTGCCCTTTGTCTCCGGTTCTGTTCATAATTTTTATGGACAGGATTTCTAGGCGCAGCCAAGTGGCGGAGGGCTTTCGCTTTGGTGGCCTCAGAATCTCATCTCTGATTTTTGCAGATGATGTGGTTCTGTTGGCTTCATCGGGTGAAGGCCTCCAGCTCGCACTGGAACGGTTCGCAGCCGAGTGTGAAGCAGCGGGAATGAGGATCAGCACCTCCAAATCTGAGGCCATGGTTCTCAGCCGGAAAAAGGTGGAGTGCCCACTCCGGGTCGGGGATGAGTTCCTGCCACAAGTGGAGGAGTTCAAGTATCTCGGGGTCTTGTTCGCGAGTGATGGGAGAAGGGAGCCGGAGATCGACAGACGGATTGGGGCTGCAGCTGCAGTAATGCGGACGCTGCACCGGTCCGTCGTGGTGAAGAGGGAGCTGAGTGTAAAAGCGAAGCTCTCAATTTACCGGTCGATCTACGTCCCTACCCTCACCTATGGCCACGAGCTGTGGGTAGTGACCGAAAGAACGAGATCGCGGATACAAGCGGCGGAAATGAGCTTCCTCCGAAGGGTGGCTGGCCTCTCCCTTAGAGATAGGGTGAGAAGTTTGGCCATCCGGGAGGGGCTCAGAGTAGAGCAGCTGCTGCTCCACATCGAAAGGAGCCAGCTGAGGTGGTTCGGGCATCTGACAAGGATGCCCCCCGGGCGCCTCCTGGGTGAGGTGTTCCAGGCATGTCCCACCGGGACGAGGCCCCGGGGCAGACCCAGGACACGCTGGAGAGATTATATCTCTCGGCTGGCCTGGGAACGCCTTGGTATTCCCCCGGACAAGCTGGAGGAGGTGGCTGGGGAGAGGGAGGTCTGGGCCTCTTTGCTTAGGCTGCTGCCCCCGCGACCCGGCCCCGGACAAAGCGGATGAAGATGGATGGATGGATGGATAACAACTATAATATTGGCCATATTATATTTGCATTACCAAAGTGATATGACTTTAGTCTCATGAACAACATCAGCTAATTCTTATTTACTAACTAATCTTGAAATAACTGTTCAGTACAGAAATGAAGCCCAAAAATCATGTTTTACTGTCCTGTGGTCTCAGCCTCAGATACTTATCAAATCACACAAAGCTCTTGTAGAAACAAACAAACAAATGAACAAAATATGTTCTCCTTCATTTCTGTCAAACCAAGTTGTATGACATGTTTCCAGCGGTTAGTATCATGGTTGCTAGGCAACCTGGGAAGCGCGACGGAGACTAGACCGTCCCATACAGACAAACTTGTCGTTTATTTTGCAAATCGAGCTCAACACTGCCCCTAGCGTCCTGGAGCACTTCCGTTGTGTTTTGGGGTTTGCAAGTGTTTTGGAGTTTGTACGTGCTTTGTCTCTAGGGGCCACCGTACTGCTCTGAACAAAATTGACTTCACGACACAATCTTGCCAGTTACTGTAGCTATTTAGTTTTCCACTTTTTAAAAATGTTTGCAACCTTTGCATAAGAGCTGCTTCTGTTGGTTTAGTAGCATCCATAAGGTTTGTGCCTTTAACACATTTTTTGTTGCTTGTGTTTACTTTTACACTCTAAGACAAAAATAAAAAAACAAACAAACCCCCTCCCCACATGCTGTGCACTACTTCCAATGACCTACTGGTCAGAGGAGCTACAACCTCATTTTAGGATTGCTTGGGTGCCTTGCCCCCCCCCCCTGCTCACTCCTATGCCTACTTTCACCCATATTGTGTTTAACGACCTGGGCCCAAGCACACTTCAGTTTGTCTCGGCAGCTGAACTACTCTCTTTCATGCTCTCTCTTTTACACAGACAGACATAGCTCTCTTGTGGGCACAATGAGGTTCATGGTTGTATTTTGTGTGTGTGTGTGTGTGTGGGGGGGGGGGGGGGCTATTGCTTAGGGTATTTTTGAGAAGTGGCTACACATCATCTACTCGCATCTTTGATAGATTATTTAATACTTTAACATGGAAACCTTCACACGGGCAGCTGTCATTGAGGAAGAGTTGGACTTTTATGCCCGGGTATGAGAGATTCCACCTAAAGTCAGGCCCAGCTCTCCAAGCTTACTTGAGCAGGGCACACTTAATAATATTGTGCATACACGTTTTAATAGTATGGCTTTTATTCTTTCTTATTGAGTGATGCATACTTGTACTTACATAGAATTACAGACCAAACAAACAACACACAAACAAAGAAAAAATGGTTATTGGATAATCAAACTTGTCATAAGCTGAAGAAGTGTCATTGTAAGTCTCTGACCTCACTAATTTAATCTTTGATATCTAATATGAAATATGGGTATTTTTTTCTATACCTCACATATGTTTCTACCTTTTATCTATATTCAGATTTTTTTGTATGGTTTTTTTTTTTGTGATTATCTATAAATGTGATCAACTGCAGAGACTGCAGATGAAAATTAGTCTGTATGGCAAAATCTGGCATATTTGCACGAGTAATTCAAATGCTGATGTTGAATAATATTACTCTATTTTTAACAAATAGAAACTTAAGGATCTCGGGAAGATGTGTAGCGATCACTCTACTTAAACAAATTACACTTTAGAAGTCAGAGTGCTTGGTATGGATCACCTAGTGTGACCCCACCTTTAAACAACAATCAGCAGAACACAAAGACATGGTACACACTCCTGCTCTTTATTTTGCGTCTCCTCCTAGGGGCATGACTTCCAGTACACCACAGCTAATAAAAAAAAGTGAGTACTCAAGCAACATAAAACACCTGTGCCCATTTAACTCCCTCTGTCTGGGCTAGTTGCCTGAATTACTCCCTCTACATCTCCCTCTTTAACTGAGTTCCAACCATACTCTGCTTCCATGTATGCATTCTTCATAATGCCCATACTGCATCAGTGATTCATTATTATTCACAGCATTAAATATTGAATACAGTATGCATATTACTATGGAATACTACTGGTGAATAAATAATCCTAATGTTATCACTGTTGATTACAGCACTGCTTATATGGGCTCAAAGAGATAACTTACCTTTGCAAAGTTTTAATTCTTTGTGAAAGCAGCATTGGTGATTATACTGGGAGTATAAACGTTATGCAAAAAATAAACACTATGTGTCATTACCGATCCCTAGCGCTCCAAGCAGGTTAAGATAAAGACATGAATGCTGATGGTATTCAAGTGATTGCCTTCGGATCTGAACACATCAGAAGACTAGTGGCTTGATTTCTAATTAAATGTTTTAGTTGAGCAGCTTCCACCACTGCATCTCGGGATACACACTGACATATTTACCATGCCATGAAGGAATATTTGTGTCCCTGGCAGCTTGGCTTTTCAGCAGCAGTGTTGTATAGAGGATGCTGCCTGCTTGGTGGGGGTATTTATGCAGCTTCTAGTCACTACCATGTTTTACTTCTATTATATATATGACTCTCAAGAGAGCATGACCCTCCAGCCTTTACTCTATGTTCAGCTCAAAATGTAACTTTGATAACATAACCATTATGATCCCATATTCTAGTATTACTTTTCATAGTTTTCTAAAACTTGATTTTGAACTTTTAGTTTAGAAAATTAACTGCTTTCTCTATAAAGCTGATGGGGGGGGGGGGAATTACATTGCGACATGACCATGTTCTTAAAAAATCTTATCTCTTCAAAAGCCTGGCTGCCTTGCAGTGTTGATAAGCTTGCATGTTTTTCCTGTTTCTCATTGCAGTACCCAAGTGTGTCTGAAAAGAACACACAAAAGGATTTTCATAATTTTGATATTCTGAAGATTTTTATCTCCTGCTCTGCCTATTATACAGTCTGAATAACAGCCTATAGCTGTTTAACAAAATTAGATATTTAAATCACTTTTTCATATCAGGGATATTCTTGGCTCTTACTGCTTCTAATTCTGATTATACATGCTTTCTGGTACTTCAGCGCTACTGTTTCAAAACACCACCAAGAAAACTATCCAAACAGTTTTGGTGATGTAAGTTTAATCTCTCAGCATTATTCATATACAACACTTTGACTCTATTTCTGTGTAAAACAATAAACAAATTATTCTTAGTGATTAGACTTCAAAACACATTTTAATTAAATGAAACCTTTCTTTGATATCATATGACATGTCTGTGTGACATTGTTACAAGTTATTAATTTTTTTGCTCCTTTTGCTGTTAAGTAAATTATCTTTCATCTGACAAGTGCAATTAAGGCAAAGTTATTGTAAGTCAGAAAGTCAGAAAATTTAGCAACCTTGCTGGTGAACTAAGACGACATTCATGTCAGCCCAGTTCTTCATAGCGAAAATGTGTTAGCGCAGATGTGACAAGTTTCATTAATAACTTTCTTACTACACCACATACGTTTCCATTGCATGCTTGAAACACCTAACAAAGCTCACTTATTTATCATAACTGTTAAAAACACTCAAATGCATGGTGTACTCTGGACAGCAACATTAGAAGGGAAATGCAATCTAAGTGCAGACTTGGGTCTTTCCAGTAACTTTGAAACAGAATTCCTTGTTAAAAAAATGAGAACAGAGACTAGTGGAGGAGTTTCCAAATCTTCACTGAATCAAAGTTACAAATTCATACATGACTTGAAGCATTTGAGATACAATGACAACATTCTCACATCATCTGGTACCCAATAAAAAGAAAAGTAGACGATTCAAACAGCTTGGTTAAGGTCAAGGAAAGACTGTGATTATGTTAAATGGCAACAGTTATTAAGCACAAGGATAAAGGTCTAAGGCTAAAGGCTCTGTCATGTCCTTACAGATTACAGACCCAATGAGCTAAATTTTCAAGTTTTGATTTTGGTCAATTTTTAAATGCCTGTCATGTACGGTATCATGAATTTCATTTTAGGGGTTCCACAATAGGTGTATATGCTTTAATGTTAATGTAATTTTGTCTCATGTGTGTTTATTAAGGTCCCAATCCTGGAAAGCTCAGCGTGCTCTGGTTGGTCGATCGGAATGCAAAATATGAGGCAGCACATTAATCTAAAAGGGCTTTGTTTGTTTTGTTTCATTTTTGCTCATTGTCTGACAAGATAAATAGAAAAAAATGTAAATGAGAACAGCGTTATGGGAATTACTCTGAATAAAATCTAGCACACATGAGCACTGAGAATACGTAAAGGTAAGTAATCCGCAGGGTCCTTCAGTTACTTAGATGCTGAGTGTGCGTGAAGACCCTTCAGTTCACTCTTAGCCAACAACAGCCAACAACAAAGCATTTGTGGTGCATTGCTCAGACCAGAGGCATTTTTACAGTGAGCAATGGTGGGCTGTGAGGCTGCATGTGGATTTAGTTGATGCAGCTTTTCCTTCCATTTTGAGGGTGTGCCAGCACTTTCTGTGAGAAATATAACTCCCAGTTGCCTGGAATTTGGCCTTATGTAACTCGACAAACCTTTAACATGGACATAATGGGGGTTCATATGATTATTGGGTTTTCTCTGTATGTATTATTGTAGGGTCTACCTAACAAAATAAAGCACCTTGAGGCGACTGTTGTTGTGATTTGGTGTTGTATAAATAACATTGATGAATTGACAAAATACACTGAAAACAAAAACAATCAAACTGAGATACTTTAGCCAATTACAAAACTAAACACCAGGATACGGTTAGATGCAGTCATGGTCAGACGTTTACATACACTCAACACTGGCATGAATGTCATGGTAATTTGGGACTTATAATGATTTAGTTGAACTTTTGTTTTTTCAGGGTAGAACTGTTGTGATTATACTGCAGTCACATTTAATCAGTTCCAAAAACCTACAGGTAATTACAGCTGCCAAAGGGGCATTGCTTGGGATGGTTTCTCTCTGTTCCACATTATTCTTCCGCCAGGCACTCTCCTCCCATGTGGCCAGAGCCTTGGGACTTCTCGCTCTTTAACCAGACACACCTGATCATTGTCTCCTTCATCAGCATCAGTATAAAGGGACCAGCATAACCATCCAGCCTCCACCAGATAGCATGCCTGTCATCAGTGGAAACAGGCCAAAATCTGTTCTCTGTGAGCTTTGATGTGTTTCCCTGTGCTTACATGTTTTTCCTTTGTTCCTAGTTCTCCCCCTGTCGGCTGAAGAGTCTGAAGATGTTCGGTGCTAACTCTTCTCTAGTCTCAATGGTGGAACTCCATTTTTCAGGGAAGTGTCAGAAGAATCTTTAACAAAACATTTAAGACCACAGAGTCTCAGAATCGTGTTTTCAATAAATGTACTTGCAGCAAGGAGTCATACAGAGTACTGCAGTGTATAGAGTAGGACTACAGCATGCAAAGTCTAACCTTTATTTATAGTGGGGTTCATTCTGAGTTTTACAAGTACTTAATGTATGAAACTTTCCACTGCCCATGCTGACATGCTAAGACCGGTGGTCTTATCTTTATTACCCCAGCTATTCTGCTTTCATTTCGGTTTCCTGTTTCACAAATCCCCTTCCAAGTACCCCAATAATTAACTGCTCTCCTGCAGACTTAAGTTGAGATATGGTTTAACAAAATTTCCCATCAGGAGCTTTCCCTTTTTGGCCCTGGAAGGAAACCTTCCTGAGTGGTCTTTCGCTCCTACTTTCGTTAACCTGCCCCTGCTGCAGTCAAACAAAGATTTAGAAACATTTATCCTGCGTCTTGTTTGGTTCTGCTTTGAGTCCATCTTAGTTATTTGGCCACACGACCGTCACAACGGGCTCAAATACACTGAGTTAAATCTTTTATAAGTGGGGCTGAAGGTTCTACAATGTATTTTAACTTGACAAGGCCAAGGCCTCTTAACTTCTTGTTGGTGATGATGATGATTACCTACAACTGGTAGTCTGTTTGCTAGCATAAAAAGGATTTGTTTGACAGTAGTCATTGGATTAACCAATACAGGGCATACCCATTCCGAATATTTGGGAAATCCAAGGAGCAAGATCTAACAAGGAAAACTGTAGATGTAACCAAAATGAAAAGACCTCTTGAAGCTCTTGAAGTTCTTAAAGAACTGCAGATTCCAAGATCATCAGTTCATACACTTGTATGTAAGTGCGTGTTACTCAGATGTGTCACCAATTTGCCAAGATCTGGAAGAACACCTAAACTGTCACTCTTAGATGAGAGGAAAGTAGGATGTTCAGAAAACCACCAAGGAAAAATGACCTGAAAAATGCTGGAACACCAGCATCACGGTGAAGAGAGTTTTTAATGGCTATGGACCAAAACAGTGCCAATGAAAACAGCTGCTCCATATTGAACATGTTCAAACCTTAGAGCTGAAATTTGCAGCTGTCCATATGGACAAGCCAAATATTTTTGGGGGAATTTTCTTTGGTCAGATAAGACAAAGATTGAACTTTTTGGCCACAATGAAAATACATATGTTTGGAGGTGTAAAGTTGAGGCTTTCAGAGAACACTGTAATAACACTTTACCAACTGTCAAGCATGGTGGGGGTAGAATTATGCTTGTGTGGTGTTTTGCTGCCCATGGTATTAGTGCTTTAGTGAATGAAGTGAATGAAGAAGGAGAAGTAAATCTAACTAATTCAGTGGTTAGATAGTTGAAACTTGGTTGGGTGTTCCAACAGACAGTTTTCCCAAACAGACATCAACACTGGTTTGGAACCTTCCCAAAGCCAAAAATGTCAGCATTAGTGGGGGCGTACTTATCGCTTGCCACACTCATTTTGGATTAAAATCATCAAAATGTGTGCTGTGCAATAATTTCACTGTGGAAAAAGAATAGTTTAAAGAAATAATTAAAAGCCAGTTAGTTTTAATGTACAGCACTTTGTGTCAGCTGTGGTTGTTTTTAAAGATGATGATGATGATGATGATGATGATGATGATGATGATGATGATGAAAAGCCCAAAACTACCATGGCGTTCATGCCCATAGTGAGTGTATTTAAGAAACCACAACTCTAAATATAAATACTATGGAGGTTATTGTTATTAAAAGGGCACAATTTATTCATTTTTCTGTATCTGAACTTAAGCATTATTCCTGTTTACAGAACTTAAATCATCCACCACTCTGACCTCCACACTCTTATTTTTTCATCTTCCCACACAGTAAATTACTACTTTCTGTATTTGCACAGAATGTTGGCAGTGCACTGCTCGCATGAAAATTGTGAGGTGAAAACTTTTCCGAAATGAACACAATGACCTCAACTAAAAGAAAAAAAACTGCATGCATCTTCTCATTTTATATACATTTGAATGAAATTATTGATTTACACTGGCAACTGGTATTCTTGAGAGCCACTAATATGCAATATTTCATATGTTTTATGAATGCACAACTTTTGAAAGCATGGTTAATTTTTTTAAAGCTCTATTTCAAAAATATAAAAGTAATCTCAAAAGTCAAAAATGACTTCGCAAAATTAAAAAGATTAGATTAGAAACCCACATAGCAGGCAGGTCTGGCCCGGATCTGGTGTCAAGCCGGCACTGCTGGCTGACTTCTGGCATGGTATGGTATGTAATCCAGGTATGGGCCAGGCCTGGCGTAGATGGCACTGTTTATGTGATGGCATGCCATATCTGGCCCGATTGTGGTTTGGTTTATGTGGCCTAGGCTCATAGAGAAGACTGGTGTCATGGCAGGGTGTATGTCAACCAGATGTGGGCCAAGTCTGGCAATGATGGCACTATTTATGTTCATATTTTCCTATTTTAGTTAGAACACCCATTGCCATGTTGCAATACTATACTGCTATGGTAGCCAACATTTCAAATGCAGGTTTGACAGATTTGTGAGTGTACACTTTCTCCAAAACCTAGTGAGGGTTTACTCATGTTTACCACTGGCTGGCTGTAGCTCAGGCGGTAGAGTGGGGCATCTACTGATCGGAAAATTAGTGGTTCGATCCCCGGCTCCTCCAGTCTGCATGTCAAGGGTGTGAATGTAGTTAGAAAGCACTCAGTTTAAAGAACGTTCGTGATTAGGTGGCATGTTGTATAGAGCATTTTGATTAATCTGCGCGAGTAGAAAAGTGCTATATAAGAATCAGTCCATTCACTGCCTGAACAGAGTTTTGTCATGTTACTTTTGCACTATTATGTTCCAGCACATGTTATTATTACATGGCTTGATTAGGGTACACATTAGGCTGACATCTGGGGCCAGAGCTGAAATTGTTCTGGGTCAGCACAGGGCCAGCAGTGCGTCTGCAACTGGCCTTGTGCTGGCCCATGTGTGGGCCACCTCTGGCAAACCAGATCTAGTCCACCAAAGGGCCGTCATTCTTTGTAGTATTTGGGCCATGTATAAGCACATTGTATGGGCCAGATATGGGCCATACCAATTTTGCTATGCGGGAGAAAGTCCTCCCTACGATTTATGAACAGAGCTGGAAAGAACTTCAGAAATATGGACAAATCAAAAGAAAATTAACTCGTAAGAATGTTAGTTATGCATATTTGTAAGTAAAATGTAAAACTGCAATGCAATAAATTAAAATCAATGAAATTATAAATGTGTTATATCATATCTACTGAGTCATATCTACTGAAGTAACTGCTAACCAGCTATCACTTACCATACACGTGTGATGGATCATTTTGTAACCCAACGCTAGGATAATAAATTTGTTCAGCCTCTATTTTGCACTCAACATTGCCAGAGAGACGCTGCCCATGGAGTTTTTTTTAAATTCTGTCTGAATAAGGTTTCCTAAAGTTTTGATGACTGAGTGACAAGTTATCGAGCCAGTATATGATCACAGAATGCATGAATGAGAGGGAAACAGATGTAACAGTGAAAGTGGAAAGAGCAGAGGTTGTGAAGGTGGATGATTTTAAAAGCTTCAGGTAAACCATTGAATAGAATGAAGAGAGATGTGAAGAATAGAGTGTAAGCAAGCTGGGGTGGGTGGAGACGATTGTCAGGGGTGATTTCTGACAGAAAGATAGCAGCAAGAGTGAAATGGAAGGTTTATATGACAGTAGTGAGACCTGCCATGTAGGTCTGGAAACAGTGACAAAGTCAGAGATAAGGCTGTGATGGTTTGGGCATAGTAAAAGGAGGGGCAATGGATACATTGCTGAATATGGAGCTGACAGGCAGGAGGAAAAGGGAACGATCACAGATAAGGTTCGTGGATATAGTGGAAGAGTACATGTGTGAAAGAGGACAGATGGGGACAGATGATCTGCTATAACAACCTCTGAATGGACCAGCCAAAAGAAGATGAAGAAGAATATCTGACTACAAACTGGATAAGGTGGAAGAGGTGGAAGAGCTGAAACTGAAAAGAAATTATGTACTGTATCAAATTCAGCTGCGGCATATCAAATTCAAATTATGACACAAATCATGAAATGATGAAATGAATTGTAATGCTTGTAATGCTTATGCACAGAATAAGATCTTTGCAAGGGTGTTCACTGATTCATAGCCCAACACAAAACCTAGATTTTGATTTTTACATGATTTTTATTATGTAGCAGCCAAAATAAATAATAGTGGGCTAAAAAAGTTCAAACTAGACCAGCAGTCTATAATAGCACAATAGTAAGCCCTGCTGGAGTAACATATTCTGCATAGTATGCCTTCAGAGGGATCCAGTGATCCAGCAGAAGAGAAATGTCTCATTTTCCAGGACCTTTTAAAGTAATATCTGGAAAACTATACCACAGCAGAGGTGAAAACAATATCTATAGAGGTTCTCTGCAATGGTTGGCCTTTACTTAGAAATGAGGTGAGGTGACATATTTGCTGCTTGTTTGCCTGAGAGGTCCAGTGACTCATATGTAAACTGTTCCCTGGAGGAATTCTGCATATAATCTCTTGGAGGGGTTAACCTTTTCACCCAAGTGTAACTGTTTATAAAAGGAAAATAATATTCAGTGCCCTGGAGTAGAGCAGAAGTTATATGAAATCCCATTCGGATGCAATAATGGTGTTTGTTTTTTTAAGTTAATGTAAATTTGTTACTCCTGAGGTTTTAATGCCTTCATTAATCTAAGTCACTTCAGTCACTGAATTTACTTTTCAAAGGCCACATCTATCTTTTATGTCGTGTCTATGCTCAAAACTGCATTCTCTTTGATGGCTAATAAGGAGCAAGAGTCTGACTATACAGGCTTCCTTTCAGAAAGTGAACTGACTGATCACTTTGTCTATGACCTCAGTAAAAACTTTCCCCAGCTAATCTACTGAATCAATTGAATGCTGAATTCATATTATTTATATTATTTATTTATCTATATAGATAAATATAATAACAACAAAATGTTGGCCAAAGTGCTGTACAAAGAAGAGAAAAAAAAGAAAGAAAATTACACAGTAACAAATAACATCAATAACAAATACCTGATAAAAGATGACTACATCGACAGATAGGTAACTCTCATGTGGTGTTGAAAGCCAATGACAATACATGTGTTTTAAGATGGGATTTGAAAAGACTGATGGTCAGGGCCTTTCTAATGTAGAGAGGTAAATCATTCCACATTTTCGGCGCCACAACTACAAATGCCTGGTTACCTCTGTGGATTTAGAAGTGGCCAAGAGCGAGAGATCACTTGATCTCTAGGGGGTATTTATGGCTGCAGTAAATCAGACAGATATTCTGGAGGCATTTCAGTGCTTTTTAAGTCAACAACAAAATTTTGTATTTAATTCTAAAGCGGACTGGGAGGCAGTGAAGTGAGGTGAGCACCGGGGAAATATCCTCGTGTCTCTTTGAACGTGTCAGGAGACGAGCTGCAGCATTCTGGACCAGCTGGAGCCGTGCTAGACAAGCCTGGCTAACACCGACATATAGAGAATTACAGTAGTCCAGCTGAGATAAGATAAAATCGTGAATTGCCTGTTCTAGGTTTTTAAGAGATAAAAAGGATTTCACCTTGGATAAGAGCCTCAATTTAAAAAAAGGGCCGCTGTACAACAGAGTTAATTTGTTTCTCAAAGGTAAACTTACTATCTAGTATAACCCCCCAATTTTTTGCATGCGGTTTAACAAAAGGTGCTAAACTGCGCAGTTCAAGATCTGGGGTACTAGGATTGCAGCTTGGTCCATAGATGCTCACTTCAGTTTTTTCCTCATTAAAATTAAGAAAATTTGAGGCCATCCAGGTCTTAACTTCGCAGAGACACTTAAATAAGGATTCCAGCGAAGCGGAGGTGTTACTCTTTAGCCGGAGATATACAGATCCACACCGTCGTCTGGCTGAACGAGTGGCCTCATTTATCCATGGGTCTGTTTGTATTTTCTGTCTCATAGTTTTAAAGCAGGCAATCTCATCAAGAATAGTTTTACACTTATCATAAAAGTTCATAACCATCTTCCCGGTGCCGTTGCCAAGGGAGGGTGTCAACAGTTTTTTAAAGTAATAGAGAATTGTTCTGTTGAAGTTGGTTTAAAAACGTGACAGCAGCGTTTTGGAATAGTAGACTTAAAATGGCAGTGAGATAAAAGTATGTCAAACACAAGAGGACAGTGGTCAGAAAAAAACGCGTCACATATTTCCAGGTTGGAGATTGGTAGTCCTAAAGACAGCACAAGATCCAACATGTGGCCCTGTTTATGGGTTGGATCCATGCTGGGTGAAGCTGAAGGAATCAAACAAACTAAAAACTCACAGACGTGGGGTTGTTTTAATTATCCCAACGACAGGTGTCAGGCAGGTGTAAGTCGAGCCCAGGAAGGGCTCGCAGTTGACATGGTCGAATCCAGTCGCAGTAAGATGGGGTTCTTTTCCAATATGTGTAAAGGCTGCCTTCATTCTCACCAGTAGACCACTGCCCTTTCCGTGGCGTCTGCAACGTCTCCTCAATTGGGGAAGCGCCGAGGCACAACAGAGGCAGGCTGAAACAGGAACGCCAGGCAGGAACGGTGGAGAGAAAGATCTCTGGTTTCCATAATTACAATAAAAAAAATTTGGAATAAGAGGATCTTATGGCCAGAAGCGTTTTGCGATCATATACACGCAGAGAGTTAGCATCCTTTAAATCAGGTAGAGCAAACAACATCACCAGTAGTAGCGGAGTTAGACGGCAGGCCGTGCACACTGGCGCCATCTTAACTCTTACTAGATGTCATTAAAAAAACAGTCAAATAGATGCTAAATCAGGGCATACATTAGGGTGGACACATTTTGTAACTCACAAGTTACAAATATATATTTCCCTCTATGTTTCTTAGTCAGATGCACTAATTTTTTGTTAAACAAAGTTTCAAAACACTAAGACAGAGCTTGGCAAAATGTTCATCTCAGTGCTTTAAAAAGAGGCTTCACTCATCAATAAGTGATGTCTGTGGCTATAGCCATCATTTATATACAGTTTGTGTTTGTTAATTGTGAAAAATTATCAGCATATAAGATCAATTTTGGTAAAATAAAATAGGAGAGTGTTGGCAAGTTCAGTGACTCTAGTTGGTGTTATATGTCCCTGCGCTGGCCTAGAGATAAGAAAGTAACGGTGCACAGGGTGGAGAATTATGAGGAACTGTTTGGTTCTGATTGAAATGTATTTCAAACTGAATCAAACAGTTGTTTTGTGGGAAGCATCAATTAACATCAGGGAGAGTTAAGGCCAACAAAACAGTTTTAACTTAAAACAAAAACACCCACCACCAGTTGCAAACATGTAACTCAACTTTTTACCATCTCAAGGAAAATCAGCAAAAAATAGTGGTATCAATGTAAAACGGTAGATCTCCAATGGAAGTTTTCTCAAACAAAAGTAACACCAAAAAAATAAAACAAAGGATGACTAAAACTAAAGGCAAAACAAGAAGACAACATATCATGAACCAAAACCTAACAGAGAGGTCTTGAAAAAGTAAATTAAAATGGTTAAAGGCAAAACTTCAAACAGTTTGTATTAGCTCTGGAGGATTCTCATTGGTCTGCAAAGGCTCAAAGAAGAAATACAGTGGCCTAGACCCTTAAGCAGCACAGTACATATTAACCCTTTCCATTTTTTAGACTGTGACATATGCAAAGAAGGCAATGGTACACTCATAGAGCATATATTATGGTAAATGGCCTGTATTTGTATAGCGCTTTTCTAGTCCATAGGACCCCAAAGCGCTTTACACTACATTCAGTCATTCACCCATTCACACACACATTCACACACTGGTGATGGCAAGCTACATTGCAGCCACAGCTGCCCAGGGGCGCACTGACAGAGGCGAGGCTGCCGGACACTGGTGCTACCGGGCCCTCTGACCACCACCAGTAGGCAAACATGGGGTTAGTATCTTGCCCAAGGATATTTGGCTTGCAGCCAGGATGCAGCCTGGGATCGAACCACCGACCTTCTGATTAGTGGCTGACCTGCTCTGCCACCTGAGCTACAGCCACCAAGAATTATAATATATATTAGTGGAATATCTTGCAGCTTGGCTGCTTGCTTTGGAAGATTCTGAAAATGAATTGTTTTGTATTTAATTCATAGATAGATAGATATATAGATAGAATCTGTGTTTAGCATCATTTCTGTGAGAATTTTTTACAATTGCCTTTCTGTTTATCATCCACAATAGCTGTAATTCTGAACTATTTGACAGATTTTTGGTTTATTTCTGTAGGAAAGCACCAGGAAATGCTATTAATTGATTTTTTAAGAATCATTACTTCTTCAGTCACTACAAAACACATTACAGGAGCTATCAAATTTTTTTTAGAAAAGAATGAAACAATTAAAGTTGTCTGCCTCATTGTGATTCACTTAGAATTGTTCACGCAGGTGTCTTCATTAACACATTGTGACTACAGCACTCTCACAGTGTAAAAAGCAGATCAATTACCCATCTAAACTGCAGAACAAAGGTGGTGGCGACAGCGGAGGTGGTAGTGGCGACAAAAACGACACCAAAGCTGTTTTGTACTTTTCAGAACATACTTACAAAATCCTTTACAGAGTGCTACAAAAGATCAAAATCTAAATTCAAAAAGAGAAGTACACACAGTTAAAATACCAACAAGAAATAAAAATGAGGCATACTGTAAAACTAAAACAGTGAAAATAATATCACAGGTGAGACAAATAAATAAAATAGAAATAAATAGATTTGTTAATAATGAAGATAAATAAATAAATAAATAAATAGTAGAAGTGGAATGAAAACTGTTTTATTGCAAAAAGTTAGGTGAGAGCAGATTGTGAGTCCCCTATTCTTCACATCTGTGAGGCTCTAACAGAATACCCCCACTTTCCTTTATAATGATGCAGGTTGGTACTACTACTACTACTAACATTACTACTACTACTACTACTACTACTAATAATAATAATAATAATAATAATAATAACAATAATAATGATAATAACACAGAAGATAATCTATTAATTTGCTATATAGGTTAAAGCAAAGCTTGGAATCTCAGATACTTCTCCCCCCCCCCAATGGTTTTCTCAGGTTAGGGGGCTGAATAGAAGAACCTGCATCCATCTATCCTTTTCTACTCGTCCTTGGCGGAGGGCAGGGCTAGAATATGGCAGGGTACACCCTGGAGAGATCACCAGCCTATCGTAGGGTTAACAAAGACAATCTTTCACACCTATAAACAATTTAGAATTACCAATTAACCAAACCCCACTAACTGCATGTCTTTGAATTGTGGGAAGCCAGAGTACCCAGAGAGAACCCATGCAAACACAGGCAGAGTATGCAAACTCCACACAGAAAGGCTGCGGCCACTTTGAACTCAGGACCTTCTTGCTGTGAGGTACGACAGCCAGCATTTGATATAAGAGAGATAAGACACAAGATTTGACTTTGCATTTATGTTACAATCTGTCAGTGGAACATAAAGTTACATATCATCTGCATAACTGTGGAAAATAACTCTGATCCAATTGAAGACAGAGAGAAAAATAAACTGACCTGATCATCAGAGAATGATTATGTTAAAACATTTGCTGAGACCCAGGCTTCCAAAAATGTTTTCTTCCAATGTTTACAATGTAGTATAGGTGTAACAAGCCATGGCTTGGACTCTTTATAGAATACTGCAGCCAGTGCAACAGATAATTTTTTTTTTTGTTGTTTTTTTATTTTACAAATGCAACACTGATAAAATTATATGCTGAAATTGTCATTACTATTATTTTTCATGACATTTCCCTCACAACAGCAAGGCTGTGTGCTTTCTCTTCCATGTGCCTCCAGCAATTTGCCATGCAGTTTTATGCTAACAGTATTTCTTAAATAAAAGGCCAATTCTTTCAACACTAGAACTGGCCTGAACAATAGAGAGCTCTGAGCACCACAAGCAGCTAAGAAAATACACTGAAAAAGAAAAAGGCTCACCATGTGCCCTTAAGAGAAAATAAAATTAGCACATTTTTTGATACCATACTTACTCTGCATTCAAATTAATAGAAATAAATTTGAATTTGGTCTCAGTGTTGAAAAAAAAAGAAGCCAGGTTTTATTCTCACCAATCAAACCTGACTTGAACATAATTTATTTGGCCTTTATTGCAAATGAGCATGGTCCCAATGAGCACTACTCAGAGGTCCTTCAGAAGGCCATTAAAACTCTGTGCTCATTTATACTACATAATGATTGAAAGTGCGATAGGTACTACATCAGAAATGTTTGCCATATTTCCAGGATTCTCAGGTAGCCTGAATATTGTTATCAATCATGGATGACATTTTCTGTTGTATATTAATGCACTGAAGTTTCATTACTGGGTTCCCCGCGGTGATTGATGCTGCACATTGTGCCCATATCCCCCTCATCGCAGTCCTACAGAGCACTACATGAATAAGAGATCTTCTTCCAGACTCACTGTGACACTGCATCGTATTGGTTGGTAGTTTTTCCACCTAACGAGCGATAAGCCTGTTTACACATTTAAATGCTTGATATTTTTTATCTATTTTTCCCTTATGCTTGCATCTCAGCTGGAGCTGCAGTAACAGTTTTGTGTTGCTTTGCTGCTGAGTCATTACATACTTATTACATACTTACTCATCACGTTCTCCTATATCTGCTCATGCAATCTACATAGTCTCCTGAAACTGTATGCGGCATGTGTTACCACAGCACCACAAATATTTAGTATACAGCTCTCATTGCTTCATTACGTCCACATTTTTCTTATGCATACCAGATCTGTAATATTATGGCAAAATTTCTTTCTACAGAGATGCAGTCATTACTGTTTTTGTTAGATATTTTTTTATTGTTTAGTAATTTTTTGTTGATTTTTTTTTTAATCAGCAGAAACTGTTATTTTAAAATGCTTGTTTTGTGCAGCCAACAGTTCAAGATACAAAGTTATTTAAACCAAAAAAAGGGCAATGGCAGCAAATGAACACATTTCAAAATGTTCAAAATGTTTAAATGATTAATTTCCTGTGAAACAGCTAATCAAATTATAATTTGATGAGCCTCAGCATTCTGCTTTCAATCTGTCAATGCTCGATTAAATTGTTTACTACCACCTGTGAGTCCTGCTAGTGAGCTTGCCATTGTTTACTTTTTTCAAGACAACTATAGATGATGGCCTGATATTCAACTTGTCTGCTGAGACAGATCCCTGGGCCATTGGGCTGATAAAAAATTCACTTTCAAAGTGCAAACAGGAAATCTAGTGAACAGCTGCACAGATACGGGGCCAGCTCTCCTACAGTTGGGTAACAGAAGGTGGTGGAGATTTTTTCTACCCCCATTTCTTTTTTATTCTCATCCTACTGACAACGCAGACTCACAACACATTTGTGTCATCAACATTTCACTCTTTAAATAAGACTTTTTGTAAACATAGCACAGGAGTTGTTAAATTTTATTCTGTTGTGCTGTAAAAAGAAAAAAGAGATCCAACTATAAAGACAACATCCTGTCCCTCCATTGTCTGTGTTGTGACCTTGCTGTCTTGTTCACGTATTCAAGCCCAAACTTTATTTCTTTTGTTCATTTTTTGTTCTTCTAGTGTTTTTTGTGAATTCTTCTGAAAATTATTGGACATTTATTCATGTTTCTAGTATTACACGAGATCTATTGCAGATAAAATACACTGTAGCACCCTGTTGATTGGGAAAAGATATACACCTTTTTACCTTTGTAGAGCTTACTAACTGCCAAGCTTCAAAGCCCAGCATTAATCTTTCTATAACTTTAATACTTTTAGTAATAAAGGTACAACAGTTAGCATCAAATGCCTCAAAACAATTTTGTTTGTAGAG
Organism: Maylandia zebra; assembly: GCF_041146795.1. Lineage (NCBI taxonomy): Eukaryota > Metazoa > Chordata > Actinopteri > Cichliformes > Cichlidae > Maylandia > Maylandia zebra. The sequence continues at coordinate 37,452,481 of NC_135173.1, read as the reverse complement.
GGTTGTGCATGAACAGTATGTGCGTTTGCTGTCACTGCATTTCCCTGAGGATCTTCTTTCCTTGCCAAATCAGCATTTATTCCCTGCCTGCACCTCCTTGCCCTTCATGCACTTCACAACCTTATGTATTTGTGTCTTCTGGTAATAAAAAGAATAGAAGAGAAGAAACAGCGCATGAGTAATGTTCACCAAAGTAAAGGTTCTGGAATGCATTATTATGGATTTCTGTTCAGCATATATGCACACTTAAAAAAAATAAAATAAAATAAAATAATCCAGCAATTATCAAACAACCCGCAGGGTCTGAGTAGCTGTAATAATTTAATGATGCTCACAGGTTTCTCTACTCTGTCATCAAACTGAAATTAAATTTGTTTGTTTCTGAAACAGATATTCAGATATATAATCTTATCTGACCACCCATAATAATAAAATAAAATAAAAAACCCATTAAAATTACATATTTCCAAATGTGGACTTCTTTGTGAAGCATAACATTAAGCCACTACAGGTATTTCTTTCTGTTCAGAAATCCAAATAATGCACTTCAGTATGTAATAAAATAAATATAATAATGTGTTTTCTGTTTGTTTGTTTTTTCAGATTTTAACAAAACAATACATTTTAAAATTGGTATTAGCAATAATTATACTGTAGTGTGAAAAATATCATTTTGATTAAAGAGCTTGTGCATACAATGAGATTTACCATTACAGAAACAATAGAAATATATATTTTGGTAATTACCAATAATGTTAATTAATGGGAGCTGTGGAATAAACCTTATATTGGGAGGTGGTCTAAGCAGTTTGTTTTTCTTTTTTCTTGATGATTTTTTCACCTTTACAGCATGGATAATGCTTAGGGCTGATCTTATGATCTGAGTACGAAACTTCAAGTCATTTAAAGTCCATCTGCTATCATGTGACTAAAGCTGTTGCTTTCCTCTGCCCATCTATGCAGCCATGACACACTGCATTTAAAACTGTATTAGCATAAAAGAGGAACAGTCACAATCCTACCATCTGCGACATTGTTTGTGATCTGATAAACTGAGCAGATTGTGAACGGCAGCTACATTAGCTTTTCAAAATTCTTGAAAATGTCTCGTCAAATCAAAGATGACTTATAGTGACGACTGTTGCTACCAGTAAATGAAATGCAGATATCAGCGCCAGTTAGCTCGATCAGTTACTGATCATATTTGTTATCTCAAACAAAATTGTTCAGATTCTGTGCCCTTTTGATTGGTCTATATATCTCATGAAATATCTCTGTGACTATTGAATGGATTACTGTGACCTTTAATAAAAACATTTATTGTTTCCAGACCTTCCTTTGAGTACCATAGTGAGGTCAATATTGGTTGTTTTGAGGGGATTATCCCAAAAACTATTGAGTGGATTGCTGCAAAATTTAGTGCAGACCTTCAACAATCCTGTTTCATATTTGTTTGTTTTTTTCATTTAGTGGCACTATCAGTGGTCAGTTATTTACATGTATTTATTTGACGAACCTTTTTGCAAAACTAATGATATCCATCTAAGATGTTTTCTGCATCTCTCACCAAGATGGAAATCACAGCAAGTGCTATAATTATCTTATTAGCATTGCCATTATGAGCATGATAGTGTGCTGATGCTGCTGAGTGTGTGTAGTCGCAAAATACTGCTAGCATGGCTGAAGACTGAAAGTGCTGTTTTTTTAATTCTTTTGCTAATAAAATTACATTTGTCTCCAACTTTTAAGGTTAAAGGCTTTTTCAGGTTTGGTAAAAAACTGCTGAGTTTTACCCTGCTGGACAAAGCCATCATTGTTAAATGGGAGGATTTTAATCTGAGTCTGCATTAATATTTGTAAAATGTATCAGAGAGCTGCCACATACTCCTATAAATATTTTATTACTCCAATTATTATTTCACAACTGACACCAGTTTATGCAGAATACGTGATCTCCATTTTCAGTCTTTGAGAGGACTTTCTCCATGTGTTGGTGTTTCCCCCTTAATTTGCTTTCTCTTGTTCCCTCTGGATCTCAGAAACGTATGTTCTACCTCACCATAAACCCAAGAAGCATTAAAGTGAAATAACCACATAAATAAGTGAAAATACGCCGCTTGATTCCAGACTATGTAGTCGTGTTCACACTCTTTGATGCAGATTCTTTTTTACCGTTTGCTGAAGAGAATGAATGTGTTTGCTTTGTTTTTCTGTCAGCACCTCACAATACAAGCATACATATATATATATACATATTTAATATATTCCACCTATTATTAAATATGTCAGAAATGAAATTTAAAAAAAACAGGTAAATTATGTTTCCAATTATTTTTCTCTAACGTCACCTAAAGAAATTGTCAAAATAGGAGCAGAAGAAAGCTTTAGAAGAGGCTGAGATTTACAGTCGAAACAGATTTGATTTCCTGTGCTTGCAGAAATGAAAATGTCAATGAAATGCAGGAGGTAAAAAATATTTTGTTCATTGTTGAGATAAAATCTCTTCACACATTTAGCACAAAAGCATCGATATATTTTTCACTAGTTGCTTTACATCTGATTTTGAAACACATTGAGTCTAGAAGCTTATCACAAACGTCAAACTGTGAAAAGACATTTAAATTTCAGTTATTAACATTTCTCGGAGATAGAACCAACATATGTCACCCCACACCATACACACAGACACTGATCAAATCATAGCATACATGTTACTGGCACAAGTTCAGGTGTTTCATCTCATTAATGTGTGATAATGATATGTCAGTGGTGTCCAACCTTTCATCCGATGTCTAAGAATAGTATGTGCAATGGGGCTGAGAGAAAGCATGGGGGTGAGAGTGACAGAGCTGTTCTCATTCCACCTAATGAGACAGGAGATCAACCTGCCATTGATAATACAGCAGTTGGAAACACTGATCCAGTCGCACACAAACTTCAAAGGATTCCCTAAGGCCTTTAGAAAAAAGGTTGTGGATGCTTATGAGTCTGGCAAGGGATTTAAAAAGATCTATGAATTCATTTAAACTAGCACAGTGCCCACTGTCAAGCATGTTAGCGTCACTAAAGTTAAAGTCACAGGAAGTGAAAGTTTATATTATCTGAACTAGTGACATGAGGTCCCACGTCATGTCAGAGTGCCTTGTTCATGTGGCCAATCAAAAGAAAGAAAACACACACATAGAAGGCACAAAACATGGGAGCACCTTTAACTGAGGTCTGATGTAAATAAGATGAACAGTTTTTAAGTTGACAAAGAATAGGCATACATGCAGATTCCCTGAATTTAATTCAGTTTTATTTTATTGCTATAATGCCAAATCACAGTTGCCCAAGGTACTTTTCTATTGTAACGACCATGTAAAGACCCTGACCCAGAGAAAACCCCAACAATCAGATGTCCCACTATGAGCAAGCTTGGCAACCGTAGAAAGAAGAAAAAAAAAAACCTTTTAAAAGGAAGAAACCTCTCCGGCAGATATAGGCAGAGATTATGAATAACTAATGATTAAATGCAGAGTTGTGTATGAACACAGTGAGTGAAAAAAGGTGGGTGATGAAGAAACACTCACCGCATCATGGGAAGCTCCCGAGCAGCCTAGGCCTATTGCAGCTTACCTAGGGGAAGGTTCAGGGTCACCTGATTCAACTCTTTATCAAAAAACGTTTTAAGTCTAATCTTAAAAGTAAAGGGGGTGTCTTTCTCCTGAATTCAATGTGGGAGCTGCTTCCACAGAAGAGGGGCTTGAAAGCTGAAGACTCCTCCTCCCATTCTATTTTAAATACCCAACGAATCACAAGTAAGCCCACAGTCTGAGAGTGAAATGCTCTATTGATATGGTACTGAGTTCTTTAAGATAAGATGGGGACTGGTTATAATGACCTTGTACGAAAAGGATTTTAAATTTGATTCTGGATTTAACAGAGAGCCAATAAAGAAAATCCAATATGGGATAAATATGCTTTCTTTTTCTACTCCTTGTCAGTACTCTCCCTGCAGCACTTTGAATCAACTAAAGGCTTTTCAGGGAGTCTTTACAATAATCAAACAATAATGAATTATAGTAGTTCATCCTAGGCATAATAAATGAATGAACTAGTTTTTCAGCATCACTCTGAGCAGGATGTTTTCTCATTTTTAGAAATATTGCTGAAATGCAAGAAAGTAGTACTTATTTATTTAATGTGCACCTTGAAGGACATACCCTGTTCAAAAACAAGTCCAAGATTCCTTGCAGTGGTACTAGAGACCAAGGTAATGTCACCCAGATTAAGTGCCTGGTTAGACAACATGTTTCTACTGCAGGCCAAGTGCAATAATCCTTTTTTTATCTGAATTCATAAGCAGGAAATGAGAGGTTGTCCAGGTCTTTATGTCTTTAGAACATTGTTTCAGTTTAACTAATTGGGGTGTGCTATCAGGTTTCATGGACAGGTAAAGGTGGGTATCATCTGTGTAGCAGATAACGCGTATACCATATTATTACGCTACGGAGAGCATGTTCAATGTAAATAAAATTGGTCCAAGCACAGAACCCTGCAGATTTCCATAATTAACCTTAGTGTCTGAAGAAAACTCCCCATTTACATGAATAAGCTGGAGGTCAGGTCAAATACTGAGATGAGTCCACTATCAGAAGTCATACAGTGATCATTTGTAGCTGTTACTAATGCTGTTTCTGTACTGTGATAAATCCTAAATCCTGACTGAGACTTTTCAAATAAACCATTCCTCTGCAGGTGATCAGTTAGCTGTTTTACAAATACTCTTTCAAGAATTCAGTCAAGGGATTGCTTTTTAAGTAATGGTTTAAATCCTACCACTTTAAATGAACTTGGTCTTTTAGGAATCAGGTCTAATATACAAGTTGATGGTCTGGAGGAAGTAATTATTAAAGTTAACTCAAAAAGATCAATCAGAGAGAAAGAGTCCAAAATAAATATCAATAATACTGAAAGTAGCTGTACATAATGATACTTCTGTGAGGTGGTTATGAGTATTTTTTTCTCTAATGGTTTTTATTGTTAACCTATCCAACACTGGCTGCCAAATTAAGAGCTAAAGTAGGCTGTTTGAGTGCATCTACATCAGAAATAAACTGCACAAACTTAAACTGCAAAACAACAGTTTGACAGTGAACATTTTGACTAATGTGCTCTGGACAGATGACTCAAAGATCATAGAGCTGTTAGTAACAGCAGATATGTTTCGTGCAGACCAGAGGCAGCTTTTGAGACAGTCCTCATTCGTGCTGGTTGACTGCCTCAGGGAGTGGGTAGCTTGCAGTCTTAAATCCACTGTGAAATCTGAATTATATTAGAAAGTGTTTGAGGATCTGTACAAAAACAAAAGTTGAACCAGAACTTTAATTTTCAACAGGCCAATGATCCCAAGTAAATCCACCAAGCAAGATGAAGAAGATAAGATAAGAGACGCTTTATTTATCCTGAAAGCTGGGGAACCACTGTGTTACATAATAAATGGCTTTGAAAAACTGAGGACTATTGAATGGTCTTTACAAAGCATAGATCTAAATCCTAAATCTAAAATGTAGTTCATTGAATGAATCCATTATAACACTTGATTAAAAGTCAGTTATGTTTTTGTCTGTTTTACCTAGACTACCTTCCAACATGGACTGTCTGTTCTTTAAGTGGGAATGCCTGCTAAAGGGTTTTACAGATGGTAGAAAACACCAACAGGACTGTATTTAGAGGACGTAGAAAATTCTTTTTTGATTGAATTCCAAAACCCATTTTAAGGAAATTTCATAATCTTTAACAACTTATTAGAACTGCCAAACATCTGCATCAATTGCAATTGTCAGCATCTTAACATGTTACCATTTAGGCATTGCTGTTTACCAAGGTACCCTGTGAACCTTTTGACCAATTGTTGCTCTACAGAAAAATGTGTTTATGAGTGAACACAGTGAACAACCTGGCAACACTATATACATTTCATCAGCAATTTTATAGTCTGCCAATTGACAGTTGTTGGCAGTTTTGACATTATAGGTCTGAAATGGGGATGTTATCTCCCAGAAAGCCAATATGACTGTGGCCCATGTATCAAGGCGCCAATGCAAAAGGACAGCAGGTGCTATCTAAAACAAAAAAACAAAATAAAAAAAAAACATAATTTTGTTGTGCCTTCGGACAAGAACAAATATGTTGTGGTACAGAAGATGGAACTTCCCATGGGTGTGTTATGTTCTTTATCAATTTCTTAGTTACATACTTATATTTCAATTCTTTTTCTATACAAGAAAAGAATTGGTTGGTTAGTTCCGTTTTAACCAGCAACTCGCATCCTAGTGAGTGTCATTTTATTGTAATGCAGAGCAACACAGTATGAATGTAGTTTTGTTTTGTATTTTTTGTATTTTTGTTTTGTTTTTCTGCTTCTTGATTTCTTCATTATATTGTATTATGCTCATCTGTTGTCTGTGTTCTTTTTGAAAATGTGGAGCTGAGGATGGATGACCCACCTGCTGCAGACCAAATCTACTTATAGGTACAAATAACAAAACGTGAGCCTGAACTGCCAGTATGTCAGCTGACGTGCATGTTTACTGGCTCAAACACCTTTTCAAGAATCGGAAAACTTTCCTTATGTTTTGAAACAAGGGGCTCACCTCATCCCCCTTCCTTTTTTTGTTTCTCTGTGCTTTGTCTCTTTGTATCTTCTTGTTTCATGTTTCTGCTTTTAATTCTCTCACTGTTGTTGCGAGTGATGGCAATCACCCTTCCACTCGCTTTCCCGCTGCAGAGGTACACGCAAAGTCATCACTGTCACCACTGTTTTCCCTCCACACCAGGCTGCTTGTGACTTTTAGTGAACAGTGTGCTATATTCACCACTTCAATTTAATTCACACTGCAGCTCAAACTCCACAATGGCACTTTTTGTGTGGGGAGGGCACGTAGGAGGGTGATTGTTTGCCTGTGGGTGTATGTGCGCTTACATGCATTAATTTCCCATATTTCTGAGGGCTGAGGAGATGTCCTCAATCCAGATTCATCCAAACGCCAACACACACATGCACGCACAACCACACATACGTGCAAACACAAAGAAACAACATCCACATTAAGAGGCTAAGCTGGTGAAAGCCACTGACAGGCAGCGTGTCAGTGCAGCGTCTTTTTTTGTTTTGGCAATGCTGTATTTCAGGCTGCTGCTGCTGTGCATCAGCCAAATGCTACAGAATGCAGCCATGGAAACTCTATCGATACCAAATTTTTTCTTTGGCAGGTAAGAGAACATGCAGCCTTGAAAGATTTTTTTTCCAAACTCAATTTGTTGAGTTCTATGAAGGTTAGATGGGATGCCATAGTAACAGCAAAGCAAGTAAGTTAATGGCTTTGATAAGGATGTATGTACCTATAGAATGAAAGCCTCAAACCTACAACTTGTATAGTGGATAAAAGAATGGTTGCATGATGCTTAAGTAAGGGGAAAAGAGAGGGGAAAAAAGACATAGCACAAACAGATCTACCTGCAAAGCGCATGCATGTTTGATAAATTCAAGTGTTTCAGTTATTCTGTGTGATGTAGTGTTTCAGTCATTGCTCAAGCACAAAACCTTTTGGTTAAACTGTTGCTCTGCATACTGTATGCCGCTGAGCTGCTCTCAGTCATCCCTCTGCACCCATGAATATCCTAATGAATACTGCTGTCTGTTCTCTGGAGAAAGCACCCAGTGTTTCTAACCATTTCAGAGGAGGAGGCAAGGTGCTGCTGCTGGCTCTCAAATACCCACCACTGAATATAGAGCACTAAAAAGCTATCTCTGAGGAATTAATGTACTTCAAACCCAATTAATGGGAGGTACAAGTTAAAAATGTGGAAAACAAATAGCCAAAGGGTAGACAAGATACAAATTCGGGCTCATTCATTGTACCACCCATTAATTAAATCGTGTATTTTAAGGAAAGATTAATACAGCACTTAAGGGTCAAAAAAATGGCTATCATAAGTAGGAAAACATGCATTGTGAGGTGGAGGCTGTGTGCAGATGTGTTAAAAAAGTGTGAGATAAAAGAAAGTGATGCACAAATATCTTGCTCCAAGTAAGGTGTCCTGTGGTCTTGTTAACCAGTGAGAACATGATGGAGTTTGAACTCAATGGGTTGATTGGATCTGCAGTCAAGATGTAGAGCTAAACAAGAAGCTCTGGCTGGAGATCCTAATTAATTAGTGCATCCCTGATCCCAGCCCTCAATTACCGATTTACAATTTAGTTAGTGGCCAGCAAAAACAAAGAAATACTTGCAGAAAGCATTCATATTGGTAGCTGGCTCAGCAGCAAGAGGGTCCTGGGTTCAAACCTGGTTCTGCTTTGATGGAACAAATTGTCAAGTAAATTCAGTTTTATTTGGCATTTAATTATAGTTTTATTAACAATATATAGCACCAATTCACAGCAACAGTCATCGCAAACTGCTTAAAACTGTGAGGCTGAGACCCTCACAGGGTTTGGAGAAAACCCCAAACAAATTTCATATAAGAAAGCACTTGGTGACAATAGGAATGAATAAAATCCTTTTAACAGGAAGAGACATCCGGCAGAACCAGACTCAGAGTGGGACATCGATGTGCAGTGGTTGGAGATGAGGGAAAAGTGAGAGAAATACAGATGTAAAACTTAATGCTGCCTAGGTTTGCCCAGGACACTCTTGCCACATAGATTTTTAGCTTAATCTAACTAGTATAACATAATTAAAGTAAAAAATAAATAAACAAAAAATTACACTTGGCTGGAATTAGGTTTTGAAGGTGTCTGGGTATCTGGAAACAAAGATGAAGAATCACAAGGTAGAATTTCTGCTACTTTTAAGTTTTGCATTTAAGTCTTCAGCTAATTTGTTGCAGTTCTCCTTTATGTTGTGTGCATGTGTATATTCTAAAGAAAAAATTGAATAGCATGTGGAATTTTGATGAGAACATGTTTCTTCAGTGCAAAGAATACTTCTGACGACTCAGCATTATTTTTCTGTGATCTGCCCGGTACCAATGGGATAGAATAGATAGCCCTTTATTGTCATTGTACATGTACAACAAAATTATGGAAATTATACCAATGACAGGGCAACCCAACATATTTAGAAGTCATTTATAAATCAGTCTGAGGGTATGCATCCTCTGTGAGCATTTTTGTTCTTTAGACAAATATTATGTTTACTCCTTCGTTCAGATGAGGCACTCCTATTTACAGCTTAGCTTTCTGAACCTCACTTAGCTGAAGACACAAGTAAGCATAATAAGACAAACACTAGAGAACAATATCAAAGCCGCCAAGGGAGACAAGCACCAGAGAAAGCCTTCAAGGCCAGTACTCATGTCACAGAGCTGAGGTCTGACTCATTTGGGACCTTACCAAGAGAAAATGAGTATTGTATAAAAATTCTCATCACAATAGAGCAAAAACCCCTACTGCTTTGAACAAATCTATTGGGTGACTTGACATCACTTGGATGCCTTTCTGTTATGTTTTTTTCCTATAGTTTAATCTATTGACAACTCCTTAATAAGCATTGATTTTGTAACAAATGAACTTTGCCTACAAAAAGCTCAGACTCCTTTTTAAGTGAGCACTTTTTAAAAGATTCCAGTCAGGAATCAATCGCAGCAACAAAAGACGTTCTTAGGAAGATTATACTGTTTTATTATTTTTAGACCTTTTAGCTGCTTCTAATCATGTTGTTCATTTCCCAAAGTATCAATTAACTAGAAAAATGGGTGAATTTGACAGAAACTTCTCGAGTCATTCAAGTCTTACCAAAAGGACAGAACTTTCTATTTTTGTAAGGAATGTGAAGGGTTAGCATGAAATGTAATGTCTGCAAGAGGTATTCTTGACCTGTTATTGTTTAATTGCTGCTTTTCTACTTCTTTTCGCTATTATGGCCATCTTATATTGAGATATTATTCAGAGATTCCAGTAAATAAATCCATCAGATCTCTCTGTCACATCTTTCACACTGGCTCAGTGCACAGTAACTATTAATAATGCAGACAAAATTTAAATGATAGTCTCTGGCCACAGGGAGTGCATAAAGGAGGCTTCTGTCACTTTGAACTTGGACTCTGAGAATAAAGGTCCATGCGTGGTTTTTGATTCTGACCTAAACTTCTCCTTTAAACTTTCATTACACTCTCTCCACTCCAACCCAGGCCTTGGAGTCTGCTTATCATTTGTTGACCCTTCCTTAGTGTAAGGTTTGATGGTCGATGGTAACTTTATTATCCCCAACAGGAAATGGATTTGCAGATTGTCCACACATCAAACAACACATACATTAAAAAAGATAAAAAGAATAGCCCAAGTTTTATCAAGCTTAATCTCTTGGTCTTCACTGCAGGCATTTTACACCGATGACCTGAGGGAAGCAGCTGAAAATCTCTAAAAAGAGGATGGTCTGAACATAACATGACAGAGGTTGCCTTTCTCAGCACCTGCCTGTTATGAAAGTCCACAAGCTGGACCTGAAATCCTGCCTGAAATCTGTTGCTGATCTGCTTCCATTGGAGACAGAGGCAGGTCAGCATTTGTGTTCTTGAGTTTGAAACTCTGCCTCCAAAAGTAAGTCAGTTCTCATAGATTTCCATGTTAAAATCTCCAGCGTCTGCTTTGAGAATAAACATGTGTACAGCCAGATCCTGTAAAAGACTTATAGTCTCTATAGGTAATTTCCAACCTCTAACTACTGCACTTTATGGTTTATAGTTCTTCACCCACGGCCGTTACAGTTGCAGCTTGCCAATGAAGTATATTGGTGGGATTGAGATGGTTTTATGAAAATATTACGAACGTTATGAAAATAATTTGCATACCACAGTTGGCTTATACAGACTCCTAAGCATTTATGAAAAAGTATGACGTTTATTAATTTGGAGCATAAATACTAAATCCGGAGAAATATTGCAATCCATTTTCTAGAATTTAAATAATCAACTAGTGCAATAAGTATTTTCATTTTCATGCCTTGCCCTTCTGCTGACATACAGCAATATAACTAACAAAAGAACAGGTTAAATGTTAAGCTAACATGCCAGTGAATGAAATAGTTTACATGGCCAAACAAATTCCTTGTTTCTAAATTTGCAAATTAACCACACAATTTCATCAGGCAACATGTCAATATAGAAATACACAGACTGCACTATATGTCTACTTGTCAGGCGAAGAAAAAAGACTTTCATGATGTACTTCTGACTTCTTTTACTGCTTTCATTTCAAGATATCATCCATGGCATACTGCCACGCTTTCACCCACATCTCTGAAAATCTCCGGCAACGAAGGAGGCAACCCCTGGTCCATTTAGTGAGATTAACAGCAGACTGTTCAGCATGGAGATGTGCATTCTGTTTCTGCCATCTGTGAGAATATGGCTCGTGGCACTGAATCCTCTTTTGTACTTGGCTGCTGACACAGAGAGCATGGAGACAGTTGTGAGCACATTGTGCTGATTCCCCCCTGTAACACTGTAACACACTGTGGGATTGGCTGCAGCATCAATAACGTCTTGTGTATGGTGAGAGGTTTGTCATCTGCTTATAGGATGTGCTCATCTTTATCAGATGGCCTTTCTAATGGATTTAGTGGCTGCAGCAGAAATAATTCTGCTGTCATCCAGCCTGTGCCGGTGTCGTCAGCCATGGAAATGAAAATCATTCATGGAAAACGTCTGCCTTCTGATGGTGCCGGTCACTTGACTTGGACCAATTCAGCCATTTACCGTGTGAAAAAGTTAAGTGCTTCCATTGGTTATCTTGTGGATATATTATTAGCATAGTAAACTGTTTTAACTTTACAAAGTTTTCTCTCTGTGTTTTATATGTACATAGCATGGTTTTAAAAAAACAAAATAAATACCTTAAAATAACCAAAAATTATCTGACTTCAAAAATACAGAAATGTTCCCTAATGTTCCCTAAAAAAAGTGTGTAAATTTAATGTTACAGTGTATGATAGTATAGCTGGGGGGATATGTTAAATAACATTTGTATGTGTAAAGACTATGAAATTATCTACCTACAAATGTTGCTGTAAAACAAATAGGCAGGCTTAAAATTGCAGAAGATTGTACTTATTATTTAGTTGTTATCATGTAATTCTATTAACATTTAATATGAAATAATATGAAAAATGATATGCTGCCCATAAGAAAAGCCCTTGTTAAAAATCTGGTTTACAGTTACTAATCATTTTTAATCATATCAACTGTAATATGGCTTTTTAGGCAGAACTTGACATAGAAATCCGTTATATTTAATAGATCCCCCCCAAGATAACCTGATCCAAGAATAACTCATGCAGCTGAAGACAGATGGTAGTGAGGAACAGGAAGATAAACTATGTACGACCAAACCACTGACAGATAAAGGAAGAAGCAGACATCAAGAAATCCTATCAGTGGCTAGCGACAGTCAGCCTAACGGACAGCACAGAGGCTCTGATCACAGCAGCACAAGAACAAGCCTTAATGGTCAAATCCACTGTGACCAAATCCACTACGACAGCCAACAAGCCCCGAGTTGCATACTGTGCGAAGGAGCTCCCCTGAGAATCTCTAACACATAGTAACAGGATGTAAGATGTACGCTGGGGCTGCATACAATAGAGTCACAACCAAGTGGCTGGGATAGTGTAAACGAACATCTGTGTCGCATATGGACTCAAAGTTCCCAAGTCCCAATGGGAGATGCCACCAAAGGCAGTTGTGAACAGCAGGGCTAAGATCCTGTCAAACTTCAAGTTCCAAACAGACAAACAGCTGCTGACCAACCAACGACACATAGTGGTGGATGACAAAGAGCAGAAGACTGCAGCTGTGAGAGATGTCGTTTGAGAAGGCAAGGCAAGGCAAGGCAAGTTTATTTGTATAGCACAATTCAACAACAAGGTGATTCAAAGTGCTTTACAGAGACATTAGAAACAAAAACAAATAAAAAGCATGATTTAAAATGGATTAAAACAAGCAAATAAACTAACTAACTAATTAACAAACAAACAAACAAACAAACAAACAACAGTATATAAAATCAAAACAGATAAAATCAGAACAGTAGATAAAATCAGTAGTTAAATGTAAGTTTTGAAATTTAAGCTTAAAGTGTGGATTTGGTGCTTTATTCAAATGCAGCTGAGAACAGGTGAGTCTTCAACCTGGATTTAAATAAACTGAGTGTTTCAGCTGATCTGAGGCTTTCTGGGAGTTTGTTCCAGATATAAGGAGCATAAAAGCTGAATGCAGCTTCTCCGTGTCTGGTTCTGACTCTGGGAACTGATAAAAGACCGGATCCAGATGACCTGAGGGATCTGGATGGTTCATACTGGGTCAGGAGGTCACTGATGTATTTTGGTCCTAAACCATTCAGAGCTTTATAGGCCAGCATCAGAACTTTAAAGTCTATCCTCTGACGGACAGGCAGCCAGTGTAAGGACCTCAGAGCTGGACTGATGTGGTCCACTTTTTTGGTCTTAGTGAGGACTCGAGCAGCAGAGTTCTGAATGAGCTGTAGTTGTCTGACTGATTTTTTAGGTAGACCTGTAAAGATGCTGTTACAGTAATCAAGCCTACTAAAGATGAATGCATGGACTAGTTTTTCCAGGTCCTGTTGAGACATCAGATCTTTTATCCTTGATATATTCTTGAGGTGATAGTAAGCTGACTTTGTTATTGTCTTAATGTGTTTTTCTAAGTTTAGGTCTGCATCCATCACTACACCCAAATTTCTCGCCTGGTTTGTGGTTTTTAGATGTATAGATTGAAGGTTGAGATTGAGATTGAGAAGATTGAGAAGCACACACAGAGCGATTTAAAATAACACACGTACTTGTAAGGTTAAATGAAGTTGATAAAACAAATAAGATAATAAATAACATTAAGAACTCAGAACTATTTGTGCTGAAGTCTGTGTTTACAAGTCTGTACAAAACCAACCTGGAGCTGTGCTCTCACAGACTCTGAGATCAATTTCTCTATATTTCTACAGGGGTAGGCACTGAATTCACTATTAACTCTTGTCATCTTTAGAATTGCTTCCAGTATGATGAAAACAGCCATGTAATAAACAAATTAATGCTTCTCCATGGTAGATGTTGAGAAAGAATGTATCAGACGAGGTTTTGATGGTTCATTAGCTCAGCTGTCATTTTATCTCCAACAAACACATATTCTGCATATTCTGAAAGAATGCATCAAACATCTTAGGTTTTACACCAGTGGGTTGTTGCATTTCCACCAGCTGTGGCTGAATTCTGAAAAAGGGGCCTTTTGGCAGATCACATAAGCACTACACATGTAACTCTCAGACGCTCTTAAAGTAATCTATTTGTGTGTTCTTTACACAGCTGGGGCATTACGCGTTGTCTTTTCCACTGTTGTCTCCAGTCTTCGCTATAAAATTTGTTTATCATACGGGACTGGCACTTTTCCTAGATTTGTGCTTTTATGTCAGTTAAATTTCAATATGGGCCTTCCTTGAGGTCTGTCTGTCTGTCTCGAATGTTTTGTAAGAAGTGAAACACATTTAGCATTCAGATCCTAAAAGCCTAACAACACAGGCAAAGCTTTTTTGTGAAAGACAATGAATACCAAAAACTTAAAATAAATAAAACAACAAAGCTCCACAGGGCATTTTTGATTAAGAAAATCAATATAAAATTCAATTATTTAAAAAAGAAATTATTCACATGGGGATGGATGTATAAACTTCAGTAATACGGAGACAGTTTTACCATTGCAGAAAGACACTTATACACTAGAAAAATTTGCATTTCCTGCGAAAATGCAGTGTGGATGCTTAAAGCTGAAGCTGTATGCAAAAAGTAGCTGAAAAAGCTGAAAAGTTGCAGAAATTGTAAAAACTTTGCAGAAGCAAAGGAACATTGCTAAAATGTAATAATTTAGCAGAACTGCAATATCTTAGAGGAAACATAATACTTGGCAGAAATACAATAGCATAGCAGAACTTAGCAGAAATATTGTAACTTACCAGAAACATAACTTCTCAAAAATACAAGAATTTAGGAGAAATAGTATAAGATAACAGAAAGAATATATTTAGCCAAAAATACTTAAACATTACAGAAACACTATGATTTAGAAAAATAGTACAACATAGCAGAAATATTGTGATTTACCAGAGACACTGTGATGACCTATGAATATTGTAATTTTAAATTAAGACTATGTTTTAGCACAAATATTATAATTTGGCAGAAATACAATTATATAGCAGAAATGCTATATTTAGAAAGAAAAATATAATATAGTAGAAATACAATGATTTAGCAGAAATACTACAATATAGCATAATAACAATGATTTAGAACAAATACTATGATTGAGCAGAATAGCAATAACTGAAGTAGAAATATTGGAAAAGTTAAATGACAAGATGAAAAAAAAAACAGAATATGGTTAAGTTCCCTCAAAACTAATTGTTGTTCACATGTGGAAAAAAAAGAAATAAAAATAAATTAAAAAACAAGAAGGAACAGCCAACAATTACACA
Source organism: Maylandia zebra (assembly GCF_041146795.1). Classification (NCBI taxonomy): domain Eukaryota; kingdom Metazoa; phylum Chordata; class Actinopteri; order Cichliformes; family Cichlidae; genus Maylandia; species Maylandia zebra. The sequence continues at coordinate 37,436,952 of NC_135173.1, read as the reverse complement.
TAAAATCAAATATGTATACACAAATGCACAGAGAGAGAGACACACAGAGGGTCTATGCCAGTCAACCAGTCTAAATATATTATATGTTTTTCCAACAATGAGATGCTGCCCTAAAGTTGGTCTCTCTCTCTCTCTCTCTGTCACACACACACACACACACACACACACACACACACACACACACAGAGTGAGAGAAGTAAGTTTCTAGCTCAGTCAAGCAGCCTGGGAGCTGCTGAATTTGAATCCACCAATCAGAGTGGCTGTGTACTTTTTCCCGCCAAAACAGGTGCTTCTGTTTACACACACAGCACAGAGAGACACTGGATTATTGCAGTCTATGGGCCTGTGCTTCGTACCGCGCTAAGTGAGTTAGCTGGATTAGATTGTTGACGATTTCGCGTGATCCTGGATCGTTCGGTTCCCCGAAGCCCATCCGGGACTTGCTGTCATAGCAACAGAGCCGTAAGCGTAAACCTGCTGGGGAGCAGGTTTACTTTATGTAAACAGGATTAGATCGCGGCCACGCAGGTATGCCCGCGTCATTCATACGAAAGCAACAGCGATATTCCACCACTGTTTCACCATAAATAAATAACATCACTGTAACCAAAGATAATGCAGCACTTGATCCTTTTATTGATTTCACACAGATACATACAGGTCATTCCCTAAAAAAGGGAAATGTACTATTAACATTCTATTACATGTATGTGATTATTACAGATGTAATTCATATTTCAGAGTAGTAATTGTAAATTACTTCGTGTAATCAAGATGAGAGACCACGGCTATAAAAGCGAAGGTGGATTTGGGAAGTCTGTCGCAGTCATATCCTGTCCGTTTACGCGAGCAACCCATTGCGGAAGGTGCAAGATTGATAAGGAGAGTCCTCAGAATTCAGCGTATATTGCGGGATAGACGGGATCCTTTAGCTCAGCGCGACAGTGTGCTCATAGAGAGATATCGATTTTCCCGTGAGGGTATTATTTACTTAACCAACTTGTTGACGAGGGGGTGCAGGACCACCACCTGTCTTTTTTTTTGCTCTGCCCTTTTCTTGGTTGCTGTTATGAACAAACAAACAGAGTATTCCAGGGTCTCTTTCCAAGAGACGACAAGCAATATAAGTGATAAATATTACCATTCTGTAGAATATTCTTATATTTCACTTTTACTTGTTCCCATGTTCTAGTGGGTCCTGTTGTGGCTCTAATGTGAAAGGGGATATAATATAACATATTATAATATAATGTAATATAATATTGGATAATATGGTGTGATATGATAAATCTACCCTACCGCCTACTGGTGTTGGCCAGAGGGGCCGATGGCGCAATATGGCAGCCTGGCTTCTGTCAGTCTGCCCCAGGGCAGCTGTGGCTACAACCGTAGCTGCCTCCACCAGTGTGTGAATGTGAGAGTGAATGAATAGTGGCATTGTAAAGCGCTTTGGGTGCCTTGAAAAGCGCTATATAAATCCACTCCATTATTATTGTTATTATTGAATTACTTACGAGTTTGATTTGTCAGCAACTTTCTGCCAGCCCTCTCTCCTTGCTTTTGCAGCCTTTGCAGTGTTCCCTTGCGTTTTAATTAAACTCTGAAACTCCTGAAATCCCTCACTCAAGAGTTCTTGCTCTGCTGCCGAAAAATACCGAGCGCGCTCCTTCGACATTTTCGCCGACCAATCAAAGGGTTGCCGATCAATGTTTCTACTATCGATGCGTAGCCCCTGTTGGGCCACCCAGTGATCTCACATTACTTCATCCAGCTATACTAATCGTCAACAACAGGTGTGTTCGGGGAACCGGAATAGCGAGCTCAGAGTTAGCGCGATGATTTGGTCTTGGATGTTTCATTTGATCTTGGATGTAGTAAGCGACGTACGAAGCACAGGGCCTATTTCTCATAGTGACAACTTCCCTCAAACAAATGACCATAATTTCCTAACCGTAGAGGCTAGAAAGATCATTCTTACACCGTTTTGTTCAGAAGTGATTGGGGAATCTTCAAGTGTTGACAATTTATCATTAAAATATGAATTTTTAGAGATATATGACATGGATGACTTGTTGACTTAGAAGCCACGAATTCCCCAATATGCAAATTTGAATGCCTGAGCCCACATATATGATTGGCTGCCTGGGAAGCTGTGTAGGCCCTGATTTGTGGATTTGAATTCCTCAGCCTAAATATATTGAATTTGAATCTTACAATGAGATCATCCCATTAAAAGGCTTTCTCTGTCTCTCTCTCTCTCTCTCTCTCTGTCACACACACACGCACACACACACACGCACACACACACACGCACACACACACACACACCACTTAGCACAATAGTAATAAGTTAAACAGAAAAATTGGAAAAGCAAAATGGACAGCTGAAAAAATGCTGAACATGCTGAGGGTCCCTCAAATATACTTGTTAAATGAAAAAAAAATCAGCAAAAAAATATATAACAGCCACACAATCACAAATATGGACACATATGGAAACACACATGCACAGAGAGACACACACACACAAGATCCAATTCAGTCAACCAGTCTAAATATATTGAATTTGAATCTTACAATGAGATCATCCCGTAAAAAGGCTTCCTCTCTCTCTCTCTCTCTCTCTCTCTCACACACACACACACACACACACACACACACACACACACACACACACACACACACACACACAGAGTGAGAGAAGTAAGTTTCTAGCTCAGTCAAGCAGCCTTGGAGCTGCTGAATTTGAATCCACCAATCAGAGAGCCTGTGCACTTTTTCCCGCCAAAACAGGTGCACGCAGCACAGAGAGACACAGGATTTTTGCAGTCTATTTCTCATAATGACGACTCCCCTCAAACAAATGACCATAATTTCCTAACCGTAGGGGCTAGAACGGTCATTCTTACACCGTTTTGTTCAGAAGAGATGGGGGAATCTTAAAGTGTTGACAATTTATCATTAAAATATGAATTATTAAAGATAATTGACTTCTAATGCACCATAACTGAGTAGAGCAAAGCAAAAACTGCCTTGACTTGCCCTCAAACAACGCTTTCTAACTCTAAATCTATTTGGAGTATCAATATCATTCTTTCACCGTAAGAGACAGCACGCTTTGGTGAACAATCATGGAAATTTTCAGGTCTCTGTGGAAATCCATTAAAAAGATATGACGAGAGAAAAAAGTGGTTCTTTTCCAGAGTTTGAAATCTGAAGAAATCTGAGCGAAGGACGAATTTCCTACCCTCAAACAAGTCTAACTCATTTCAGAACGGTAATAGGTGAGAAAATAATTCTTGAATTGTGAGCGTCAGGAGTGTCTGAAGATATACTGGGACAAGCCTTATGTCTTAACTTTGCTTCGTTAAGGAGATATGACGATTCGAATATGCCTCTCATTACAGAAATCAAGCGGTGATTTTGAACAAGCTCTCCATTGACTTTCTATGGAGAGTTTTGCGACTTTGTGTTGGTCTGAGGAGATTTGCCAAAATTCTATGAATCCCACAACAATGATAGTGACATTTTCGGAAACCCAGCAAAAATACCTACGTTTTGATGTATAATTTGTGGAAGTTGAGTGAAGATTGAGCAAGTAGCAAGAAGTTGTTCGGACATGAAGAGAAGACTGCAAAACCTTCAGTGGCAGACTGGAAGCCAAGTGCATAGCAACCATAACAACGCATGTATTTTGTGAAAAATCACAATTTTGCAACTCAAAACTTTAAGAGGCATAAAGGTAAAACGGTAAAAGATTTGAAAAAGCTGAATCATACCTGAATAGCCCAATAATTTGAGAACATTTTAAAGTTTGAATGGTTGTTCTACGTGAAAATATGAGGAAGTAGTTAAGTTTCAGAAACAAGCAAATTTTAGCAGAATTGCAGAAGTTTCCCATTCATTTCAATGGGACAAATTAAGCTTAATATTTTAAAAAGTATAATAGTGAAAAATACCAAAAGACATAGCAGGAATTAGCAGAAATAGCAGAATATTTTAAAATTTGAACGGTGAAAATCAGCTGAAAATTGTGGAAGTAGTTAAGTGCCAAAAAGTGTACGGAAGTCCCAAGAGGAACTCAATAGTGTGGATGCTTAAAGCATCCACACAATAAATAAGCCACAGAGTGGCTCACAGCCAGGTATTATGGGCAATCCATGAAATAAGTCCTATCAGGGAACTTGGGCTAAAAAAGTAAAAGCCAGCTGAGCAGATGACAGTGCAAAAGCTCCAAAGCTGCCTTTCTACCCACTCAACCAGAGGAGGTGTCAGTGTTAGCATCACTGTGCGTAAGCATCAGTAGGTTCAAGGGTTGGTTTAGAATTTGTGGTTAAGATCAATTAAACATTTGCTTGCTTGTTTCTTTAACTAATTTTTGTGTTTGTAATTGCAGAAATTCCAACTGACGTTTCAGGTCGATCCGTAGTCATTTATGAGTTTAAAGAAAATGCTCACCAAACGGCTGCTGTGACACCAGGAGCCAATTGTTTATTGAATGTTTATGTGTTTGCAGCTTACTGTTGCTTAATCTTTTTTGGTTCACTGGACCAGTCAGCTACACAATCCGTTTTAACAGGAACCTCGTGGAGATGCAATGGTCTGAATGTGTGTATGTGTTTTCTTGTTTAAAACCACCCGAGTTGGAGCAGTTAAGAAGTCTTATTAATCTTGACAGCGTGCTTCATATTCTCTGGTATTATATGTGTTTGCTTGTTACATGAATGGGGTAATAGTATTAACTCAATGCCTGATTTTTGGGTGACATGAGAAGGCTGTGCAAAAAGATACTCTAGTTTAATGGAATTATATGGCATGTTCATAATACATGAGGCCTTTTTTGTGAGAGTAGTTCACTGTACACTGCATGCAGCTGATTTTCACTGATTTAATGGTGGAATTGAGTCACTGATCTGAAATCACTACGGTTTGGAGGTAAATATTTGGTGGATAATTGCCATTCTAACACAAAATGTGTAAAGAAATGTTCAGAAACGATAAAGAAATGTTCTGAAAATAAGAAGAATGAAAAATAAAATCCCACGATAATACCGTGTGTTCAAAATATACAATTTCTTTTGATTTAAATTAATCAAGACACGATAGAAACAGCATGCAAAGCGTGCATTGTGTACAGTATTTGATGGGAAGGAGGCATATGAAAATGAAAGCATCATATTTGTTTGTAGGAGGAATGCATTTTTAACATTGTTCATGTTTTCACCCTCATTTAACATGAGTAATTATAGCACAGGATGAAGTCACAAACAATTTGTCTATGAGATACTTCATCTTCAAATTCAATTAGCATTACCCAAAGCCTGTGAGCTTGTTTCAACACTTGCCTTGTTGCATTATGCATGACGATTAGCTGTTTGCATAAATTAAATGTGAAAGCATGATGCTGTTTTCTTACGCCTAACTTGCAGGGGAATTGAAATCTGGGACTTCATTTTTAAACTTTGTATGAGCAAAACCAGAGACTTAAACATGTGGCGTCCCATGCAAAATTTTGCATGCAAGATTTTATTGTGTCTTTTTGTGTGTTTTTTCTCAGAAATCTTGCAGTAAAACAATTATATCAAGAAAGTTCTAGTTGGGATCTGCAAAGGCAAACCTAACCAAGGTCTTTTTTCTAGACCTGCTAAGCTGTTTTTCCATGTCTACACGTAACCATAGCTTATTGTACTTAAACCTATGAAATTTGTTTTTTATATTGTAACCCTACCCAGTTTTTAAAGCCCAAACTGAAATCATGTTATTGATAGTCTTTACAGTGTTTTAAAAGAATTATGTATTAAATGTAATAGAAATTAAGTGTAAAAATCTGTCAAATGCACAACTTAAACTGTGGTCTCTGTTGTAAGTGATGAATTCATTCACTCCACCATCACACCTCCAGCCTCAAATTTAAAATTTGGCTCAGCAGTCTCACCATCACATTCACTATGCAAAAATTAGGGGGGGGGGGGGGGGGACTGCATGCCACTGATACTCGTAGTTTGATGTGTAGTGCACTCTGGCTGTTAAAATGCAGGATGATGCCAGAAGGTTTGGCTTTTCCTTTCCCCTCATATATCCCCTCAGAATATTTTTTTTTAACCTCAGCCATGTTAATTAGGCAAACTGATAAAATTATCATCATCGGTTTGAAAAATCCAACATAATATAAAAAAGCTTTAGCAGTTTTCAGTAATATCCACTAATTCTGTGCGTTTATCACCAAGAAGGATTTTAGTTTTCATAATTTAAATGTGCACCTTCAGGCACTCAGAGCGAGCTGCAGACATCACAGAAGCTACCACGCACACCAAGCACGTCTTCAGAACCTGCATATAAGGGCTGTACAAATTTGCAGCCTGAAAATAAAGGCAGAGACAGCTCTTGCTGAGGCAATGCTCTTCATACACTCATTATGAGTCTTAATGATAATTCAAGCCAGGTTTATGAATGCTAAACCTGGCTGTTGTGAATACAGTTGTGGCAAAGTGTAAATCAATCAGTCTAACCACTGTAAACATATACTAGTACTTAAATGATACTTGTGGATAGATAATTTTGCCTCTGTACAACACAACACTGAATTCTAAATCAAGCAAACCAAATGTAATTGAAGTACAGACTTTCAGCTTTTGTTGAAAGCCCTGTCCTGAAGCTGAAAATCTGCACTTCAATCACACCTTGATTATTTTGTTTTCAAATCCAATGTTGTGTCGTAGAAAAGCATAAAAAAGTGTCTCTGTCCAAATACTTATGGAGTTGGATTTGACTTCTGCATCTGAAGATTTTTTCCCTTGATCAGCAGCCTGCTTTCTATGCATTAACATTCATGAAGTGCTTTGCATTGGCCATTGAATGTGGGTGTGCAGAGGTCAGGATATAATCCCATGCGTACACATTTCCAAGCTGACTGTGGGTTGTTGTTTTTTTAAACCCTAATTTCAGGCGTGTTTGTGCACACTTTTAGAAATCTCATTATCTTCTTGAACACTTTTAGCTTTTGTGGGTGTGTATATTTTTTGGACAGATCCTTCACACTGAAAAGCTGAATCATTACAACAAATGAGTAAAATGTTGCAAACCAAAAGACACAATCAAACAGTGATCATGTACATATACAAGAACATTTTTATGTTAGCATATATAGTGTCTGCACCATTCATGTGCTACTATACTAAAAATGTCATGGGCAAAAAAACTGTTTTGTTTAGTATTTGTTAGTTTCCAATTATTCATAGGATAATTTGTAACCCAGTGTGTCCAAGTGCTTTGTTCAGTCCCAGCAGTCAAAAACGTAGTGAAAACTGCTTCATTTCAAGCATATTAAAAGACAAAATCATTGTAACCATCATAATGTGACAACAATAATCTTGTAAATATTGCTTATTTAATTGAGTTTTGTACCTTAATGGAACATAAAGCTCAGTCAACATATAAAGCAGTTTTTCTCAATGACAACAGCTGACATTTGGGTGCTTTAGTAGACATGCCATCATTGTCTTATGGCAATTCCTGAAATAGTCTCTAATCTATTGATTTGGGTATCTGGAATTTGGCAACATTATTTTTGCTTTGCTGGATCTGAAATGGTAAGCTATTTTCAGAGATGAATTCTTTTGGTTAACAGGTTACTCACCGACTTATTGGAGCTACTCTTATTTAATATGTGGTGCTCTTGCTAGGCTGCTATTGTCAAAATGAACTGGCTATGACTATATAAAGGAACTACTATGAGTAGATTATCTATAGTTTCCCACTTCTATTGGTGTTGTTTTGCAATTGCAGCATTAGAGCAGTAAATCTGGCCAATATTGTCCAGATGACATTTAATGGGGGTTGCGGCGGCCTAACTTAATGGGAAAAGAAGTAATGAATTGCAAGGCCACTGACTATAATTCTCTGAATAAGGTGAATTAGGTGATTAGATTCAGCATAGAGAGTCGTGATCTTCTGCTTTGGCATATAATACAAAGATTTGGGTAGCTGGAACTTGCAAATATTTGAAAACTTTCTCTAAACTGATCATCTAAATTGATTCATAATCATTCATAACAACTAAGATGTTAGTTATAAATGTTCTATATATCTTTGGAAAACAAGCCATATTATTCATTTCTTTCATTTTTACTTCTCCAAACATTCATCAGCTTCTCATGTACTGTTTTGAAATAAGGCTTTTTTGTACTGTATACTTTCGATGGTACTTTGATTGTAGGAAAAAGTTTCCTAAACAAAATATACTTCCTACTTGCTTATAACTAATCAACAAATGTCAGGAGATGCTTTGCTACACTTTATAGACTCTGCAGATTGTCTCTTTTGAATGCATCACCACTTCATTTCATTGTGCCTTCTTAAAACCTACCTTCTCAGTTGCTGTAGTTGGACTTGGACCATGCCGGACTCATTCTCTGTGTCTGTAGGCTCACTACATTGAGAGATTATTTTTTAAAAGAAACATCCGCTGTTCTGTTTCTTTTCTGTTTGACTACCTGTCTATATGTGTGAATCTTACATGTAGATAATTAGTCATTGTGTTCAAGAAGTTACTGATTTATAGCTAACACACAGTATTTACTGGGTTAAGAAAAGAGAGGCCGAGCTACAGACGCATTCAGTTCGAATCACAGTTGCTGGTGTCCAGAGTTTCAGTTGAGTTAACATCTTTCCAATGCAAGAAAATGTTTTTGGTGGGCGACAGCCCTGCCCCTCTGCACAGCTTACAACTGTGCAAGTCAAGCTAACTACTACATTTACACATATAGTGTTCCAGCACTTATGTCACTATAAATTGGCTATTAGGCATGTTGGTTCTTTATAACCATATAACCATGAATATATGAAAACCATCTAAAAAGTTGTGGCTCAAACTTTTTAAACTGCACAGTTCAGAATTAGCATGGACAAATAATTATTTCTATGAATAATCAGTATAAAGTATCTTCCTCTCATCCATGACCCTGTAGGCTGGTTGTTGAGTCTCACCACCTGTGAATAAAAGCTCTTCCTACAGCGTGAGACACGATAGTGTGCTAAAAACCCTTACATGTTAGCAAAGTAGTAAGTAGATGATGACTTGGATGATAATCTTTGATAATGAAACTGTTCCTGCAGTATATCTTTGGACTATAATAGTGACTATGTTAGAATACTGAACAGATCACCAATCAAAAAAAGAACCTTTTGTTTTTAAAGGATATGGTGGCACATGGAATTATTAAATATTTGGTAAACATTTCTGTCTGTTGTTGTGTCCTACAATATGAAAAATCCAAGATCTTTGTGGATTACTTATTCTCTAATAGACAAGAAGAGAATAAGTAATCTCTTATTCTCTTCTTCCATACAAGAAGAGCTTTTGTTATGACTGCTGGTGGCATGTCAAATATATGAAGAAATCTTACAACATTCACAGATGCTGACAGTTTCAACAGCAATACTACTGATACAGTAGATAGTAAAGGTATAATAAGAGTTATGAAAATCTGTGATAGTTTTCTTGACAGACAAGCTATTTTCTAAAAGCTTCTAGTCTAGTCCCAGGTATAGACTCCTTGTTGATATCATGAATCAAATGAATCACTGTGTGCTCCCAGGATGTTGGCTACACAGTCAATGCCGGGCTTTTTTCTCAATGCTGTTTTGTTTTTTCATCCCGTCCTTTTGTGTCTTACTTGTGCACTGCAGCACATTGTTAACTAACAAAAACAGATTAATAAAAAATGTAAATATATATGCATATAAATTTGTATAAATTCTTCCCAAGTGACAACATGTTTGCACAGGACTCCGGTGGGTTTTTTCTTTTCATATTCTAGCACCTAGTTGGACCTCATCACCCTGCATGGCGATCATTTTGTCCACCTCCACAACAGTGTGTGAGATGTACTGTAGAAGAGCAAGAAGGCTCACCACCAAATGGCACTTTAACACTTTCCATTCACACTGCTTCAACACTGGTGTCATAGCACTCCAGAAATCTATGAATGACTCCTAGTAACCTTTTGAACCCAAAGCTGTCTTTCACTCCCTTTATTTCTAGGGCCATGGTAATTGCATGTTTCACCCAAGCATGCCATATATTGCTATTTTCCCAGAAATGGCCTAATTTGGCAGTTCACTGTGTTACTCATGCTCCTGGCCTATGTCGAGTTTAATTGTTCAAGTCTTTATACATAGCTTAATGCATAGAGAAAAAAATGTTGAAAATGTAAAATAGCACTGCTATCTGGAGGGGACAAATGTGATATGGTGCAGCTCCTCAGTAAATGCATAAACCCATAGTATCACATATGCAAATCATCAGATAAAGTGGACCCAACTCCACTCAAACAGAGACAGACTGGCAGGGAGGTAAGAGAAAATAGTAGTTTAATTAATCTCAATAATATAACAAAAAGCACTGCTTGTTGGGCTAGGGGTGTCCAAAGATGAAGACAAACCCCAACAGCAAAGGGGAGAAGATATATAGAGAAGACACTGATGCAAGGAGCAAATTAAAGGAAGACTAATAAGGAAACCAAAAGTTAAGGATTACAGATCATCAAAATCTCTCTTTCTCTGTGTATGTATGTCTCTATCATCTTCAGCATATTTTTGACATTAAAAGATATTTGAAAAGTCTTTCTAATGTCTGAGCTGTTTGATCTGAACGTATCAGAAACTGATTGATTATCCTGACTGATACTAACTTTCTTATGTTCACGATGAAGCAGTTTAAATCACTTCAATTACAGTTCTAGAAAAGTGTTTTAGATCATGTTTTTTTTCTGCAGATATGTCAAATAGATAAATCAGCTTACATCTGCATGTTTAGAAGGCTTAGCTGCATTTATGGGCAGCTGCATTTCAAGCTGTGAGACAATGCAAACCCTTTCAAAGTCATTTAGTGTGGTACAAGAAAGACTTCGTTGTGGTTTTGTAGTGCATCCAGATCCATCCTCAAAGGAGGGCTGCCTCCTCCTTTGTTCTCCTTCTTCCATCCGATCCTAGCCAATTCCCGAAATTTGAAACAGCTCTTAAACCTCCAATCTGCATCTGGAAATGATCAATATGCCTCTCCCTACCCATCACCATGGTCCACTGGGCTTAATTTCCTTCCCTCTGGCTAAAATAAAAAAAAAAACAAAAGAAAAAAAACAAGTCAAATCCCACTTGTTGCTCTGACAAGGCCTTTTAATGTGAGCCTCTCGCTGCTGTGTCTTTTCAACATGTCAACTCTGTTCACCAGCAATATTCAGTCATTCTCAAACTTTAGATATAAGCCCAGGTAAATTTCCTAGTTGCCCCTGACCAACTGCTGACATCACAGTAGGTGCACAACTCACAACACAACCCGTGTTACTGCATTTGCAGAGCCATCTACTGATGGCGCCTAATCTCCTCATCTTCACAGCCAGAGCCTGAAAGACACAGTTTTTCTCAATCACAGTGAAGTCATTCTTATTATTCTTAATGCAGCTGGACATTTTCCCCTAACACAGTTCTCAAAGCAGTTAATGTCAGGGCTCTGTGTGCGGGCAGGTGGAAATGTGGATCCAAATGCAGGACTCCGAGACAAAATGTAACTAAAACCACAGCTTTTATTGCTGGCATGAAACAAAAACCCAAACCAAACCATGAAACCAAGCAGGAACACACACCGAGCACAGGAAAACACAGGGCTAATATACACAGGGTGGTAATCAGCGAATGGGCAACAGGAGGGAGACACAGCTGGGAGAGATCAGGGTTAACGAGACGGGGGGAACCAAGCTGCACACACTAACATAAGACAAAGACCTTCACAATAAAACAGGAAACATGAATTACCAAACAAGCATGCAGACTTTACATTGAGAGACAGACAGAGAATGACACATGGAACTAGACATATACTAAGCAGACCCAACCGAAGAACAATCCTAAACACAGACATGAAACTCTAATAATAAACATCATAATCATCATCATCATCATTAACACAACAAGAGAACAAGAAAACAATCCCTGATGCAAAATTACACCAAAACATAATAAACTCAAAATACTGGGTCCAACGGACCCAGAACCGTGACAGTGAAGGTATTTCTCATAAAACAGACTCACCTATGGGAAAGACACTATAACAATTAAAACCTTTCACCACTATTTTTTAGAATTAGACTTGGGAAAGAATCCTGCAATAAATGTACACCTAATGAAAAGTAAAAAAACGTTACGAGAAAAAGGAAATCTGAAAAATTTATTTGAAACTTCAAACAATATAACTGCTGAAATTGATAAAAGCAACATACAAAATCATAAAAAATGCAGATAGTGTGACATAAAGTCACTGACCACTCGTTACCACCGAGGGATGCAGAAGAGCATCTCTTTATGCACAACACATCGGACATCAAGGCAGTTGAGTTAAGGCAGCAGAAGACCACACTGTGTGTTCTTCCTATCAGCTAAAAACAGGAAACTAAGGCTACAGTTCACGAGGGCTTGCCAAAACTGAGGAACAGGATATTAGAAAAACTTTTCCTGGTTTGAGACATGATTTCGGCAAAATCCATTACACACCCGCGACGATCGGCTCGTCGTGGGTGTGTAATGTCATGGGGAATGTTTTCTTGGCACCTTTTGGACCCCTTAATACCAACTGAGCATTTTTTAAACACCACAGACTAACTGAGTATAGTTGCTGGCAATGTAAATCCCTTCTTGGCCACAGTGTACCCATGTTTTGTACTCAAACGACCTCCACAGTCGCCAGACCTCAAACCATAGAGCACCTTGGGGATGTGGTATAAGAGAAAATTCAGATGAATAGTTGACAAATCTGCAGCAACTGTCTGATGCTATCATGTCAATATGAACCAAAATCTCTGAGGAGTGTTTCCAGCACCATGTTGAATCTATGTCAAGAAGAATTAAGGCAGTCCGCAAGTCATAAAAAAGCCCAAACCAGTACTAGGAAGGCGTACTTAAAGACACGTACCTGTGACACAAGCCTAAGAGTATGTGTTTCTATCTGATTTCAACTGACAGTGTGTTACTGGCCTTGCTTTTTCATACATATTTGAAAAAATGATTTGAAATGATTTGAGTAAGAACTCTCAAGCAATACATGACAGTATTCAGGAAAGTTTGAGCTCTGTAGTTCGGATTAACAAAACTACTAACTGTTTTGATAAGTTGTGAGATTTAGATGAGAAATACAAAAAATGCAATGACAAAACATCTTTAGTTGTGAAGTATGTATGAAAACAATAGCAGTGTGTACAAACACAATTGGCAAGACTAATGTGGGGGTGAACAAATGCATTCCTGAATTGAGAACTGCATAAAGAGTGGTAAGCATGACATCCTTGATGTAAGAATTGCATCCAAGTAGTTGATGTAGTTATCAAAGATGCATTCATCAAAGATACATTTAGTGAGTCAAAATCTTGCTGTTAAATAAGGGTACTTTCACGGTTATTCTCGATTGTTTTGGTATAATTTTCACATCAGGAATGTCATTCTCACTACTTTTCAAGGAGTTCTTGAAACATTTAATTCATATCATACTTCACTTGTGCTAAAGACAATAAAACATTCAAAACCTTTTTCACATGTGTCAAAACATGCAAAGTCAGTCAATCACTTCAACTCTGTGACCAATAAATAAAACCCCTTCACCACCTTTTAGACACCAAATGGTTTTTACCCATCAGCCTTAAAAGGCTCGTGGCATATTGCTAACAGCCCACCAAGCGGGCAGTATGAACACCCAAATTTGTGAATGTGATAACTCAAGGACAAGGCAATTTTGAAACTGATACCATCGGTATCAGTACCATGTACTAAAAATCGCAGACTAGCTTGAATCCCAATCACCTTGATCTCAGGTTGAAGTCACCTAGAAGTTTGAAATTAATATGAAGCTTATTTATAAGTTCAGTAAGAAATATCTTTAATCCGTCATATATGGGATATATATATAAAAAAAAAAAAAACACCCAGCACGCCCCTGCGGGCTGTTTATCCTTCAAGCTCGGGTCCTCTACCAGAGGCCTGGGAGCTTGAGGGTCCTGCGCAGTATCTTAGCTGTTCCCAGGACTGCGCTCTTCTGGACAGAGATCTCCGATGTTGTTCCCGGGATCTGCTGGAGCCACTCGCCTAGCTTGGGAGTCACCGCACCTAGTGCTCCGATTACAACGGGGACCACCGTTACCTTCACCCTCCACATCCTCTCGAGCTCTTCTCTGAGCCCTTGGTATTTCTCCAGCTTCTCGTGTTCCTTCTTCCTGATATTGCTGTCAATCGGAACCGCTACATCGATCACTACGGCCGTCTTCTTCTGTTTGTCTACCACCACTATGTCCGGTTGGTTAGCCACCACCATTTTGTCCGTCTGTATCTGGAAGTCCCACAGGATCTTAGCTCGGTCATTCTCCACCACCCTTGGGGGCATCTCCCATTTTGACCTCGGGACTTCCAGGTTATACTCGGCACAGATGTTCCTGTACACTATGCCGGCCACTTGGTTATGGCGTTCCATGTATGCCTTGCCTGCTAGCATCTTGCACCCTGCTGTTATGTGCTGGATTGTCTTTGGGGCATCTTTACACAGCCTGCACCTGGGGTCTTGCCTGGTGTGATAGACCCCAGCCTCTATGGATCTTGTGCTCAGAGCTTGTTCTTGTGCTGCCATGATTAGTGCCTCTGTGCTGTCTTTCAGTCCAGCTTTGTCCAGCCACTGGTAGGATTTCTGATATCAGCCACCTCCTCTATCTGCCGGTGGTACATACCGTGCAGGGGCCTGTCCTTCCATGATGGTTCCTCGTCTCCCTCCTCTTTCTTGGGTTTCTGCTGCCTGAGGTATTCACTGAGCACTCGGTCAGTTGGGGCCATCTTCCCAATGTATTCTTGGATGTTCGTTGTCTCATCCTGGACTGTGGTGCTGACACTCACCAGTCCCCGGCCCCCTTCCTTCCGCTTAGCGTACAGCCTCAGTGTGCTGGACTTGGGGTGAAACCCTCCATGCATGGTAAGGAGCTTTCTTGTCTTTATGTCAGTGGCTTCTATCTCCTCCTTTGGCCAGCCTATTACCCCAGCAGGGTACCTGATCACGGGCAGGGCGTACGTGTTGATGGCCCGGATCTTGTTCTTACCATTCAGCTGACTCCTCAGGACTTGCCTGACCCTCTGCAGGTACTTGGTGGTTGCAGCTTTTCTAGCGGCCTCTTCATGGTTCCCATTCGCCTGCGGGATCCCCAAGTACTTGTAACTGTCCTCTATGTCTGCAATGTTGCCTTCTGGTAGTTCAATCCCCTCAGTTCTGACTACCTTCCCTCTCTTGTTCCGTAGTCGGTATCCGTAGCCAGTCTTGTTAATGATCTCACTGAGGGGGTTCAGGCCTATGCAGAACAGCAGTGGGGACAGAGCATCTCCTTGGTAGATCCCGCACTTGATGGTGACTTGTGCTATGGGCTTGGAGTTGGCCTCTAGTGTTGTACGCCACATCCCCATTGAGTTCCTGATGAAGGCTCTTAGGGTCCCATTGATCTTGTACAATTCTAGGCATTCCAGTATCCAGCTGTGGGGCATTGAGTCATAGGCCTTCTTGTAATCAATCCAGGCAGTGCACAGGTTGGTCAGTCTGGTCTTGCAGTCTCGGCTGATTGTTCTGTCTACCAGTAGCTGGTGTTTTGCGCCTCTGGTATTCTTGCCAATTCCTTTCTGTGTCCCGCTCATGTATTGACCCATGTGCCTGTTCATCTTAGCCGATATGATACCTGACAGGAGCTTCCATGTAGTACTGAGGCAGGTTATTGGTCGGTAGTTGGAGGGGACCGGTCCCTTCTTGGGGTCCTTGGGGATCAGGACTGTCCGGCCTTCAGTTAGCCATTCCGGGTGTCTCTCGTTAACTAGCAGCTGGTTCATTTGTGCTGCCAGACGCTCGTGGAGTGCAGTCAGCTTCTTCAGCCAGTAGGCGTGAACCATGTCGGGCCCTGGTGCTGTCCAACTCTTCATACTGGAGACCCTTTCTTGGATATCTGCCACTGTGATGGTTACTGGACCCTGTTCAGGGAGGTTGCTGTGGTCTGCCCTCAGATCCTCTAGCCACTGAGCATTGCCGTTATGGGTTGCATCCTTCTCCCATATGCTCTTCCAGTATTGCTCCGTCTCCAGCCTTGGTGGTGCTGTTCTCTTATATATATATATATATATATATATATATATATATATATATATATATATATATATATATATATATATATATATATATGATCCACACTACCAGGCTATACAGCAATGACATTGGAATGTCATTCGGACTGGAGAAGTGTAGTCGGAGAAAGAGAGGGAAGGTAGTCAGAACTGAGGGGATTGAACCTGGGGATCCCGCAGGTGAATGGGAACCATGAAGAGGCCGCTAGAAAAGCTGCAACCACCAAGTACCTGCAGAGGGTCAGGCAAGTCCTGAGGAGTCAGCTGAATGGTAAGAACGAGATCCGGGCTATCAACACGTACGCCCTGCCCGTGATCAGGTACCCTGCTGGGGTAATAGGCTGGCCAAAGGAGGAGATAGAAGCCACTGACATAAAGACAAGAAAGCTCCTTACCATGCATGGAGGGTTTCACCCCAAGTCCAGCACACTGAGGCTGTACGCTAAGCGGAAGGAAGGGGGCCGGGGACTGGTGAGTGTCAGCACCACAGTCCAGGATGAGACAACGAACATCCAAGAATACATTGGGAAGATGGCCCCAACTGACCGAGTGCTCAGTGATTACCTCAGGCAGCAGAAACCCAAGAAAGAGGAGGGAGACGAGGAACCATCATGGAAGGACAGGCCCCTGCACGGTATGTACCACCGGCAGATAGAGGAGGTGGCTGATATCCAGAAATCCTACCAGTGGCTGGACAAAGCTGGACTGAAAGACAGCACAGAGGCACTAATCATGGCAGCACAAGAACAAGCTCTGAGTACAAGATCCATAGAGGCTGGGGTCTATCACACCAGGCAAGACCCCAGGTGCAGGCTGTGTAAGGATGCCCCAGAGACAATCCAGCACATAACAGCAGGGTGCAAGATGCTAGCAGGCAAGGCATACATGGAACGCCATAACCAAGTGGCCGGCATAGTGTACAGGAACATCTGTGCCGAGTATAACCTGGAAGTCCCGAGGTCAAAATGGGAGATGCCCCCAAGGGTGGTGGAGAGTGACCGAGCTAAGATCCTGTGGGACTTCCAGATACAGACGGACAAAATGGTGGTGGCTAACCAACCGGACATAGTGGTGGTAGACAAACAGAAGAAGACGGCCGTAGTGATCGATGTAGCAGTTCCGAATGACAGCAATATCAGGAAGAAGGAACACGAGAAGCTGAAGAAATACCAAGGGCTCAGAGAAGAGCTCGAGAGGATGTGAAGGGTGAAGGTAACGGTGGTCCCCGTGGTAATCGGAGCACTAGGTGCAGTGACTCCCAAGCTAGGCGAGTGGCTCCAGCAGATCCCGGGAATAACATCGGAGATCTCTGTCCAGAAGAGCGCAGTCCTGGGAACAGCTAAGATACTGCGCAGGACCCTCAAGCTCCCAGGCCTCTGGTAGGGGACCTGAGCTTGAAGGATAAACAGCCCACAGGGGCGTGCTGGGTGTTTTTTTTTTATATATCCCATATATTAGGGGTGCAACGATATTCGTATCGATATTGAACCGTTCGATACAGTGCTTTCGGTTCGGTACGCATATGTATCGAACAATACAACATTTGTAATTTATTTTATCAACTTTCCTTCTGACGGTGCTGTCTGTGTTGAGCGCTCAGTGAATCTGCGTTCGACTACTCCGCCTAGGCTGCACTGTCGAGCGCAGATCCACTGAGCGCTCCACACAGACAGCATAGTCAGAAGGAAGAGCGCAGGGCAAGCTAGCAAGACAGAAGTTAAGCTCTCCTTGCAACATGGACCTCCCCCACCCTCATTCAGATTTGGCGTTTGGAATTATTTTGGTTTTCATGTGAAGTATGACCCTGAAGGTAAGCGAGTCATGGACTAAAGTAAAACAGTATGTTGGATGTGCCATGCAATGCTCAATTACATGGGTGGGAGCTAGTGTGTTAGCGCAGTTAGCTCGTTAACGTGTTGGCCGTCTAGCCCCACACACGGGGCGATCGGCGGTAGCTCGTTAACGGAGATTTGCCGTGTTGTGGCGTTAAGGTTATTTCAACGAGATTAACCTGAAAGCACTAGTGGGAACACAACGAATATGACTGCACATTTACGCCGACATCATCCTAGTGCAAAGACAAAAACAACAAGCATGCTACTAACTTTAGCCGAGTCATTTAGACAGCTGTTAGCACATGATTCTCCTTATGGGGACCTGATATGTTTAATATGCTGCTGAGAATATAGCCCAGAAGAAGCGGATAGTATAGCTTTTATTTTGGAAAGAGACATTTCTCTGTAATAAACTCTCTTTTCCAAAGATGAGTGATTCCTCAATCAGATACAGGGCTTGCAATATCGCTAGCCCGACGTCCTGGAGCTAGCGATTTTTTCAGTCGGGCTACCAAAATCTATCTCTTCCCTGCCCGTCGGGCTATTGTAGGAAGGAAAAATATATGTCAATGCTTTTGCATTCTTTCGGAAAGGTAGCTGGGTAATTATGTCATTGGCATCGGTGAGCCACTGTCAATATGTGACATATTGAAATCGCGTTTGAATTTGCGCTTGTTTTTTTGCTTTCACTTTGCAAGCGTGCGAACTGTGTATAGAGAGCGACAGCACTGATCTGTGAGTGATGATAATTTGTGCACCAATTCCTCTGACATCGTGTTATTAATCGTTGGCTTACTATGCAAACATGACAAGTGAAATCTCCCGCAGCAACCTTAAACATGTGAGAGGTTGATCGCGCAGAGAATCGCTGAGCTTATGTGAGTCCGTGTGTAAAAGGAGCAGGATATTTATTTTAGTTCTGCTGAGCCAAATAAGACAGGTCAGGGTGAAGAAGTGACAGCCAAAGAAAAGCTTACCACAAAACGGAGAAGTTATGACAAATCAGACTATAAGGCAAAAAGAAAGTGCAGCTTTATGGTTTCATGGACAAAATAATTTCTGTGGCTGCAATATGACGAGCTAAATAACCACGGCTGCACATAAGTGGTCCGCAGGTGCGCATTCGCTGTCAAAATAAAAAACACACACAAGGGTTAGGGTTAAATTTAAAAACTGTACTTTTGAGTTAAAATATATATTTATAATTTTAATAAATGAAAAATTAAAAAGGCATGAACATTTTTTTGTATCGAAAAAATATCGAACCGTGACACCAAAGTATCGAACCGAACCGTGAATTTTGTGTATCGTTGCACCCCTAATATATATATATATATATATATATATATATACATACATACATAGCCACTTTATTAGGTATGCCTGTCCAATTACATCAACTCAAAGTATTTAGGCATGTAGACATGATCAAGAAATCCCGCTGAAGTTCAAACTGAGCATTTCAATGGGGACGAAAGGTGATATCAGTAACTTTGAACATGTTACAGTTATTAATGCTGCGGACTGGTGTGAATCTCTCAGAAAGTGTTGATCTACTGGAATTTTTCAACATAACTTTCTACAGTTTACAGAAAAATGGCCTGAAAAGGAGAAAATATCTAATGACTGGCAGTTCTCATGCACATTAATTGCACTTTAAAGAAGATGGGTTATAGTGTCAAAAAACAACACTGGATGGCACTCCCGTCAGCTAAAATCAGGAAACTAAAAATACAATTTGACTTACTAAAATTGGACAATGGATGATTGGAAAAGCACTGTACTCAAATGCCCTCAACAGTCATCAGACCTCAGTCCAGTAGAGCACCTTTGAGAGGTAATCTAAGGAGTTTGGAAGGAAAAGCGACTGGACTTCTTTAAGTTTCTTGAAGAGAAACGTTTTCACCTCTCATCTGAGAAGCTTCTTCAGTTCCAAGACTCTTGTAGTTGTAGTGAGAATGACGTTTGCTATGTGTGAATTGCACCAAAGTGATCGAGAAAAACCGTGAGTGAATCAAGGATACTAATTCAAAGCTGTGAGTGAATCTCTTGTTTAAGTTTATGATAAGATAAGATAAGATAAGATAAGATAGAACTTTATTAATCCCTCGGGTGGGTTCCTCTGGGAAATTCGATTTCCAAAAAAGCACAGCACCGACAGAAGTTACAGAGTTACAGAATATTATATACACACACACACACACACACACACACACACACACACACACACACACACACACACACACATATATAAATACAGAGACAAATATAAATAAAATATACAAAGGGGATAAATAGAATAAATAGGAATAAAAATAAAAATACAAGTGAATTGCACATTTCAAGTATTGAGTCTATTGCACTGTTGACTATTTACAAAAAGTATTGCACAAGGTATTGTACAGTGAGGTGAAGAGGCACTACAGCTTAGTTGTTCCCCCCTCCTTTGTCCTCCTGTCTCCCCTCCCTCTCCCCTCCAGAGAGGAGTTAAACAGTCTGATGGCGTGTGGGACAAAGGAGTTTTTAAGTCTGTTAGTTCTTGTCTTGGGGAGAAGCAACCTGTCACTGAACAGACTCTTCTGATTGTTTATGGCCGTGTGCAGAGGATGCCCAGCATTGTCCATAATGTCCAGCAGTTTCTTTAATGTCCTTTTCTCTGCCACTGTCACCAGAGTGTCCAGCTTCATGCCGACCACAGAGCTAGCCTTCCTGATCAGTTTCTCCAGCCTGGATGAGTCCTTCTTTGCTGTGCTGCTCCCCCAGCACACCACAGCATAGAAAAGTACTCCAGCAACCACTGACGGGTAAAACATCCTCAGGAGCTTCCTGCAGATGTTAAAAGACCTCAGCCTCCTGAGGAAGTACAGTCGGCTTTGGGCTTTTTTATACAGGTGCTCTGTGTTGCATAACCAGTCCAGTTTATTGTCCACCCACAGCCCGAGGTACTTGTACTTGTTGACCACCTCCACCTCCTCCCCCTCTATCTGAACCGGCAGTGGACCTTCTCTGGACCTCCCGAAGTCCACAACCAGTTCCTTAGTCTTTGAGGCGTTGAGTTGGTTTGTGTGACTCCATGCAACAAAGTTCCTCACCAGACTTCTGTACTCCTCTTCCTGATCATCCCAGATACACCCCATGATGGCTGTGTCATCTGCAAACTTCTGAATGTGGCATAATTCAGAGTTGTAGCAGAAGTCAGAGGTGTACAGGGTGAAGAGAAGAGGGGACAGCACAGTTCCCTGTGGTGCTCCTGTGCTGCTTACCACAGTGTCAGACGTGATGTCCTTCAGCCTGACGTACTGTGGTCTGTCGGTGAGGTAGTCGGAGATCCAAGCCACCAGGCAGGGGTCCACCTCCATCCTGTTCAGTTTTTCCTGAAGCATACAGGGCCGGATGGTATTAAAGGCACTGGAAAAGTCAAGAAACAGGATCCTGACCGTGCCTTTTCCCCCATCCAGGTGTGAGTGGGCTCTGTGTAGGAGGTACAGGATGGCATCCTCCACTCCGACACCCGCCTTGTATGCAAACTGTAGTGGGTCCTGGGCATGTTGTACCTGTGGTCGGAGGAGGTTGAGGAAGAGCCGCTCTAGAGTCTTCATAAGATGTGACGTCAGTGCCACCGGTCGGAAGTCATTCAGCTCATTGGGCCGGTTCCTTTTGGGGACCGGGACGATGCAGGATGTCTTCCATAGGGCGGGCACTCTCCCCAGTCGCAGACTGAGGTTGAAGACTCGTTGTAGTGGCTCCCCAAGTTCAGCAGCACACGCCTGATTATAATCTTAGACATTATGTGGTACTGATTTACATTTAGCACGACACCTACTCTACTGTAATTTGTAGTCTGCCCATGTACTATGGCTGTACTGGCTTCTATGGCTGTTACAAATGCTTCACTAAAACAGCCAACTTCTTTCAACCAGTGACAAGACTTTTTTGCTGCTAAATTAGTATTCGTAAACAGTGTTTCATGGTCATCCTGCTATTTCAGGTAAAGGTTGTAAACTATCCTCTCAGTCCTATTATCAGTCCCAGGCCTCAAGCAAACACCTCAAACAAAAACATTTGCAGATTTCTGAAATGCAATTTTCTACTTGCTTGTATATTTTTTCAGAGACATCCACTTAAAGTATGTGTGTCCTTGCCATAGGCCTCATGTTTTGGTAAAGATAATTAATGAATCATCCTTTCCTGTACAGTTCCAAGACCTCTCTTAGACAATGAAGGACCCAGACTACTGTTCTGTATTTTATTTATCATCCTATTTAATAAAGGATATTTTTCCTGTTTTAGCCTTGCTTCTATGACTAAAGCAGCATCATATGGTTTTCCAAAAACCACATCATGCCTTAATTTAAAATCTGATCAACAAATTCTGATGCATGAGATAAGATCCTTCTGAGAGAGGTAGGAAAAAAGGGTAAAATATCTCTGCAACAAATCATTTAAGTTCCTCCTAAAAATTCTGCTTTTAGCCTTTGCTAAAAATTGGACTGGATTCCTTTCTTCTGAATCCATCCATGAAACTGCGGAGGTGAACCATGAAGATTAGTTAAGCCCTTGGTCACCGTGGCTTCACAGGCTTAGCAAACCCCAAATCTGTGATCTCTCTTGTAAGCTCTAAACAACTCCTCCTGTTACCATAGTGCTGCAACTACTGACTAATTTCATAGGCGTTAGGCTTAGGGGTTTGCATTTTTCAATAGTTCCCTTTTTTGGAACTCATAGTCATGGACCTGTAGTTGTCCAGAGCATTTGAGTAATATATGAATGTAAACTATGTCTTATGAATCCAAACAACCATGAGTACAACTACAGTATGAAATGTGTATATGACTATGAATTGTTTAAACTAAGAAGATGTGTCATTTTAAAATCACAAACAGAATAATTTTAAATAGTTAAATCTGAGAAGAGTTAACTATTGTAAATATTAGACTCTTTTTGGGTGGCCTGTCAGGAGGGTATCAGTATTTGTATGTGTCTTGCTTGCCCAGAAGGCCCCAGAGCATAATGCAAGCAGAGACACACCAAAACCCAAATGTAGTGTGTCATTATTGAATAAATAGTTAAATCTGAATGTCCACTCAGAACAACATTACTCAGCTAGCAGTTTTATTTCCTGGATTGTATTTGTCAGTTTCTTTGATTCAGTAGAATTTGTCAAAGCATTATCTGAAATCGTTCACATTTGACATTTGTGATTCTTTGTTAGTGTTTAGAAATGTTTTAGCATATCTGGGCAATGATTCACCACAATTTTCTATAATTTGAACAATTATTGGTTGTACATGTCTTTGTGATCAAAACTGTTTGTTTCTTCTCAAGTGTCTAAGCATCCCGTGCAGAATATTCCATTTTGTTGTTTAAAATCTGCCTTTGCCATGGTTGTAAATCAGGAGTGTGCCTATTGTTAAAGCATTTTGAACTCGAGGGCAACAAAGTTACAACAATTTGTGAGCACGGAGGCTTCTGCTCAAATAAACACTGCTTGGTTTTTTGACAGGGGTAACAGCCTGCTCATGAAAGAGTGAATGAGTGAAATGAAAAAAGAGGGTTAAATAGCTTCTGCTCAAAAGCACAGTACTATGTAAATTATCATATTTCCCCATACACATTTTTTCTGTGATGATTGCAACTCACTTTTAGTTAATTGAAATAAAAACAATATTTTTTGAAAAAGAATCCAGATGAACTGAAAGGTTTTTCTGAACTTGGAAAACCAACTTTCATAATTATTTAAAAAAATAAATAAAATAAATAGTAAACATATTTGTAATCACAACTTGACTGACAAGGGTTTGACAGACCTGGCTATTAGGACTTTCAATGTCTGCATATCTTTAAGCCAGCTGTATTCAAAAAGTGTATTATGATTTTTCTTAATCTTACCTCTGACCAATGTCAGTGTCTGTTTGTTTATAACAACAAAAAGACAAAATTAACAAACTAAAAGAAGAAAAACAAACCCATACAAAACAAAACTGAAAAGGACAAAGATCGCTTCTGTTTAACATTTACATGCTCCCACTGGCACAGATTATAAAGAACAACAAAATAAACTATCATAGCTATGCAGATGACACACAAATATATATCACAATGTCACCAGGAGACCGAGGCCCTGTACAGGCTCTTGGTAAATGCATTGAGGAAATTAATGACTGGTTGTGCCACAATTTTCTCCAGCTAAACAAAAACAAAACTGAGGTAATAGTCTTTGGCGCCAAAGAAAAACGATTACAGGTCACCAGAGAACTTCAATCTATACATCTAAAAACCACAAACCAGGCGAGAAATTTGGGTGTAGTGATGGATGCAGACCTAAACTTAGAAAAACACATTAAGACAATAACAAAGTCAGCTTACTATCACCTCAAGAATATATCAAGGATAAAAGATGTGATGTCTCAACAGGACCTGGAAAAACTAGTCCATGCATTCATCTTTAGTAGGCTTGATTACTGTAACAGCATCTTTACAGGTCTACCTAAAAAATCAGTCAGACAACTACAGCTCATTCAGAACTCTGCTGCTCGAGTCCTCACTAAGACCAAAAAAGTGGACCACATCAGTCCAGCTCTGAGGTCTTTACACTGGCTGCCTGTCCGTCAGAGGATAGACTTTAAAGTTCTGATGCTGGTCTATAAAGCTCTGAATGGTTTAGGACCAAAATACATCAGTGACCTCCTGACCCAGTATGAACCTTCCAGATCCCTCAGGTCATCTGGATCCGGTCTTTTATCAGTTCCCAGAGTCAGAACCAGACACGGAGAAGCTGCATTCAGCTTTTATGCTCCTTATATCTGGAACAAACTTCCAGAAAGCCTCAGATCAGCTGAAACACTCAGTTTATTTAAATCCAGGTTGAAGACTCACCTGTTCTCAGCTGCATTTGAATAAAGCACCAAATCCACACTTTTAAGCTTAAATTTCAAAACTTACATTTAACTACTGATTTTATCTACTGTTCTGATTTTATCTGTTTTGATTTTATATACTGTTTTGTTTGTTTGTTAGTTAGTTTGTTTATTAATTACCAGTACCTCCTGTTCGACTCCCATCACCCTTTGGAACACAAACTTGGAGTAATTAGGACCCTACACCACCGGGCAGAACATGTTCCCTCTAAGCCTGAAGGAAAAAAGAAGGAACACACACATGTAAAGGAAGCACTCAAAACGTGCGGCTATCCTAAATGGGCGTTCTTAAAGTCAGCAAAGAGGCACAGAAAAGAAGATCAGACACCAGTGAGGGAGGATAAGAAGGACAGACGCAACAACATTGTCATCCCTTATGTAGCCGGTGTATCAGAAAAACTCAGGAGTTTTCTCCAAGCACGACATCCCAGTGTTTTTCAGACCCAGCAACACGCTCAGACAAAAACTGGTTCACCCGAAAGACAAAACGCCAAAACACAGACTTAACAATGTGGTGTATGCTGTACAGTGCAGCGAGGAATGCCCAGACCTCTACATTGGAGAGACCAAACAGCCACTTCACAAGCGCATGGCACAACACAGAAGAGCCACCTCCACAGGACAAGACTCAGTTGTCCATCAGCATCTTAAGGAGAAAGGACACTCTTTGGAGGATGCCAATGTTCACATTTTGGACAGAGAGGACAGATGGTTTGAAAGAGGAGTGAAAGAAGCCATCTATGTCCACTGTGAGCGACCATCTTTGAACAGAGGCGGGGGTTTACCACACCAACTCTCTGCCATCTATAATCCAGTTTTGAGATCCCTTCCCAGATGCCTTAACGCCCACTCACATCCTGGGCCATCTGACCTCAGTAAATCACATGATAAGGTGGGGCCAGGTTTCACAATGAGCTCACCCGAAACTCTGGCTGATTGGGACCCACACTCAGTTTCACACCTTGACTCAGGCGATTAGAGGATCATCAGGGGGTCCTTTTGTCCCTCTGTGGGGGGAAACTCCCACTAGGTTTATATCTGGGACTCTCCACCATTTGACCTTAGAACTGAAGAAGCTTCTCGGATGAGAGGTGAAACGTCTTCAAGTAACTTAAAGAAGTCCAGACGCTTTTCTTTGCAAGCTCCTTTGACTGTTTGTTAATTAGTTAGTTTGTTTGTTTGCTTGTTTTAATAAATTTTAAATCATGCTTTTTATTTGTTTTTGTTTCTAATGTCTCTGTAAAGCACTTTGAATCACCTTGTTGTTGAATTGTGCTATACAAATAAACTTGTCTTGCCTTGAAAACTAATTGAAGCTAATGAAAGAAAATGAATAATTATAATAATTCTGGTGCAGAACAAAACAAATATTTCTCATTCTTTGTTAGCATTCTAATTATTATTATTATTGTTGTTGTTGTTTTTGTTGTTGTTATAAACTTTTATTATAGCTTGTATCACAAACTTTGCTTTCATAATAATCCCTGTGTAAGTCATAACATGCAGACTTGTCCATCTAATTACACTGTTTCTCAGTCCCTGGTCATTCTCACCACTGTTAATGCATTTCTCAAATCAGAACACATTTCCCACCTACATTAGCCTTTCTCATTGTGTTTGAACACAGTGCTGTTTTTTATACATACTTTGCTACTAAAGACACTCAATGGGTTGGGTTTCTCATCTGATTCTAACAACTCATCAAAGCAATCTATACTTTTGTCACACAGAACTAAACATCTCTAACTATCCAAAATATGCTTTGGGATTGCCTTAGTGTTTTCAGTCAGTGGTAGCAGTTAAAGTTGCCCTCCATTTGAAAGCAAATAAAGACATATGTTTGTTTCAAAGGCGCACTACACATCACTGCTTTTTACACAAAAGAATATACTATTCTATGATGTAGTGTGATTTTACTGTATTTTACTGTAGTGGGTGTTTCGGGGGAAGAAACGTTTTTTTGTTTTGAGGGGGTGTTTGTGTTTTTCTTTTTGTAAATTATATAACTATGTAAATTATCAGTTTCCGAAGTTTAAATATTTTCTTGTTGTGGGCTTTCTGATTCACAAATTTTCAGGGGTGATTTGTGACAAAAGGATAGCAGCAAAAGTGAAAGGCAAGCGAACAAGAGAGTAGTGAGACCTGGTGTGATGTATGGTTTGGAAACGCTGGCATTGACAAAAAGACAAGCTGCAGAGCTAGAGGTAGGAAAGGATGCTAAGGTTTTCACTGGGATTGACCAGCAGGGACAGGCTTACTAATGAGTTTGTCAGAGGGACAGCTCAGACTGAATTGTTTAAAGACAAAGGTAAGGAAGGCAAAGGAGGAGGAGGGATAATGGATCTATTGGACAAAGGATGTTGAAGATGAAGCTGTCAGCAAGAGGAAAACACAGAAAAGATTCATGGACGTTGTGATGGAAGCATTCAGACGGTTGGTGTGACAGAGGAGGATGTTAAGGGTGGAATGAAATGGAGGCACATGATCTGCTGTGGTGACCCCTAAAGGAAACAGCCACGTAAAGAAGATGGAAAAGAAAAAGATTTTAGTTTTCCTGACTTCAGTAATTAGATTTTGTAAAGTTTTTATTTTTTTAAAAAGAAACTTTCAGATTTCACCTTTGTGTCTAAATACTTTTTATTGTACATTAGGCCACACTTTTTGTGGTACTCTTACAAAATCAGTGAAGTTTAGCTAAAACCATTTTTTGTCTAATTATGAAGAATATGCGCAAGTTCAATAAGGAAGACCTGTATTTACTCATCAGTCTGCTTTTCTGTTCTTTTGTCAGTGCCACGTCTCCACGCTGTCAGTCTTAATACTGATATCCTCACTTTAGTCCAATCGTCTTCTTGCCCACTTCGTTGCGCCAATCAGCCTCCACTCTGCGAGGTTTAAATCTGTGCTCACTGTCATTCTTCCTTTCAGACTCTCATTTCCTCTCCTCCCTCCATCTCACAGAAACCTCAGTCAAAGCTCTGTCTTCATTTTTACAACCACCAGCAACTAGACTAGATCAATGTCTCTATCTACACAAATCATGTTCAGTTCTTCCAAGCAATCTCTTCTTATTGACCTTAAAACACCGGTGAAAGGTTTTTATTCGTTGGTCACAAAGTTGAAGTGATTGAACTACATTAAGTTCTCAACTGTACAGATTTGAACATTTCCCAAAATTGTTCATACAATCTAGCAAAACCCCATAAATAATCTGCTTTTCCAAACCCAGTAATTAATGTGTCAAAATTATGTTTTTTGTGTCAATCAATGAATGACTGCCACTTTTTTAACTCCAAATAAAGTTTTCTGGTTAACCAAGAACAACACCAAGAGAATGACAGTCATTCACACTCATCATCCAAAACAGAGTTTTGATCAATTACCAAAGTAACATTTATGTCTTTGAATTGAACCTGGATTGCCTTGATTGATGATTTGCAAATATAATAAAGCTGTATTTTATTCACAATTGAACAAGATATGTAAATTTTTTATACTGCAAAAAATGTACAATTTTAAGAAAAATATTAGCTCCCAAATGTTGGGATGGGGGAACAAAACAATAATTTGCAACTATTTAGCTTCACTGGCAACAGGTCAGTAACACTACTGCAGAAAGAGAATTTACAGGTGGCAGAGTTTCTCAAAAATAAAAAATAAAAATCTGCATATACAAATTGTGGATCAGTTTCAGAATAATGTTGTTTAACACTTAAACTGTAAACTGTAAAACTGGAAAGACTTTCTTAATATCTAAAAGATTCAGCGAATCTGGAGAAATTACCATGTGCAAGACATGAATACTGGATGATCTTCAGGTGTTCAGGCAACACTGCACTGAAACAGACTGATTCTGTCATGGAAATCACTGCATGGGCACAGGAGCACTTCCTCAAATCATAATCTGTGAACACAGTTGACCGTGCCATAAATGCAGGTTAAAGCCAAATGTGAACATAATCTAGAAACACCGACCACCTTCTCTGGGCCAAAGCTCATTTTAAATGGACTGAGGGATAGCACAAAACTGTCCCGTGGTCACACAAACCAAAATTTGACATTCTCTTTTGGAAAACACAGACAGCGCATCCTCAGGACTAAAGACGACAGGGAACGTCCAGCTTGCAGTTCTGATTATATGACGGTGCACTTTTGCTTATTATTGAACCATCATCTTGTACATCTGAAAAGACTGTTGATGCCATCAAATTCCAAATGAGACATTATTTTTCTTAAATTTCTATATAAATAAGGGTTTATGAGATCAGCAAATAATTTCATTCTGTCTTTATTTACATTTTACACAGTATGCCAACATTTGTAGAACTGGATTAGTACGTCTTTTATTTTAAAAAGTTTTGTCCTGCATATTTTCTCTGACAGGGAATGTTTTCAGTATCCTACTATTATGAATTCTAACAATAACTTAGTGTGTATCATATTGGGAATCTTCTCTTGATGATGGTTTAAAGAGCACACAGCTTTATTCATTCTTTTTTTGCAACAAAAGGGGAAAAAATATTCTTTCTCTCACAACACATGCAAATGTTTTTCTTCGCAAATGTAAAATCTTGTGCTTAATTTGAATACACAATGAAAAACTGCAGTCAGTGCTACTTATCCGTTCAGCGTCGATGAGAGCTTGTAAGACAAGAATATTATGAATTTAGGAGATGGCGAATGTGCTTGTAGACACTCGCTGTTAATCTAAAAAAAGGAAAAAAGTGTTAGCACCTGTTTAAGGTCTGCTAGTATATTATTTTGTAGGACATATGCTATTTTGTGAAATGCATCTGCAAAGCTGAGAGCTTCAAAAATGTTGCAAGACATGCGCCAAGACCATTTAGAAGAATTAAAAAACTTTGATAAGATTATAAGACAGGCCTATAAAATAATAAGATTATGCCATAACTCAACATTTCTGTAGCTTTACAGCTATTAAATAGGCATCTTTTTTTTTAATTCTAAAGAGATTAATACCTGATGTTGACAGCAATGATTGGTGATCCCCCCCTGAGCAGAGATGTGGGTGTTTTCATTCTAGTATCCCTTTGCCGGCTTTCTTGCCTCTGCAAAGCTGTCCAACTCCTGTCACACTGGAGTAGCAGCAACAAGAGAGGAACAGACTAGGGCAGGGATTTCTAAAAGCCTAATGCAGTGAACAGCATTGTGGCTTTGACCCCTGGTGTGACAGAAATGATGGAGTTGATAATCTGGGTGACAGTGGGCACAGACTCTTTTGATTCTCCTTCAATTTACAGCTATGTGCGCTGTCAGTCGGCACTTTGCAGCTGCTCTTTCTGTGCTTTAGACCCTTTGTCAGCTAGCTTTAGCCTTGTCAGCATAAATTCTACTTATATTTAAAGACACATTTTCTGATGGAGGAATGTATGTAAGCGATACTGACATGCAAAGAAAATATTATACCAGCGTACATCCTTAGAAGATATTATCTGAATGACCCTTTCTCACCTCAAAAGACCTGTTGTGAAACTAATCCAAGGCTGTACTTAGTAGTCCGTTACTGGTCTGTTCCATTCCGATCCATTAATGGCTGAGTTGTTACATGGCTAAAAAGTAATGTGTGCAGTGAGTGATAAACAGCATCCATATGCAGATTATATTATACATTCTATATGAGTCTGTCAAATTAAAATAGCAGAGCGCTGCTGTTATTTGAATTTTACTTGTATAACAATGTAAACAATACAGCCTCTCTGTTTTTACACCTTTGTATTTTAGTCAGGTAGAGCAGCAATGTTTAATTAACATCTAACCAGTCAGTACAGATGCTGCTAATCTCAGTGACTAAAGATCCATTACTAATCAAGCTTTATGAATGCTTAACTTCTCACCTTGCTCTAGCATTTCACATAGTTGTTGTCTGTTGAGAGGATACGGTACAATAAACCTTTGATGTAGTAATTGATCCTCTATAGTAAGAAATTAAGCAAGTCATCACTCGTAAAAACGTTTACATAACTTTCAATTTTCAATAAGTAATTTCTTCTATATAGATCGATTTTTGTCATCAGAAAAAGCAAGAACACATCTTTTGTTTTTACTGCTTTGATTCCTTATGTGTGTTTACATCAAAAGTCTCGAGTGTGATAGCAGGGTCTGGTGTCTCCCCTAACAGCAAAAACCCTCTGAAGTGCATAACTCTGCGTTCATGAGATCTCCTCTGGGTCCTGGCCAAGTCGAGGAGCTCATCAATCTTTTTTTGGTAGTGATCTCACTTTTCTCATCCAGATAAATGGAGGGTATGCTTTAAATCTCCTTTGGTTCTCCCCCTCTCCCTCCTTGCTGCTTTCACTCCTGCTCTCTTCTCTTACCATCAAACAAGCAGCTCAGTCAGTAGGCTCCTTGGGCCTGGCACCGCTGCCAACACCAATGTGATCAGTTGTTGCCAAATGCGAGGCGGAGTGGTAAACTTAGCTAGAATGTCCATTTTTCCAGAAAGTCCCTTGTAAGTCTTTTTATCAGTTGTTGTTGCTGTTCTGCTTTCTGCAAGGTCAGCTTTTGTTGAAATGAAATACTATAGAATGGGATTTATGATGATCCATTATGTCAAGTTGAATAAACTTTTATGCAGCTGCCACTATTCAGAGCAGGTCTACGTGAGCACATTCAGTGCCACAGGACATATTTGTTGGAAATGAAAAGGCTACATGAAATAAAATGCTTTTAAAGCTAGCAAAGGTTTGATTTAGATAAGAACCAAAAATTAAAAGAAATGAAAGACATAAAATCATTAGATTCAAAAGATATGTAAAACTGCTAAATATTATATTTACTGGAGGAAACGTGCTTCCGTGAATATTGATGCACTTTACAGAACCAGATATAGGGTAACTTCTCCTCTGAACTGGGTCAAGCTGTGTGTTTTTTCAAACACCCAAACAAAAGTTTTATGAACTAAGTTTAGATGACTCAAGTCAGTTGTATTTATATGTCATATTTTCACACAGGATGCACCAAAGTGGGCAGCAGCACTGATAGAATTTTACATTACAGCTGGCAAAACAAATGAAACCAAAGGACATGAAATGATAAAAAGATATTGATATTACACTAAAGTTAAAGAAAATATAAATATTGAAAATACTAAAATGAAAAATAGGTGAGGAATAAAATTTTGCTTTGTCTGAATTGAAAAATGGTACTAAAGCCGTCAATAGCGTCGGTATATACTACTACTACACTACTACTATATACTACTACTATATTGCTTTCATTGAAGCACTACAACAATTAAGTCCATTATCCTTAACCATAGATGTAGCCCATACCCTGAAAAAAAACAAGAACTCACACACACCTCTGACCCCTGACCTTGAGGCCAAGATCACTGAGATTCAAATTTATCAGAGATTTCTAATAGATACACCTACAGTATCAGTTTGGGTAAAAAAAAATTAATTCAGTTGTCAGAATTATTATTTTTTATTCAATAAGTATTTCATTGCCACCAAATGACAGATTCCTTTGACACTGTGAAAACCAGGGTGTTCACAATCTATCGATGCTTTGTCAGAGTAATAGTGATGTGTGGGTCGCAAACGAAATGGCTCTCAGTACCGCCTCTTTGAAGTGAACGACGCGAGCCATTTTTTTTTCTTCTTTCTCTCACCCTCTCTCTCTCTGTCTCTCTTGCACTTTTTTTCGCTTCACTCCGACAGAGCGGGAGGGAAAGAGAGAGAAAGAGAGCCAGAGACAACAACAATAGACAACATCATCACATTAGAAAGGAATAGTAATCATCCACAACTATTTGCAGTTGCAGATAATAAAGGATTCAGAAAGTTTATTCATGCAGTTAATCCTATGTATGCAATTCCAAGCAGGAAAATACTCTCCCAAAAAATCCTCCCAGGCCTATATGACAGAGAATGAGCATCTTCCTTTTGTTTTGCATATTTTAAGTTATATTTTATTGTGTTGTGGATTCTAGTGTTTTGTGTTGTTTCACTTTAAATTTGTTTAAAAGGAAAAAGCAGAAAATGTAAATAGTTGAAAGTTGAAATGTAAATAGTTGTTTTTTGTATTTTATAATTTATTTATTACATTTTATGTGGCGTGAATAAATAAAAGTTTATTTACGGTGGCCACTAGAGACAAAACACGTACAAACTGCAAAACACGTACAAATTCCAAAGCACGTGAAACCTCCAAAACACAATGGAAGTGCTCCAGGATGTTAGGGGCAATGTTGAGCTTTTGTTACCTGGTGGCTACACAAGGCAGGAAGTACCAACGCCATAAGGTAAGAACAAAAAGAGAGTTCTTAGTTAAAGCTGTGTCCCAGATGTCACACAGGCACTTTTATTAACACAGATGCACATAAAAAATTACTCAAAAATAAATTATGAGCATTCATTAAATAATAATGCTCCATAAATAAAAGAAAACAATGTTGGTTTTGTGCATAACATAGAGCTCACAATTGTGCAGTCAAAATGTAAACTAAAAGACGCTGAGCATAGTAACAAAGAGACAGATATCACAGCAGCTCTATTCCCAAGTTTTACTGCGTGACTGACAGCCTGGAGTTTGAAATCCGCTTCATAACCACGTCTCTTAACAGGTGCCATTTATGGTCCTTATACACACACACAATACGGTAATATTACGTTGAAGCACAGTACGTATCACTCCGCGAGGCTCCTCGGTAGCCGTAATGCGCCGACAATCTATCAAGCGGTGCAGCTCCGTAGCTGACCAAAGTCGTACTCCAACATTTTTGACAGATTGCTGAGCGCCGTGTTCCACATAAAAGCGGTTCACGGCCATCAAGCACAACCAGAATTCATACATAAGGCGCGCTGTCAACGTTTGAGAGAATGAAAGGATTTTAGGCTGTGCAGCCCCTCCGGGCTGCATAGCGTTAGCGCGGTTAGCTCGTTAACACGTTGACGCCGTCCAGCCCCACGCACGGGGCGATGCGCAGTAACTCGTTAACGGAGATTTGCTGTGTCCATCTTGTTGCTGCCTGCAGGTGAAGCGATGCGGGAGGAGGGGGAGTTGTGTTCAGTGAAGGAGAGAGGCGAGGCGGAGTAACGTTACGTAGAGACAAAAGTGGATGAAAAAAAGGCAAACTTGTGGCTCCACAACTATAATTGTAACGTAACATAGACTATATCGATATAAAGGATATTGTCACATCTTATATCTCGTATAAAAATATATCGATATGTTTTAAAAACTCGATATATCACCCAGCCCTAGGAAAAGGAAAAGAAAACGTAAAAGGAAAAGGAAAGGAAAACGTAAAACCTTCTGCTGCAGAAAGTTTTACGGTTTTCCTTTCTGAAAAACAAAAACAAAAAAAAATGTTACTATTGAATAAGTTTTGAGGGGTGGAGAGAGGGGTGGGGGAGGGGGAGATTTTTCATACTGTGGTTACACAGTATATTGAAGTTCTGTTACAGTAATTGAAAAAGAATATTCTAAAAATGACAAAGAAAACAAGATGAGACATCAGTACCAAACTATCTGTGTGTGATAACATGATAACATATCATAGAGATTAAACTGGAAATCACTGAACCTTGTGTTGAACCTGTTCCTTCTCCCTAACCTCATAACTCATGTCGCTTCAATCCTTTGTCCATAATCAGACTGACTATTATACGTGTAAAGACTCAGAAAATAATATATAAATCTAGAATATTTTAAGAGCTCAGTTCATAAAAAAATATATTTTGATCACAAAGACATGTGAAACCAACATTTACTCAAACTATCAGGAGTCACGCATAAGTCTTCAGTCTAAATGCCCTAATGAGAAATGGTATTTCTGAAATGTAGATTTAAGAGATCATTTGGAAAGATTTTACATGTTATTTTTTAAATTTCACTTAGCATTCCAAAAGCAGAAAAACTGCAAGTAAAGATAATGATCTCAAACCCTCATCATCATGATGTCTCGATTGTGTGACTTCAAGCTTGCTTGTCATCTGTTTACTCCTCTGCCAGGGTGGTATTTTTTATTGATTTTATTTTATTTTGGGGGATTTTTTTTCTTTTGTTTTCCTTTTCCTTCTTTTTTTTGTCAGTTTGTTTGTGTGTCTGTCAGCAAGAGTACACAAAAGCCACAAAATCACAAGATTTCACAAGATTTGGTGAAAAAGTGGAGCACGAGCAAAGAAAATCCTGGTGATGATCCAGATCATGTTCTATAAGAAACAGAGCAGTGGCCTTGGCAGAAGACTAGTCAAAATTTGATATTTATGAAAATATAAAGAGAGGAAAATAACAGAAGTGCATGTATGCATTGTGTGTGTTTGTGGGGATGAGTGTGTTGAGAGTAGGGGAATGAGGATTTTACAGTCACAATCTGAGAGAAATTGTGACATATGGTTGTAATTTTATGGTTTGATCATGCTTCTTAGGAGAACCCGTTGACAGAACCAAAGTGAATAATCTTCCCACAGTGCCATCTAAACAATCTCTATTGACTCACAATTTGGGAGCAAATTCAGTTAGTCTGAGTAATATGACAAGATGGATAAGTGGATGGCGGCTGTAGTCAGAGTCGCGTGAATACTGCAGTCCCCGAACAGGAGTGTGCTTTGAAGTGACAGGATTTTGGGAAGAAGAATCCAGTGCTGCTGTCAGTAGCAGTTTATCAAACCCTGCTACTACTGTAGTCAGATAAACCAAATATGCTGTCAGGTCCTGCAGCCAAGGCACACATAAAGATTTAGAGCTCGAATAATGCAGTTAGTCCTTATTAATGTCTTTTGGTAAAAGCAGCCATCAAAGAATGGCACACAGTAGGGTCCTTCTGAATTAACCTTAGCAGCAGAAAATAGATTTGAGGTTCATTAAAAAAAAAAAAAAAAATTGTATAACATTCAGAATATGACAAATTTGTACCATTAATATGTATATTAATAGCTTTTGATCACACTTGACATTTTCTTTCTTATTGCCTCCAAAATAGGGTTACAGTAATGAGCAGAGATGGGCAGTAACTTTTTTCAAGTAACGAGTAAA
Organism: Maylandia zebra; assembly: GCF_041146795.1. Taxonomy (NCBI): domain Eukaryota; kingdom Metazoa; phylum Chordata; class Actinopteri; order Cichliformes; family Cichlidae; genus Maylandia; species Maylandia zebra. The sequence goes on along the minus strand of NC_135173.1, from coordinate 37,401,017 downwards.
GTAAGGGATTACTATTGTAAAAAAGGTAATTAGATTACTGTTACTTTCCCGTAAGCACGCTGCGTTACTGCGTTACTAAAACCGTGATTTTTTTGCGAGAGTGTCTCATGACAATGACGTAAGCGAGTGCGACGTTCGTGGCAACAGCTGTGTGCAGATACTGGCTGTGTCCCAATTCAGGGTCTGCACGCTTGAAGTACGCATTTTAAGTGCGATTACGTCACTGCCACGCGACGATGGCTGTCCCAATTCGAAGTGTACTTCAAATGCGTACTCCAAATGCGCCGTCGATTTCCCCAAATATCAAGCGTGGTCCGGTGCACGCTTCGTGGTCCCATATATCCCACAATTCATAGTGCGGCGGTGGGAGTGGATAATTTTGCCGCAAAATACGGCAGAAGGGAGCGGCCAAAGAGTGAACTGTCAAAAGTAAGTACTGAATATGATGTCACTTATTTATGTGCGAATGTTTAATAACGAAGAACATTAAAACATTGCTGTTGGCCACATGTCGGCAAAACTGTGTGACATTAGTGATGTTTGTTGTTTCAGAGCCTCTACATACAGTGGGGCAAAAAAGTATTTAGTCAGCCACCGATTGTGCAAGTTCCCCCACTTAAAATGATGACAGAGGTCAGTAATTTGCACCAGAGGTACACTTAGGGTTGCCAACCGTCCCTTAAAAAACTGAATCGTCCCGTATTTAGAAACAAAAGAACACGTCCCGTATTGAGCTAATAAGGGACGCACTTTGTCCCGTAATACAGTGAGAATCAAAAGTAGTCTATAAATGTTAATGGAATTAACGCTTTGTTTGAAAACATAATTCCCAGCCCCTCTCCTGCTTTGTGATTACCGCTCATCTCATTGGTCGAGGAAAGGTCGCTTAGGGAGAAAATACCGGAAGACAACAGGTGACCACAACAAGAAGCATGGCCAACAGGGAAACAAACGCCGACACTGCGGTGCAAGTCTCGGACGACAGTACACCTAAAGCTGGGCAGACACTGTGCGATTTTTTCAGTCACGTTATTCAGCTCCTGCTCAAACTGCACGATTGACTCGCAGGGGTTAGAAGTTGGTAGGTCACGATGCAGGTCTCACACTATACCGCCCGATGCTCTGATGCGACCTGAGTGCTCACACTGTGCCTCCATAACATGAAGGTTATAACAGAAATTCTGTCGCTCGCTCTCCCTCTCTGTCTTTCACTCACACAGACACACCACCACCATCAACTTTGCTAAATTGCTAATGAAAAACATTGATCAGGCAGCTGTGATTGAGCAGCAGTGTAGATCCAACTATTTTCATGGTTGTTGTGGTCGTGATAATTTTGTGATGCCACATCGAAAAGGCTCGGATGAGCTTTCCAAAGTTCTACAAGTTGTGCCTCCATCGCTTGTGTCCAGATCACAGGCTGCACAGCGGTGCTGCTCCGTCTTTTTCACCGACGTTTACGTGTTTGCGCGTGAGCAGTGTGCTTCTCGTTATCCCACGTATACTACACGATGCACGATGAAGGCCAAAATCGGGCCGATCACCAAGTCGGTCGCATGACTCAAAAATCGTCTCAAAATGGGCCAAAATTCACACAGTGTAAGCCCAGCATTAGAGTAGCAATGTTTGTTCGCTCAGAGAAAGAAAAAAAAGGCTGCAAAAGTACAGGGAGGAATGGGAAAAGGGAAACACCTGGCTGGAAAAGTGCACGATAACACCTTTAAAGCGCACTGCACTGTGTGCCGGCGCACTTTTTCCATAGGCATGCTTCTAGTGGTGGGCACATGAAGAACATGAGGGGCGTGAAAGCTCGGGGAACCCTTAACCAATTTCTTGTCCACCAGGCCACGGCAGAAGCAGATATGGTATGTAAACACTGTTTGTTTTTTTTAAACCCTCTGGTTAAGGTTAATATGGGCATGTGCAGTAAATATCAGCTCTATGTGGCCAGAAGTGTGATAATATAATTTATTTTGTGTAATAAACAACTGCAAGGATGGATGATTACAACAAATAGATGACTAATACATAAAAGTAATACATAGATGAATAATGATGATGAGTTAAGATGCGTAATCATGGGAACAAGCAGGTTTACAAACAGGAGCAGCTGATTAGCTTTAGAAAAACTGAAATAATACCTCAGCTGAAGCCAATTGTACTAAATGCACTAAATGTGCACTGTTACAAGAATATTTTTGTTCTATTGTTTTATATTAATTTATATAATTTTAAGTTAAGCAGGACAGAGTTCTTTTAAAGAAAGATTTACTTATATTCTCAAAAGTTAAGCATGACAGGCTTCTGTTTAAGAAAGAGACCTGTTTTACTGTGTTAATGTTGTCATTTTGAGCTAAAAATAAACGGCTAAATGATCATTTGTTTCCCATATGGTCATATCACAATCAAATTCAAGTCAAATGGTTAAAAAATAATTTCACACACAAAAAAAAGAGCTACAAAATTCACCACACTGGGAAGGGTGAACTGGGTTGCCCGGCCCTGGCCACGAGGTGTCCCTTATTTATTTTTCAGGGAGTTGGCAACCCTAGGTACACTTCAACTGTGAGAGACAGAATGTGAAAAAAAAAAAAAAAAATCCATGAATTCACATGGTAGGATTTGTAAAGAATTTATTCGTAATTAGGGTGGAAAATGAGTATTTGGTCATCTCAAACAAGGAAAATCTCTGGCTCTCACAGACCTGTAAGAAGCTTTTCTGTCCCCCACTCGTTACCTGTATGAATGGCACCTGTTTGAACTCATCATCTGTATAAAAGACACCTGTCCACAGCCTCAAACAGTCAGACTCCAAACTCCGCCATGGCCAAGACCAAAGAGCTTTCGAAGGACACCAGGAAAAGTATTGTAGACCTGCACCAGACTGGGAAGAGTGAATCTACAATAGGCAAGCAGCTTGGTGTGAAAAAATCAACTGTGGGAGCAATCATCAGAAAATGGAAGACATACAAGACCACTGATAATCTCCCTCGATCTGGGGCTCCACGCAAGATCTCATCCCGTGGGGTCAAAATGATCATGAGAACGGTGAGCAAAGATCCCAGAACCACACGGGGGGACCTGGTGAATGACCTGCAGAGAGCTGGGACCAAAGTAACAAAGGTCACCATCAGTAACACACTACAACGGCAGGGAATCAAATCCCGCAGTGCCAGACGTGTTCCGCTGCTGAAGCCAGTGCATGTCCAGGCCCGTCTGAAGTTTGCCAGAGAGCACATGGATGATACAGCAGAGGATTGGGAGAATGTCATGTGGTCAGATGAAACCAAAGTAGAACTTTTTGGTATAAACTCAACTCGTCGTGTTTGGAGGAAGAAGAATACTGAGTTGCATCCCAAGAACACCATACCTACTGTGAAGCATGGGGGTGGAAACATCATGCTATGGGGCTGTTTTTCTGCCAAGGGGACAGGACGACTGATCCGTGTTAAGGACAGAATGAATGGGGCCATGTATCGTGAGATTTTGAGCCAAAACCTCCTTCCATCAGTGAGAACTTTGAAGATGAAACGAGGCTGGGTCTTCCAACATGACAATGATCCAAAACACACCGCCCGGGCAACAAAGGAGTGGCTCCGTAAGAAGCATTTGAAAGTCCTGGAGTGGCCTAGCCAGTCTCCAGACCTCAACCCCATAGAAAATCTGTGGCGGGAGTTGAAAGTCCGTGTTGCTCGGCGACAGCCCCAAAACATCACTGCTCTCGAGAAGATCTGCATGGAGGAATGGGCCAAAATACCAGCTACTGTGTGTGCAAACCTGGGCCCTATTTCAGGAAGCCGGTTTAGTGCAAACTCTGAGTAAGTATACCCTGAGTTAACGAAAACTCTGGGTTTTCGGTTTCACAAAGCGAGTTTAGATTAATTCTGAGTGAGTTACTATGACGACACACTCCGTGAAGCTAACCTGCCCCCTAGCAGGTTTACTTCAACTAACCCTGACGTTCTCCGCCTCTTTGTCGGAAACCTGACTGTAGGAAGTGTCAGACATGGCGTGTCCCTTCCTTGAAGAGCCAGTAGATGTTGAAGCCCAAATTCTCCGCAGAGCTCTCCGCCGGGAGAGAGTGATTAGAGCGCGTTTGGACATTTTATCATTTCCTGATGATTTCCTGTGTGAACGTTACCGTTTTTCAGCACAATCTATAATTTATTTGAATAACATCCTCAGGCCTGATATTGCTCATGTGACACATCGCGGACATTCTCTCAGTTCTGTACATATTATTTGTATTGCACTTCGGTTTTTTGCAAACGGGAGCTTTCTGTATAATATTGATGACGCTGAGCACGTTTCCAAGGCTACCGTCTGTCGGGCAGTCAGGAATGTTACAGTTGCACTGAAACGTCTCCTGTACTCGTTTGTGGTGTTCCCCGGTCATAGACCCACAAGATTTATCAAAGAGGGATTCCACAAAATTGCAGGTATCAGAATGAACAAAACTTAATTCATGATGTGGTGATACTTGAACTACTACTTAAATCTTACATTTATATTCACGGTTCCCAGGCGTGATTGGCTGTATAGATGGCACTCACATTCCAATCATTGCTCCTTCAGTAAATGAAGGAGACTATGTGAACAGGAAGTCTTTCCACAGCATTAATGTACAGGTACATGGTTCCCTGTAGCATTTCAAACTAACAAATTATTTCATTATAGTAATGGATGCTAATTTGTGTTCTCTGCACTGTGAAGATCATATGTGATGCTGCCAACATTATCACAAATGTGGAAGCCAAGTGGCCAGGCTCTGTGAGTGGTGGTGGTGGAGGACCCCCACCTGTTTTTCGGGCCTTTTTTTTCTGTTGGCTATAACGGGTCACATTTGAGCATACAGAGTAAGCAAATATGTACTTGTAATGTGCTCAGATAATTTCAATAAGTGCTTACAGAAAGAAAATTAATGTAGCCTCTAACTGCAATTGATTTACATCGGACAAACAGACCAAGCACTATGGCTCATGATACAATTACACCTTACCTGTTTGGACTATATTTTTATATTTCATTTTTACTTGCTGCCAGGAACGTTTGGGGCCTGTTGGGTTGCACCTGCGCTCACATCACATCACGAAATAAAATGTATGAAATACAAAATAAAATAAAATAAAATAACGCGTTAAATGGGTGGAAATCCCTAGATCAATGTTTAAATTAACACTCACGCATTGACTCTGTCGGCTTTGTTTTGCCATGCATGCTCCCTTTCTTTTGCAGCTGAGGCTGTGTTACTTTTTTTCCGCGCAATTTGCATGTTATCGGCATATGCTGCCATCAGAATTTCGGCCTCAAGCGCTGTAAAATACATTGACCGCGCCTTCTTTCCCTCCGTCTCCATGGTGACTCGCTTAATCTGTGCTCCACTAATCAGGGCTTTATGTATCCTCGTGCGCGCGCTTAACTTGGTGTTAAAGCAACTCCGCGTTGACTGAACTAATTGTTATCAGCCTTTCTGAAACCGAATATTCCGAGTTGGACAGTTCGGGGTTACTCAACCCTGAGTATCGTTTTTCACTCTGAGTTTTCTAAACCGGCTTCCTGAAATAGGGCCCTGGTAAAGACCTATAGTAAACGTTTGACCTCTGTTATTGCCAACAAAGGTTATGTTACAAAGTATTGAGTTGTATTTTTGTTATTGACCAAATACTTATTTTCCACCCTGATTTATGAATAAATTCTTTACAAATCCTACCATGTGAATTCATGGATTTTTTTTTTCCACATTCTGTCTCTCACAGTTGAAGTGTACCTCTGGTGCAAATTACTGACCTCTGTCATCATTTTAGGTGGGGGAACTTGCACAATCGGTGGCTGACTAAATACTTTTTTGCCCCACTGTAAACACACTCGATTATCACTAAATCAAATTTAACACACGTTTGTAATGACGCTAATTCAGTTTACAATAGGGTTCATTCGCTCAGTCAGCAGGTGGCGGTATCCTCGTACACTGGGGAGTACACTGCCATTAAACGAACAGAAGAAGAAAACCCTTGCACATGCGCGGTACGGATCGGGTAGGCCCGATTTGTACGGTCCGACTTTGCACATGCGCAGTAAGGATCGGGAGTCCCGATCTGTCACTATCTTTTTATTTTTTTGTTTTTGTCTACATTATATTAAATGTTTCATTATCGGAAACATTTTAAGAGATACTTGTTATTCTTAACATCTTAACAGATACCTGTAGCTATCGTAAAATGCTTTGACCGGAAGTAGACACCTTTCGCGCATGCGGGGTGCCGATCGGGTTTCCGGTACGGATCGGGTAGTGACAGGCTGCTCGAAATGCGGCCCTCAAATGCCTCCTTCATTTCCCTGAATTTTAAGGCTGTGGCGGTGTCACTACCCAAGAGTCTGTTTCTTAGACCATGCACTACTGAGATGCACTGCCTTCCACCAATGTTCATTAGGACATTCTGAATGACTTCAAAGATGCCCTTAAGTTCCTTTGGATAGTCTATGTTGAGGGCAAAAAGAAGGCCCATCAGCATGGAAATGGCACTTGAGACATCCCTCAGATTAGACAGGATTACTGCTGCCTCAAGGACAACCAACACATCGAAGATGTCTTCTTCTTTCACCATCACAATGCCAACTTTCATCCTTTTAGAAAACGTGTCTTCAATAACTGTCGGCTATAAAAGGGTTCAAAGACAAAAAATAAAATAAAATTACACAATTACAATTACACAATATCCCTTGTGCTTAAGAATTCATGTCTTTCCAAAGAAGAGCCATACTGATGCCTTGGATGATGGTGATTGGCTTTGGGTAACACTTATTAGTTGTTTTGGTTAATTATTAGTTTTTTCAGAATGAGATATGCACCCCCATGTTACAGATCAATTTCTTGCTTTAAACAAAGACCATGTTCATAAATAACTGAGCATGTCTTCAAACAAAATCCAAAGCACTTTACACATTCAGTCATTCACACACATGGGTGGATGACTGAATCATGGCTCAAGAGTTGACAGTTCGTCTTATAATCGGAAGGTTGTCGGTTCGAGCCCCGGCTCCGACAGTTTCAGTCATTGTGTCCTTGGGCAAGACACTTCACCCGTTGCCTACTGGTGGTGGTCAGAGGTGGCGGTGGCGCCAGTGTCTGGCAGCCTCGCCTCTGTCAGTGCGCCCCAGGGTGGCTGTGGCTACAATGTAGCTTGCCATCACCAGTGTGTGAATGTGTGTGTGAATTGGTGGATGACTGGATATGTAAAGCGCTTTGGGGTCCTTAGGGACTAGTAAAGCGCTATATAAATACAGGCCATTTACCATTTACAATGTGAGAAATCAAACGTAAAGCTGAAGTGAACAGTACAGCAGCGAAATGTCAAAGACCCTGGTGAAGACATGAATAAACACAAGACAGTAATAATATCAATGCTAGTTTGCCAGTTAGTTTCTCTGAAACCCAGACCATCTCCAGTGTCAAAGATCTTGTAATAATACATTTGGTGAGGAAGAAGTACACATGTTATCATGTGGCATCTATTGTTTTATAGATGCCACGTGTTTAATTTAAAATCCACTGTGGTGCTGTCATTATTAAATTTACTAAAAGAAACAATGCTAACCTTCACAGTCTTGAAAGTGTGTGAGGGATCTTCCTTTAGAAAATGAGGTCCTCTGTCCTCTTCCTTTGTGTAGGGCTCTGGTCAAAGTCAAAAAGAAAACAAAAACACTTTTTAAACAGTGTTTATGAAGCATGTAGACAGCTCCAAATTCACAGCTTTTTGATACATAATTCCATCAATATATGATTATCATTGGAGATTTTGAATCAGGCTTATCAGGACATTCAAGTAGAATATGATATCCAACCTACCACCAATACACACAGATTCTGTAAAAGTTACCACACTAAATGTCCAGTTGTGAAATATGATGACAGACTTTACTTATCAGCTTTCTTTCAATGAGTTCATCAGTTGAACTGGATAACCTAAAACTTAAACAAAGGATTAGATTTCGCAGTTGAACACTTACATCATCACCGAAGCATTTTATGAGCCTATAGCCCTCCTATGCCACTCTTGATTTTGTACAGCTCCACGAACCTCTCCATAATGGTCAAGCACAGCAAAAAGGAACCCTTTCAGGTCAACAGATGTAAGACGGGCAAATTCTGCTTCAACCTGAGCAATAGAAGAAGAGGGGTGGGGAGTACAGACAGAAAAGATTCTTTGAGACCCAAATTTAAGCAAACCGTCATCTGAGGTCCATTAGAGAAAACACAAACACACAAAAGCAAACAAACAAAAAGATGCACTTTACCTGCCGTTCAGCAAACAAGGAAGTTCAGAGAACAATAAGCTCTGTCTTGAAATCTTTTAAAGTAGAATGATTGTGAAAATTACTTATGTGATGTAAAACCTTAGTAAACGTGCGATTAAAATTAGTTTATGCCACCTGCATGCGATCATCAATAGTGCAATATTATGTAGCCCTCATTTACTCAATACCATTAAATAAATGGGCTTTGGGTTCTTTTTCTAGTGTACTCTCGTACGATATTTTTAAGTTAACTTCTCTTTTGTTTCTGGGATCAATGAAGCTTATTCCTTAACAGTAGCACTACACGCAAAAATTAACACTAGTGTCTATAGTGCAGTAAATCATGTCATACACCATGTAAAGTAGAGCATTGCAACCCTCCTTTAATTTACCAAACAATGAAAACAAGAAAATAATAAAATGGCAGATTTCAGTATTCAGGCAAACCAACAAACACACACAGCAATTTACCCACTGTACACAGAATCTCCACACATACAGTGTAAACCACCAGTGATAAAACAATTATAGTCCCCAAACTAAACCTAAAGCCGGCAGAGATAAACCCTACGTTGCAGGCCTGTATTGATCCAGTATAAATCCAAAACGATCTCCCAACCGGAAGTTCTTCACTCAACGAGCAAAAAATAAATAAATAAACTCAGTACCTTGTGAAACGTGCAATCCCCACCAGCTTAATCCAGGCAACAAGTTGTCCTCAGCTCCTTCAGAAACACTCCGCTCTGAATGCAGTAGCACAAAGATGAGGAAGGTCCGTGATCTCCACGTGCTCCACAAGCTACCTGTTTTAGCTTCCCACGTTGCCAGAGGTACTCTGAGTGACGCGGGCACTCAGAGTGACTATCTGGGGTGTGTCCGTCGTTATCCAGTTCGGTAACGATCCTCTGCAGCTTGTTACGTTCCACAACTATAGCGAAACGGCAGCCTACAGTAGTCCTTATTAGCGAACGGCTGGGTTAGCCTCACTTTAACTTAATGCGTGCACAGCCACAAGAAACAAAGCACACAGTCCAGCAGACTCACGCTGAAACTTTACGTGTTATGTCACTAGCTTACCGACACTGTGACTTATCTCTCCCAAAAGTCAAAACACACTTACTCTTAGTACATAAAAACAAGCTAACTTCTCCGGATGCTCCGTGTAACTCACGCACCACCGCCCTCTCTTCTCGCGCTCTCGTCTCTTTTTCCCTTTTCCTTCTCCACCCTGTGTTACCTTCACAGACCTTATCCCCGTAGGAAATTACAGTTCTCACAAACAATTCACAAGAAAAGAAAGAACTTGTTTTAAACAATGCAAACATGTTTTTAATCATTTTACATGAACTTTTACCTTTTTAAATATACAAGAAAATTTAAATAAATGAACTCTTTGATATTTATATTCTCAGATTTCACTTATCTTTTACTATTTATGCATCTTTTTAACCCGGGTTACAATTACTTCTTAAGAAGTACCCTGACACTACAATCTTTATATCATTTGTTCTACAGAGCTATTAAGTTACAATATAATCTGTGGTGTTTCCAGTCAGTGGCATGTCCAGCGGGGTGGCCTGGGGGGGCACAGGCCACCCCCCCAACCAGACTGGCCACCCCAGGTGCCACCCCAAAGGCAAAACAATAAAATTCAATCAAATATCAAATGTACAATTATGTTTTAACGGTGAAGCTCAGATATCCGAGTGTAAGTGAATGTAGCATCGGCTTCTGCGCTATGTGCATCACGTTAGCAAAGGTAGGAGAGCCAAGCACGAAAGATGGCACTGCAGGAAACAATTTTTCGGTGAAAGAAAATGAGGACAGAATAAATGTCCCGGTAAGTAATATTAAGTTTGTTGAGTTTAGTAAACTTCGGTGAAATTAGAATACCAAGGAAAAAATAACACTTAAAGAATTATTGCAGCCGTGGAATATATCAGACAGTATGCTACTGAGGGGAGCTAACATAAGAGTTATGAGTTATAAGATATAATCTAAGTCGTAACATTGCTGTATGGAGCTGCAGATTTGGTTGCAGGTTAACATAGCTGGACTGGCCATCGGGCATACTGGGCATATGCCCGGTGACTTATTTTTTATTTTTTTTGTAATGGCATGAACAATGAGAGGTGGTGGATTGGCCAGATGCAGGTCGAGGTGTAAAAATAACTCAGTTGTTTGGTGGTGGCTATGACGGAGCTTCCACAGAGGCCAGCAGGTGGATGAGGGAAGGGGAGGCAGGAGGAGAGAGGCAGCCGCCAGTCCGAGTGTCAGGTGAACTGAACTTCAGGTAAGAAGTTATGACCTGCAGTCTATCTGGGTCAGATATAAACCAAGTTTAGGTGGAGTTTATTTTCGTTGTGCTGACTTTTTACCGTCAGTTGCAATAACTCGTACTGCGTTCTAGCCAGCTTGACGGAGTTTCTATACAGCTGGGTGGGTGCTATGATGTTACTGATAGTGAACTTTATTTTATTCATAAGGTTAGTTAGTAGAGTTGCCAACGGCTCCTTAAAAAAATGGAATGGTCCCTCATTCAGAGAAAATATTACACGTTTCGTATTGAGCTGAGAAGAGACGCAGTTTGTCCCGAACTTTAGCTAGAATGGAAAAAAGACACAAAGCTGGAGTTATTCTATCGTTACGCTGCACAGCTGCCTCTTCTTCTCTCATTCTCTCCTGTTGCTACTTCAATCATGAAACTGATCAATGATCAGCTGATCGGCTTTTCTCTCTTGTTTGTTTATCGCCCACTTTGCGCCAGAAAGAGGAAACCAGCAGATGTCGCGCTAAACAACAGCTGCACGTTTAAGCTTGATCAGCTGTTGTTAGAATTTATTTAATATTAATTTCTAGTATCAGCTGATGTTTGCTGGAGCCACAGCTGTAAAGCTGCTGGTCATGATGTCGGTTTGGATATGTGGTGAGAGGGAAACATGAAGATGAAACCAGGAGATGTCCTTACTGAATCATCAGAGCTGTGATGGAGAAACAAGTTTACCTTTTAGGTGACATGGATAAGTTGAAGGGAAGTTATGAACTGTTTCTGAGAGACAAATAACACCAGGATCCTTTTCTAAGTAGCTGACAGCTGATAGCTGTGCAGGGGCGGGTCTAGCAAAGTTTTGCCAGGGGGGCAGGTAGGGCATTAACAGGGAGAGGGGGGCACAAAGAAATACTTTTTTTTATTCTCAATTCAAATATTTAGCTTTTATTAAATAATTATCTGAATCTTGCGAACAAAGTTTTTATCTGACGTAAAATGTATAGAAATCATACATATACCAACAAGACTGTACATCACTGTCACAACAGGGTTTGTTTTCAGTCAAAGGCTTTATGGCTTTAATACCTGGTGGGCCGGTCTGTAGTCAAAATGCCCGATTTTCTGTCCCAGTCCAGCCCTGCAGGTTAATACTGGCAGTGTCACCATGCCAGCTGACTGTATTTCATCATCAGCCAGTGTTGTTCTTGATCAATATTACCAAAGTTGACCATAAGGCAGCATAGAAAGTATTTACTTGCTTTCAGGTTTCATTCAAATGTTAGTCTTTTCATTTGTTTCCCCACTTTTTTCCTGTTTCAAAATCAAACACCAGTTTGTGAGAAGATTATCTTCTTTTTTTTAACAGGCACATAAAGTTTTACATTGGAATTGGCTAATTTGTCAATTGTTTGTTACAAATGTTCGTATTTTAATATTCAAAAATGTTTTTGCCCAAAACATATGTGCACTACATGTCAGTAAAAATACTATGCAAATATTGATGTCCTTGACTGCTGAATAAACACTGACTGATTGTATCTCTTGTACTTTATCAACGCAGTATCTAAAAACTTTGCACCGTAGTGGTTAAAATCTCATTCTAATAAGAGTTAAAAGTGCATTCGGTTGTTAGGTTTATAGGGTTATTGAATTATGGTTAACGGTTGGTAGAATTTTTTAAAATATTATCTGCCAATACGCGTTTCGTATTGAGCTGAGAAGAGATGCAGTTTGTCCCGTACTATAATGAAAAAAAGACACAAAGCTGGATTTATTCTGTCGTTACGCTGCACAGCTGCCTCTTCTTCTCTCATTCTCTCTCCCTCCCTCTCCTGTTGCTACTTCAATCATGAAACTGAAAAATTTTCTAGACACGCCACTGTTTCCAGTATGACAAAATGCACAAATTGTGACTTACCATTTGACTCCACTGACAAAAATAAATCCCCAGCATCAAGTTTGGCTTCACAGACCTAAAACAAGTAAAATAAAAATATATATTTTATAATTATTTTGTTTTCGCCATTTATTCATGTTTGCTAAATTTCTGACATATGAACAATGTTAGTTTTGTTACAATACAGGGAATTCAGTTTAATTAAAAGGTAAATTATGAAAAAAAACAAAACAAACAAACAAACTTCTGCAGTATACCATGCCAAAAATCAGTGTCTCTTATGCCAATTATTTTATCACTACAGCTCTTTTAGTATGGAAACTCACACAATCTAGTCATACTGATCACAAGAGTTCAAAAATAAGTTAAAATAGTGAGCTGTTGTTAAGCATAAAGCATTTCAGGGTAACAAATAACTGCACAATATAATTAAAGCAAAAAATAAACACTGGAGGACTATCTGATAAAAACTAATATAATGCTGGTTTTACCTTGACATGGACATGAAAATTGGACTTACTGAAAATAGCTAATTGATTTTTGGTTTTAGTCTGCCACCTTACCTTCTTTCCACACAGGATCTTGCGCTCACAGTAATAACACAACAAAATGTAATCGATCCGAGAACACTGAATCAAATTGCAGAATATCGAACAACCAGTCAGGCATGAAGCGCTGTCTCAAAATCTTTCTGAGACAAAGCCATAACTCAGTGTCAATGACAGTACAACTTACAATAAAATATTTAATGCAATGTAATGTTAAGTAGCATCCTGTGAGGGATGGAAGATGATGATGATGATGATGGTTTTGTGCATCAGAATATTCCCAGTGCAGGGTAGAAGTAAAGGATAAAAGGAGAGAAACATAAACACGGCACATTTCCAAGGATGGCTCAGTGTATGAGAAACAGCTCTAATCTCAGATGTCAGTGTTAGATGCTGTCAAGGCAGGAAAACAGGCACAGGGAGATGTGTGGATGAGCATAGGCTCTTCTATTTGATGCTTGATATAGCACTGTCTACTTGCTGAAAGCTTCTGGCAGTTGATTTGGATACTATCTGATTTACGCCATAATATACCTAGGGAACTGGATTTGTTTGTGACATAAAGGAGTATGTTGAAGCATGATCATCATAACAGGGGTTTGACTTACTGCATATGGACAAAATAAAACAAAACTTGTGAAAATGAGAAAATTAGTAATCACAAGATAACAGTGAATGCAGTTACCACTCACTTTGGAGAGAATTTCACCCATCCGTGTTTAGAACAGTTTCAGAAAACAACATTCAAGCACAACGACATGTGCATGCATATTAAGATTTGTGTGTCTTGTTAGGTGCAGGTCAGTGTTCAATGTTTCCTCTGAGATTGTGAAATCCCCCCATAGGTGGGTAACACGCGTAACACACAATTCGACTCTGTGACTACTTCTGCTGCTGGCTTAACGTCAAAAACAATGCTCCTCCCATTCCATGTTGAACATCTTATACTGAAAGGCATGACTGATTAACTACACAGCATTTCCAGCTTCAAACTATCAAAAGAGACTTTCATACATGTAGGAGTTTTTCATGTGTTGCCTGTTACAATCCACACCATAGTCAGCAAGGTTTTAATGATAAACATTTAAATTGCAATACTAACTACTTTTGTAACCTTGAAGATTGCTAACCATTTCTTCCCTATTTCCTTCTTAAGTTTTTTTGCATTCACCATGCTGGTGTGACCCTTGGTGACATTTGAAATTAATTGCTTATTTTTCCATTCAAAAGGCCAGGCTGTGAAAATACAGCGACAAGCTGGGAGGACAGCTGCAGCTGCTTTGAACTGTGCCGGCTGAGGCTCTGACGCTGGGTATGGTTACTGCCAGGACTTTGGCTGCATTTGTGGTTGATTCGACTGCATCCGAACACAGGATTTGAGCCCGGAGTGGTTTTATCAGATATGACAGATGTGTTACAGACTCACCACAGGAGTACGGGATTACTGTTCCTTCTGTTCAACATTCACTCAGTCAGAACAACCACGCCAGGCCACTATGCACACACACAACTGCTGCATCTAGCTAGCATTACACCTGTTATGAGCTAATGTGTCACAGCCAGAAGCTAAGCAAAGCCATGGCTCCAGTCACCCTTGCTGTGACAGCATCATCCCATGGCCACAGTGATAATCACAGACAATCAGCCTTTCTCAATCAGCCTTGAAAACAGTAGGTTACAAACCTAGGTTAACTACCTCCTCTTGTTATTTCTAACTCTAACAAAACAAGTAATTACAGACTGACTGACTTTTCTCATTTTCCCCCTTTTTAATTTAAAGTTATTCATTCACAAACACATCCTTACCTCACCACATGACGTAGTGGAGATGGCAAATATTTTATCAGTTGTTGCAACTCATTAGAGCCGCAGTTATCTGTTTACTCAAAGTATTGAAAATCCTTAAGTTATTATTTCAGCTTTGGAGGGCTGGAAAAGACTAGGAGCGATGAGCTGATCAGATACCATGGTATGTCAATTTTGGCAACTCACAATGATGGCATGCAAAGTAGCCACTGGTGATACAAATTGGCTTAGTTCCCAGTTAAAAAACAAACAAAACAAAAACAGAAAAACACTGAAGCTATGTTACTGAGGTCACTACCACTGGGAGTGCAGGACTGGTGACAGTGTGATAATTGAAAGGAGTAACTGATATGTCTTAGGGTTCGGTTGTGCCTACATTCGGATTTGCATGTAGCGCCAAAGTAAGTTTGCCCACAAATATACAACACTGACCAGTTGCAAACTCTCTTTAAACTATTTCCATTTTAGCAGAGGTGGCAAATAAACAGACTTTCTTTACTCAGACAACATTTAGGCGGAGAACCCTGACATCTATGTAGTGGCTCAGCATAGAGAAAAGAATCCCAATTCACAAGCTCAGCCATACTGAGGTGGACTTGCAGGTCTTTAATATAAGAATCAGTAGGTTATCTTTGTGTAATTAAATTTTAAAATAATGACATCACATGTAAGCTTTAAATCTGCATTTTATCAAGTGTCACTGAGCAGCCATTACATTTAAATCTAGCCTTTCTTCTTCCTCTCCTGTCCTGTCTGGTCTCCCACATCTTTCTCCATCTCTGAGTGAAGCTCTCACTCTTGTCTCTACCTGTGAAATACAGCAGCTGGACTTTTAGCTATTGAATTTGAATTTCAAGTTACCTGCCACTACACAAAATGTCACTGTCTACTTGCTTGCTCCTTTTCTGTAGCGCTAGCTAGATTCTAAATTACTGCAAACACAACGTACAGACACCAGCACTCCTTCCAGCTGGCGAGTATAAACGCTATAAATGAACAAAGAGTAACAAGTCTGCTTTTAAAAATGTAAGAAGCAGAAAGTACAGGAGTAAAAGCAAAAAGTTGTCAGAAAATTAAATACAGTTATCTAAAAATTCTACTTGAGTACAGTAATGAAGTATTTGTATTTTGTTACTTCCCACCTCCTCATTTAAGGTAGCAGTTAAAAATATAGGAAGCTATCATTGAATCAGTGTTGTGATTTCCACATTTTAGCTTTCTGCTCTGCAATAGCAGAGCTTTACAGTCTAAAGGCAGCTCTAGAATTTTCTTAAGTCCACTGATTATTATTACTAGTTCAAAAAGCAGCTAATGAAACATGGGATGTATATCTTGTAAAACTACTGATTGAGTCAACACACCACAGTTTGTCTTTTTTGTTTGTTTGTTGGTTTTTTGTTTTAAAAAATGCTTAAAGTTGAAGCATAACTTTAGAAAATGCATCACTATCTCTCCTGCACTTTGGCTCTGTGTGAGAGAGCAGGATGTTACAGCTTCTCAAAAAGTAATGAAGCTTGAGTGCATTGTCCTGTCGTGCTTTTGATAAATCAGTGCTTTTAAACCTTCATTTGGAATAAGTTTGCTCCCTTGTTTATTTCCCCCAAGCATCATCATCAACAACACAATCACATGTTGACAGAATATACAACTACTTTTGTTTAATGTATGCACCTAAACCCCATACAAAGATTTATCATTCATACTTCCTCTTCTCTCGTGCTCCCTGTTGCACTACCTTTTTAAATCAAAGCCATAACCATAATCAAGCAGTGAATAGTATATTAAAGTTATACAAGTTAGTGTGTCATTAAAAGCTGGTGTCGAGTATTGTACATTTAGGTAATGTCAGTACAAAAGGAGAAAACCTTTACAGCAAAACACACTCATTATATGATTGTTTATCAGTCTTGATAATAATTTGCGAAACACAATGAGCCACAGCTCAACAACAACAACCTGAAGTAGTATAAGCCTCCTAATTTGGATTCCTTGAGATTTATACATCTATTTAGGTAATGAGAAAACCCTGTTTTTGATTATGTATTCGTTTTTTCAGTGGGAAATGGCCTGTTCCATAACTTGATACAAGAAATTCAGTTACATACGGCGCTATCAAAAATGCCTCTTTCATAATTTTGTTTTTTGCATCTTTTTCACACTTACATATTTTAGATTATCAATCAACTTTAATATAAAAGACAAAGGACAAAGATAACCCAAGTAAAAAATGCAGTTTTTAAATGATGGTTTCATTTATTAATGAAAAAAAAAACATTCAAACATACCTTGGCAGCAGGAACTGCAGTTGTGATAACTGGCAATGAGTCTTTTACATCACTGTGGAGGAATTTTTGTCCACTCGTCTTTGCAGAATTGTTTTACGTCAGCGATATTGGAGGGTTGCTAATCATGAATGACCTGTTTAAGGATATGGTGAAACATCTCACCTGGATTTAATGGATTAAATCCAGACTTTGGGTAGATTGCTTCAAGCCCTTTCCTTTTCTTTTTTCTTTTTTTAAAAAATTTGAGCCATGCTGAGGTGGACTTGCAGATATGTGTTGGATCATTGTCCTGCTACATAGTGAGCCCAAGCTTTAGGACATGAAATGATAGCCAGACATTCTCCTTTGTTTTTTGTGTTTTTCTTTTCAGAGAGCAGATTTCCAGTTTTTTCTTCAGATCTTGAAGTACCAAAGTAGCCCTAGACCACCATATTTGTATCATCAGTCCACAGAATATTTTCCCAAAAATCTCAGGGATCATTAAGAGGTTTTTGGTCAAATGTGAGACAAGCATTTATGTTCTTTTTGGTCAGCAGTTGTTGCATTAGAACTCTCTCAGTGTCATTTTTGCTTTATTATTTTTGAATCATAAACACTGAACTAAAACCCCTTTCCAGACTGGCATACGACTTCATTTCACATCTGATCTTTAGTTTCTTTTGATCATGGCATCGTGTATTGAATTTTAAGATCCTTTAGTCTGCTTCGTATTGTCAGACAAGTCCTATTTAAATGATTTCTTCTTTCACCAGGTCTGGTAGCAATCAGGCCTGGATGTGACTCGTGAAATTGTACTCAGCTTTTAAAAAAAATTGAAATCACATTTAATTTGTGATTTAACAGGGGAGGCAATTACTTTTTTTTCAAAAAAGGACCAGTGAGGTTTGGACAGCTGTTTTCCCTTAATAAATTATCATTTAAAAACTGCATTTTGTAGTTACTTGAGATATCGTTGTGTAATATTATTTTTTTATGATCTGAAACATATAAGTGTGATAAATATTCAGCAAGAAATGTGTATAAGAAAAAGACCTTACAATACTAATGAGAGAGAGAATCCTGATTACCTGAATATCCCTTATGAACAGCCAGTATCATGGGAGACCGTGGTTCAGGGGGTTGGGTAGCTCATCTGTAACGGTTCGATCCCCCAGCTCTCTCTCTCTGTCCTGGTCGTTGTGTCCTTGGGCAAGACACTTTACCCTACTGGTGTTGGCCAGAGGGGCCGATGGCGCGATATGGCAGCCTCGCTTCTGTCAGTCTGCCCCAGGGCAGCTGTGGCTACAACTGTGGTTTGCCTCCACCAGTGTGTGAATGTGAGAGTGAATGAATAGTGGAATTGTAAAGCACTTTGGGTGCCTGGAAAAGCGCTATATAAATGCAATCCATTATTATTATCTACTGCGATCGCATTAGGATGTGAGGGAGTAAAATACAGAAATGAGGTGCACAGAGAGGTAAACAGAAGGTAGGGAAAAACAGAAAAAGTGTACATAGTGTCACATAATAGTAACATGCAATAGTGGCATAAAAAAGGATCACTAGTTCAAATAATCCTTTTAGTGTCTTTTTAGTGTATTTGTTTTTGTTTGCATGAATATCCTAGCTTTTTACATTCAGAGTTTTACATGTCTATACAGTACATACACCTACACGCATACAATGAAAATCAGAATTCTCCCTGGAAAATAAATGCTGACTTTTGTGGGCCACAAAACGCATTTTGAACTGGTTTCTGGCTGTCATCTCTGATTGGCCAGGAAACAGACAGCCTCCAGGAGTGCTTTGTTCTTTTGGATTTTGTTGCTGTATAAACATTAGGCTTACTAACCTGCACTTCAGAGGGTCATGCCAACGTTAGAAACAAAACAAAGGCAAGAGCCTTTTGGCATTCAGGAATCATATCTGTACAAAGCCCACAAATTATGAATATAGGCAGAATGATAGAGGCACACAACAACATTTGTGATGACACACAGGCAAATACTTCGTCAAAACAAAGCACAAGCCCATGCACTTACTGTGTTTTTGTTTTTCCTTTTTTCCTTAAAACTAACAAGGGACAGAGAAACTCCCGGGAGTCTGAAGGAGATGGTGGGCACGGCTTAACACAGTGGATTTCTTGGCTGAGGATGACTGCTTTCTGCCAAAATAGCAGTGTATTTCAAGCTAAGCGACACAGCAGGAAGCATTTCATGTTTTGATCTCTCTTTTTTTGTAACCGGCTTGAAAAGCTGAAGCTGACATGTGTCATAAATAAATCGCTCATTTTAGGATGAATTACATTGGAGCATAATTTTACCCTTGAAGAAAAGATTGCATCACTCTTTAGGAAAGTTTGAGAGACTTTCCTGTAATGTGTGACTACCTCTCTAGGTCCAGCACCAATATAATTCAGTGATTACAGCTGTTCTTATTAACAGCATTTTTGGATGTGGGGAAAACACTGGAACAGACTGGAAACTGATTTAGATTTAGATTTGTGTTTGGTTCATTTAAAAATAGTAATTGTGTAGATTTACCTGCCAGGTTAGATAAAAGCAATAAACAAGATGGGAGTCTTTGCTTTGATATTAGAAAAGTTCAAAGACACTAAAAATCCATGCAAAGCTTGTTGACCAGAGTGTTGTGTACCCTGCTTTAACTTCTGAGTGCAAGACAGGGAAAAAAATTACACATTTTCATTTAAAAAAAAAACAACTTTGTTATAAAGAGCTCTGCCATGAACTCTGCCATGAATAGTCCTTCTGATTTCTGAATTGTGTATTTTGAGAGTGGCCTAAGGTTTCTTTTGACTGGTCCTTTACAAGTCAGAGTGCTTCTAGCACCCTGTTGTGCAGTAGTAATAATAAAAGCTATTGACCCATAATGAACTGCTTTTGCTTATTATAGAGGTGCTAAATTGAAAAACAACCTTCCCCGTGGATAACTAATGTTGTCCTAGGCCATGTCAGAAAAGCCTGCACAAAATAGCTGAACTTGTCATATTCCAGGTGCGCATGTAATAAAGGAGGCATGGCATGTTTGGAGAGCCACTCTACACTGAGAATGTGAAGGAAAAAAAAGTAAAAAGAAAACTTTGCTGACATTGGCCTTTGCGAAAATCCCCAATGCTAATGGTAGAGGGGTTAATGCAAATGCTAACCCCTCCACCCCTTCCAAAACCCACCTATCATGACCCAGCTCATTTCTCCCATACTTCCAATTACAAATGCACAAATGAAGCAGAAAGCAGTCTCCAGTTCCACTGCCTGTTACCCATGCTGCCTCCCTTCCGTCTCTCTAATTCGACATCTTGCCCTCAGGAGAAGCCTAACAGATGGGAAAAAAAAACCTCTGCTAAAACTCATGAGAACTAAAGTCACAGTGTAATGCCCGGAGGGTCTCTGTCTCTCTACAAGCACTTCTCCTTCATTTGGTATGGACCCACGTCACAACACAACTGCTGTGTGGGTTCCAAGAACAGTTGTACTCTAAAGACAGTCATTAAGACTAACATAGGGGACATTTCTCCTCAAGCTACTTCTCTGCCATCTCAACACTTTACAACTGGATTATTAAACACCAGATTGCTTACAAATAAGAGCTTTTTTATATATAAATTGTGGGAGCCAAAATTAGGTTCCCATTTATTTTGTGTGGGAGGTTTGATACTGAGAAGTTGAATCTCTGAAAAAGGAACATGATTTTATGAATATCTTAGTCTGTTTGCCCTGCTTTTTCCTTTAATGACAGCTGCATTTAAGCTGCAAGGAATCCCAAGTTTTGTGGGAAATCAGATAAACCATCTTATACCAGCATGATCTAACAATGTTTCAAAGAGTTTCTTGTGATGTGAAGATATTAAAAAGGACTGGTTTTTATATAGTGCATTTCTTTTCGTACTGTGCAAAGTGCTTTTTAGATGACAGATAGCATTCATCTGTTCACACATATATTTGTACAGCATTGCATTGGTACATTGTATACCTTTGTATACTTCTTTTTTTTAACCTATCATACGTATGTTCATACGCCATCTAATGAATGAGGCAATTTGGGGTTCAGAATCTTGGCTACGTATACTTCAACATGCAAACTGGAGGTGCCACTGACGTTCCTCCTCTACCACCTGCAACACAATTGCATTTTAATTAGCTCTTTATTGAATGAAAGATACTGCAGATAGAAATGTTTTGGGACACAAACAATACTAACATACAATTAAAGAAAAACTATAAAAAGAAAAAAATGCAAATTAAACAGTTCAAATCACTGAAACAATTTAACACAATTTAAAAAAAATCTGTTATACATCTTATTTTAGGTTTCTATGACCGAAATACCCAATCAGCCTAAATGTGGTCAGATGTTTACATACACTCATCATGGTTGTGAATGTCATGGTAATTCAAAATATGTTTGTACTGTACTCACCTTACTTGGAGCACAAACATACAATTAAGTGCTGTAACTGTACAAAGCAGGGGGGGAATAAACAGCCTAAA
Source organism: Maylandia zebra (assembly GCF_041146795.1). Lineage (NCBI taxonomy): Eukaryota > Metazoa > Chordata > Actinopteri > Cichliformes > Cichlidae > Maylandia > Maylandia zebra. Next base: position 37,379,430 of record NC_135173.1, on the reverse strand, counting down.
TCACTTGAACAATTTTAACAAATGCACACACAAACTCTAGTTAGCATTTTACTTTAGGCTTTTTATAATTTAAATAACAAACCAACCTAAACATAAAGATGTGGTCAGAAGTTTACGTACTCTCGTCATGAGTGTGTGTCATGGTCCTGCGTCTGTCACCCAGCGTTTTTGTGTTTGGACTTTTGATTATGTGCTTTTTTAAATAGAGGTTAAGATTCTTTTCCTTGTTTTGGTTATTTTAGTTGTGATCGCTCAATTTATATTTGTATTCTTAGATCGTATTAGTTTTGTCATCAGGTTTGTAAACTTCAACTGTAGATGAACACTTCATTTATTACTCAGACAAACACTTTGGTGTTCTTTGAGTTATGAATCCATCTGTAAGATGAATTCTACTCCACAAAATAAAACTGAGGGTGAGCAATGTCACATAGCATGTCAAAAAAAATAAATAAAAATGGAGTGCCTCTTCATGGTCAGGGAGGAATTGATGTGTCCCGTTCCAATGGCCAAATACCCCAAGGCTTGAATATTTCTCCTCTATGTTTCACTGTGAGTTTAATACACTGCTGTATTAGAGGCTTTATCCTGCCACCCATTGTGAAACGCTGCCTTTGTCCTTGTTTATTATCCTGGAAACTGGGCTACTATTTGTCCTCTGTGGAAACTACACCTTCTACACACTTTTGCTAATTTGAGTCGAGCTTTCTTTAGTAAACATTTTTAGTAAATCTATTTGCTTTTTTGTTGTTGTTGTTTTTGTTTGTTTTTTTGCCTTTTTTAGTAAACAAAGCTTAATGTGTCGATCTTCTCATGGATCTGGTATTCCTCGTCATGCTTTTGATTGACCTGGTTTTTGCAAAAACGTAAACTTTCTGATTTATGTGACCATATGACTTTTCTACCCTGCTGTTAATTGGAAAGATCACAGTTGTTTTCTTACAATGTGCAGCTGAATCCTACAAAAAGTTCTTGGAAATCCCAAAGTTACAATGATGATGTCTTTGATCCAGAACCATGAGGCCCACATTCAAGAAACTATATCTGTACAGAGACTTCTTAAATAATTACCTGAATGAATCAATCAAATGAATAAATCAAAGGAGATGAGTTACATAAACATACTAAGCCAGGTTTTAGTGCCTACCAAACTGTCACTTCCAATTTCTTGTGCAACCCTGGGCACATTTTGTAGTTGAATGATTTCTGAAAAGACACAATAAACAGACAAAATGGAAAAAAAAGAAAGAAAGAAAGAAAAAAAATCTTTGTACTACTTCATAATCGTTCCTGTTGTGGAAATCATTTATCTGCAGTTAAAGTGTTTCAACTCTTGATATTGATGATTTGGCCCATACCTCCCTGCATATTACTTACAATTATTTTCAAGCTGCACACCATGCTGAAGATCTACGAACAGATTTTCACTGATGTTCAACGTGCAGTTCTACATCAAATGTGTGCAATTTGGAACAAGAATTTGTACAATTTTCCAATCCACAGCATTTCCCATCTTTATCTTTGACTGTAAACAACTCTTTTATCTGAAATGACAATGCCATATCCGATTGTTGCTCTGCATATTTCAGCTTTGGAGTATGTGATGAAGTGACTTGTTTCCTTCTGATCATTTTTCCATGTAGACCCTGTTTGTGCAGTAAGTCTGCATTGGTGACTGGTGCCCCACTAGAATGCACAGCAGATGTGCTGGGCGGGAGCACGGAGCGACAGATGTTTTAAATATTTTCTCTCTCCTCTTTTCATTGTGAATCTTTATCTCTTCAGTGCCATTTCTCAATGACAGAAGCACAAATGGTACCAAAACCTGTGTCATTTTGCTTTTGTTAATTGAAAAAAAAGAAAGAAAAAAAAAAGAAGAAGAACAAATGAACAAATAAAGGTTTTTTGGGGGGGAAGGGTTCCAGGCTAGTTTTGGTCAGCAGCATCAAAATCTGTGTTAGTCTGATCAATTCTATATCGGTCTTATTTAAAAGACATTAGATGTTATATATGCTCCTTCTTGGGAATTATTATTCAAGAACGGTACACTGACCACCACAGTGTGCAGTACATCTCCCATTCATTAACTGGATCAACTGAGTTATCAAATACAGTGTACACTTGTCATTAAGAAATGCATTTTCCTAGGTACTGTGACGGCCAGTGGGCTGGCCTTGTGTTTTGCTTTTTCTGTTACCTGTTTCTTGCAGGTAGGTGGAGCTGACCCAATTATAGATGCAGCACACCTGAGAAGGCCAGTCCCAGTGTATATAAAGACACCTAGACTGAACCAGCTGTTTCGCTCTGGCTCTCACTCTCTCTGTCTGTCACCCATCTTGTTCATTTGGAAGTTTCAGTTATTAAGATTTGAAAAAGCTAATTTTTACTCTTGGGCCATATGTCAAAAAAGAACAGTTCAGCCTTTTGGTAACCCTTCCTAACACCTCAATTAACAAGTTACACATGAACTCAGAACTCTGCTGCTAGACTTTTGAGCTGAAATAAAGAGAGACCACATCTGGGTGTTTTAGAAACATTTTAGAATAAGCTTTGTTTTTGTTGGTTTGCAATTATTCAAATTGCTTAAACCTTTAACTCAAGCAGAAGGTCCTGAAATATCAAGATCCTCTCTTATGATAATATTGAAGATGCAGCTAGCCTACCAGCAGATATCAAAACAGACCACGAGCATTTTTTGTGCCCTGACTATAAATCATTTATTGAATTGATTTGTAATGAATGGGTCAATTTTTCAAGTCTTTTTAAATTTATTTGTTGATTAAAATTTCAATGCTTGATTTAGTGTACTGTCTGATTTTAGATTATTTTATTTATTAGTCTTCGTGTTAATGTAAACCAATTTGTAATACATGAACTTTGCTCTTAAGATATTTTTTACTGCCTATACTGTCTATAGTAGTGTATGTTTCAGACATAACATTGTTTTTATGCAAAACATAAAAAAAAATCCCAAAGTTGATTACTTTAAGATTAGGCAAATTGAACAATGTTTGCTTAACAAATTTTAAGGTAATTTGTCACCTAATATTGCATCTGGAGCCACAACTTTGTTCCAATGTGACCTGGATGAAAAAAAAAAGACCCCATGAGTTCATGTTTTTTCTTGGAAGATTAAAGAAAGAAAAAATCTATGACTAAATGCTGTGACATCTGCTTTCCTCAGTTGAAATGTGGTAAAGGTAGCCACAGCACAACCCAGTCTCACGGCAAAATGTGTAATTGTCCACTGTGTCCATGTCATGCTTTGCCCCTTCAAATGGACACGCATGCTGAAGTTGCGTTACCAGCAGGGGGAGATAATATATTTAAATCCAAGAAATCAGTGGCGGCGGGGCGGGGGGCTATAAAGTACATTTCAGGGTTCTTAATTGTCAGAAACACTCTTATGGATTTACATAGAAATGTGTTAATAATGTCTTTCCCGTGATTTTTTTTTTATGTTGGCTTGAAATAAAACCAACATCTCCCTCTGCTGTTACTGCAGATTACTGCAACTTCTGCATGTGTTTTGGACTGGTGTGTCTATTACACGTTAACACATATAGCAATGTCCTTTCCATTCATCCTGCTATCTCAGCCAAGAGTGGATAGCTAATACTGTAGGTGTTAATCAATGCTCATTGAATCAAAATGAGAACACCTATCGTGCTGTTTCTCTGAAGGCAATAGCAACACATAAAAATACCTATGAATGGAAACCTGCCATGTGGTTGGTTCATGTCACTGCACAGCTTCTGAGAAAAGGCAGATGCTAAAAAACTGAAGTTGTGGGTGTTTTTTTTGACACATTATTATAAATACATGAAGCTGAAATCTAAGGAATCACTGCTTTCACTCTAATAACCCTCTACACGTGAGACACTTCTTGCTAAGTAGGTGCACAGAAGTCCTTCTTACATTAAAAAAAGAACACTTAGTTGTACTTTATGACAGACCAGTTTAACATAAACACTATAATAATACATTATGTACATTAACATGTAAAAAATGTCTTCCTATATTATATTCTAATATTTCAGGTACAGTGGAACCCCGACTTACAAAATTAATTTGTTCCCGAGGGTCTCCTGATGGAGGTAGAATCTATCAACAAAATCAATATCTGTCTCTTTCTAATTTCATAATTAGAGTTAAGGTAATGACGGCAGTCATGGATAAAGTCCTTGTTTTGTTATGCTGTGTTAACATCATTTGAATGGAGGTCTTTGTTCCTTGAAGGTCGGCATATGTTAGTTTAGGTTGTAGGCAAAAAAAGGGAAAAAAAGGATTATTGTTTCTCTTGAGTGCACTCTTGATAGTCTTGTACCAATGCCTTACGCACACTAGATAGAAGCAACAGCAATAGAATTTCAAGAATAGATTTAACAAAAGAAGATATGAGTCAGGGACACACTTCTAAGTCATCCTAACCTGAAGACAAATCTGGCCAGAAGAGAAGAAAGAATACAGTTCACTTCATTCATTTTTCTGTTGTAAGATATAATGAAATGCACTTTCTGAGCAGATGCTGTGGGGATGTGAATGTATGTTTTCTTAATGTAAAAAGATCAACTCTTAGCTCTGCAAAAATTTAATCTAATTATATTAGAAATGCAATTTTCTTGCAACACTAAATGTAAAAATTATGCATAATGTGTGGAGTAAGAGGTAAAAGTAAAAAAACAAAAGAAAAACATCTGGTACAGTGAATCAAACTGCTACATTGTCTGTGATAATTTGAATGGCTCACTACACATAAATAAACCATCCATCCAACCCTCCACCCATTCTTCCAGCCATCCATTCTGATTTCAGGTTGCCAAGTCTAAGTAGTGACACCCACCCTGGCCACCTCCTCCAGCTCATCTGAGGGCACACCAAAGCATTCCCAAGCCAGCAGAGAGGCATAACTCCTCTAGCATGTCCTGGGCCTCCCCCAGGACCTTGTCCCCATGGGACATTCCTGAAATACCTCACCTAAGGAGGCGTCCTTTCGATGTGGAGGAGTAGCAGCTGTACTCTGAGTCCGTCCCGAATGACTGAGCTCCTCACCTCATCTCCAACAGATAGCCCAGCCACCCTTTGGGCATAGCTCATTTCCCTTCACTTGAATTTGAGATCTCATTCTTTCGGTCACCACCCAGAGCTTGAGGCTCATAGATCAACCCCCACTATACCAACCATAATGGTTGCTTAGCTTGCTGCCGCAACATCGTCTCATAGTCACTATTTATATACAGTGGAACCCCGACTTACGAATACCACATTTAACGGAAAATTCAAGTTACGAAGGCACTTAACGGCAATATTTCTGCCCGTGTTACAGCAAAATGCCCGAGTAACGAAATCCGCTGGCTCTGATTGGCTGATCCCAGAATGCCTACAATGCCCACAATTCCTTCCGAATTATGTGACAACCGTCTTGGCTTTTGTACTTGCGCTTCGCTGTTCCACTTGAACGACGTATTGTTGTTGCAGTTAGCAATTAGCCTATAGCCTATTGTTCACTCAAAAGGCGCGATGGGTGCTTCAACTTACAAAAATTTTCAACTTACGAAAGACCCTCGGGAACAAATTAATTTCGTAAGTCGGGGTTCCACTGTATAATTAAGGAGCAGGAAGCAGCTGCAGTATTCTGAATGATAGGAGTCAACACTCAGAAAGTACCGGGACAGAAGTATTAATATAAGAGTAGAAGAAGTTACAACTGGAAGCCTGGCTTAGCTTGTTGGTAACTGTCAGCTGATTCCAGAGTCCCACAACCAACAAACCTCAAACTGACTCATTTTTCAGCGTGATGACACAAAATTTTGGGTTAGAGCCACAATAGACACTAAGGAAGAAATACGATACATAAAGACATATATACATACATTTGCTATGATCATTATAGTAAGATTAACAAGGCACAAATCATCTACTGTGTCTAGAGAACATTCTTAAAGAGTCATTTTATTTTCATTGAAGGCCTCTTTAAAGGGTCTGCCATAATATGGGTAAAAAGACTACCAATAAAAGGCTACCCAAAACTGCAAAGTGTACAAATGCTATGTCTTCCATGTTCTTAATCTTCTGTTAGAGTAGAGAAAGAGTGAGTTCGCTCCAGTCCTCTGTACCTGAAGAAAATACACACCCTCACACACACACACAAAAGAAGCTGAGCCAACACATCTTGAAGTGGGTGACAGCGAGCTAGGCTCAAGGCTTTGCTTTGACTGCCATTAGCAAAAACCTGTACACTTATTCATGGACTAATGATATGCTGCAAGATATATCTCCATATTCTTGGTTTCAGCAGAGTGAGCTGAGCAGAAATTTTTTTGAATACATTTCATATTTTCACCAAAGTTAATAGTTCATTGTCAACGTAGGTGTCATGGCTTTTTTGTTGGATTTTGTTGGTTCCTCCACCACTGCCTCGTTTGAGTTTTGGACGAAATGCATTCTGGGATATTGCATTTCGTCATTTCAAGCTGATTAGAGACCAAAACAGCCAATCAGATTTTTTGCATCCAAGTCTGTGATTGGCTGGTTTTGTGGCACAAATATAACAGTGTAGAGAAAGAGTTGAGCGCGCACGGGCAGAAATGTTGAGAGCGCGAGCAACACATTGCGAGTGAGCGCAATTACAAAAACTGAGCGAGAGGGGCTGCTGTTGTGTGTGTGTGTGAATAATAGCAAACACTGAAATACATTTTTTGCACACAGCAATGAATTTTGTTCACTCAAATTTAGCTTTTCTTTGCTCAAAATAAATTTCTTCTCAAAATGCAACACTTGCACCTGCAATTTTTTTTATGTGCGCTCAGAATAGTGGCACAAAAATAATGCCATACAATCTGTGTAGTTGAAGGGCTGGTGCAGAGCTGCAGTTGAGCTATAAATCCGTCTGAGGGAAGCACACAATAATCTCATAGTGATTTCATTGCTTTCCCCACAAAGTGGACATGGTCATATGCAAATGAAACAAGCATTACATAAATGTTTCTATAATTGAAAGCGTTTCCCTTAGAAAAAACAATTTTACAGTTTCCCAACAACACAGTGCCTGACAGCTTGCAATAATAAGCTTCAGGAGAATGTGGGAGCTGTTGTTTTAGCTTGTGCTGTCTGAGGGCATACTAATTTAATTTTAATGCATCCATCTGTGCATTAAATGGAAATAATGATGCAAACAAAGGACAAACAAATAAGGTGTGGACAATTGCAGACCTTATTATCACATGTTTATGTAAATGAGTTTGTGAAACTTTAAGACAGTGCACAAAAGCAGTAGAGCAATAGGATTTTGTATACTGAAATGTATAACCTGAGGTAGGAAAGAAAACAGAAACAAAGCATTTTCCCTACTCAGTAATTAGAAATCCTTGCTTTTCTATTCTATTTGATCCAATATGTAGTAAGCACTTTAGTTTGTGAAGTCCTGCAATTTATTCTGCGTACTTTAGAAACACAAAAACAAGGGATTTGTAAAAAGAAAAACACTTTGATAAAAAGCTTCTCAGGCTTGCATGTTTTAAAGGAAGCAAACAAGAGAACAAAGAGTACAGTAAATCACATCAAAAGTGACATAAATAACAGAGGAACAGTGACACCAAATTAAAAGTGAAAAAATGAAAAAGTTTTTATCGTAAAGAGGCTTTTTTGTAATATTCTGAATATTAAATCTGATAGAGATAAAAGTTTTTGTAAAGTCTGGGTCATTTAAAAACAGGAAATACCTATTTATCATCTTGTTTTTCAGATTTTTTTTTAGAGAACAATTAGAAGACAAGAGACAGCTATTGCTGAATAATTCTTTCCCACTGCTTTTGATTATATGTCAATGAACTGTACTATCATTCAAAAACCTGAAAAACAACTCCCTATAGTGTGTCAGAGGAGAAAGAACCCAAATGCATAATGCTGAAGATTTATTGCAAAAAAAGGGAACTTTATTACAAGACAAGACAAGAAATGGAGATAGAACAGAGTCATCCAAAAAAATGAAAGATTGAAATAAAACACAAAGAAACAAACTGGAGAAAAACACAGGGCATTAGCTAGAAAAACAGTTAGCTAAACCAAGGATCATAACCAGACCATGTGACAAGGACAAAGAGGGAAGTGATTACAAGCCAAGGCAAATCTGGGAGCAGAGGGCAGGGGTAGACATTCAGCGTAGGGAAAGGGCAATCACAAAAGAAGGAAAGGCAACCAACATGACAGTAAAGAAATCTAACCTTTAAATAAGCAAAACACAACTAAAGGCATTTACACATACCAGACACATAAAATTTGCGCAAATCTTTTGTCCGTTAAAACGATTTTTCTAACTCACCTGTTCTTCATTCGGCTATTCACATCAACCACATGATTTTGTTGAAGGTTTTTCCATATTTACTTTTTCAGATCAAATTCTATTTATTAGATTTTCACATGCAAATAAGCAGATCTAACCAATGAGACCACTGGATTTGGCAAAAAGTGCACTTGTAGCTCAAAACACCCACTGAATATATGGAAATAGTAAAATTATACTATTTTACACACACAGTTAGACACTGCTCTGGGTCAGTCGGCTCTCGGAAACGATTTCTCCGCCTCCTCAGATATGGTCCCAACTCTGCCAACAAGAGCTCAAACTGCCCGACTCCCATCCTGTAATATGAGCGAAAGCAGTCGTGATACAGCTCCTGGATCAAACCATGACTTGAGAAATGGAAGAACCCAGAACTCTGTTTCCTCCATTTTTCTTTAGAAACATCATCGTTGTTTGATATTGACTTCAGTTTATCACCTTTTTTTGTGTGTACAAATTATATAAAAGCATGTAAAGGCGTGTAAAGGCCTCAACACGTAGAGACAAAATATAATAAAAGAGAGGCTACAAACATGTAGCTGGCAGGGAAATGCTGAGGGAACCAAAAGAAGGAACAATTAAAATGGGAGCCAAAGGTCACACTTAAACATTGGAGCATTAACTTAATCCAAGCAGGGATGAAAACATCAAAACCTCAATAATAATTAAAAAATAAAAAAACAGGAGCATGAACAGAAAGAATATAGCAAGTACTGAAACTCAACAAAGATAAGGACTCGGAAGGCTCTGTGATTAAAATTGTCCATTAGACAGAAAACACTACATTTTCTTTTAAACAAAAGTCATCCGGGTGAACTTTCTTCTTCTTTTTTAATCAACATCTAATTTCCAGTGTTTTAATACGTAGCTGTAAACAGATACTGTTTTAAAAAATATATGATTACCATATTCATACTTTCAGCTTTCACAAATATCAAAAAGAAACAATGAAAATGGCATTGAACTCAGTAAATGCAAAATAGCTCCACATTCCGTATATGTCTTTATTTGTTTGGAAAAGGAATACTTAGACAAGATGTTATTGATGGTTTTACAATGACGGGTAAGTAAATTTGAAAAAATGAAATTGTAATGACAGTAAATTATTTACAATGGAAAGCAGTGTCCTCTATTTTTCAAGCTCAGTATGCCATTTCCACCCTGACAACAACATTTTGTTATTCACACAGTGATACACTCTGCTGTGCCTGGCAGGAAAAAATGAAAAACAAAAGAGAAAAAAAATGGTATTATGTCGAGGCAGGAGCATCATGCTCAAAGGGCCATAAACAAAACTGGATCCACCCATCATTGCTCAGATTTTTTTAAATCAACTGCTTGCTTGCCAAGCACAGCTGTTGCCAACGTTGCAACTTTTTCTCCAGATTTGGCAACTTTCTGGGAACCTTTTAGTGACTGAACATCAAACAAGGGCCAAGCAACAAATCTAGTGACAATTTCAGTAGGCATCAGCTACTTTCTCGCACCTACTCAGAGCTCTTCTGATCACATATCACGCCGGTTATGAAGCTGACTGAAACATGAAACATGAACTGCCTCTGCAAAATCAACTCTTACTGATCTTGAGGAATATTATGTGTTATCTCTGAGCTCTTTTCACTACCTGATTCCACAGAGAAATTACAGCTCAGTACACGGCAAACACAGTGTAAGTAATATACGACACTCTTCCCTTGATGACACTTGATTACACACTATAGTTCTGCCCTCTGAAAACAGGATTCAATCTAAACTCAATCTAAACACCTTTTAATAACAGCAAAATTTACCTTTTATCTCGAATCGATACTGTTTGCAGACTTATCTAGCAATGTAGACATTCGTTTTAATCTTCTATGTAATCCTTTGGGTAATTACCTTATGATAGAGCAAATACTAGAAATCAGCCCACTCCTACAGAGCAGTACTTGTGGTCTTTTTATTGCAGTGTAAAGGACAGCGCATAAATATTTTAAAAACTGATTTTATTTATATTTTATTCATATTGTCACCACTTATGGTTAACAAAATCATGTTGAAATGGCCTTACATGTGTCTTTTTAGGTGAATTCAACCCAGTTCTAAGCTCAATGCCTACACGCCAGAGCAGCTAGTAACCATCAGATCAGTGCTTCTGATTAATAATGCACACTTTATGGCATACGTATAGAAAAACAACAGTTTATCAAAATTTTCTGTTAAGCTTTATTATTACTAAATTGAATAAGTGAGTTATAACAAATACATCAAACAGTGGTTGATGCAGCAGTTAGCACTATCACCTCACAGCAAGAAGTTTCCTAGTTCCTAGTGCTGGGCAGCTGGAGCCTTTCTAGAGTTTGAATGTTCCCCATCTAAGGACTCTGGCTTCCTCCCACAGTATGAAGACATGCTTGCTAGATTAATCTAAGGTTAATCAAAACTGGCTATACTGTAAGTGTGAATGATTGTCTCCACATGTTATAGTCTTGTGATGAAGTGGCAACTTGTGTATACCCTGACTTTTGTATCATGATGGCTGGGATAGGCTCCAGCGCCTTCTGCAATCCTTAAATGCTTGAGCAGTTAAGAAAAAGGAGGGGAATCTCCTACATGATGTATCTTAATTTAGCAAACAATACTGTGTTTTGCATTAAACTGATCCAGAACTTCAGGGATTAGGAAAAAAAATAGTACAATTTTACACTCTTTCCACTTTTCGCCAGGTGAGTAAACTGTGTTACATCAGTAGACTGAAAGAGCTGCATTTGAGCATGAAACCTTATCAGAACTGTCTTAGGATGATGTGATCCTCTGTTGAGCTCTAGAAATCCTTCTATCGCTTGCCCCTCCACAGATCGGTCAGTACTGCCAGAATCTGTTGGAGTTCAGGGACTCTTCAAAGTTTTCCTGCTGCCTGTTAATACAAAAAAGTAAATTAAATATGTGGTGACATTCAGTAGGACATTTTTTTTTTTTTTGCTTTTGCCAGCCTCGAGGCACTGAACAGAAGCTGTGAACACAACACTAATATAAACTTTTAAGCTGATATAACAAACCTATTGGCAAAATTTAAACATTGAGCAGATACCAAGCAAATTAACACCCATTTGGAGTGTTTTTGACCATCTGGCAAATATGAATCCAACATTCATTCCCTTTTTAGCTTCAGTTTAGTCTGCAGTGAAGGACATCCCGTGGTCATTAGCTGCTAAATGTTCCGCTGTGCTCGTCAGCTAGTGCCATACCTAACCCATGCTGCTGTATACATTTTTATTTAAAAAACAGCTAGTGAGAATGGGGGGAAAAAGGTCTTAAAATACATTTTACTTGAATGCATCTGCTTGTGTTCAGAGGCATCCTAGTGTAAAATGTGTTTTGAGAGGGCAAAGTTTTTACAAACACAATCTGGAAATTGTGAAACATTTCAGACGCAAAGCCTGAAAAGTTTCACAAATGTAATCAGCACTTTGAATTTCTTTTTGCTTTTATTTTATAAGCACAAAGACTTAAACATGCCACCAACAGGTGGCAATTCCTCTGTCTACAACAGGGGTGTCAAAGTCAAATACACAGTGGGCCAAAATTCAAATCTGGAACAAAGTCGCGGGCTAACATTAATATTTATTGGAAAAAAAATCTTCCTCCAGATATGAGAATGAATCTTTTCTTATGGACTCAAACAAGTTTTGCTTAAAAAACTGAATATGGAACAAGCAAAGCTTAATACTAAACAATATATATATTAGCTGTATAATACCAGTAGGCCAGCTCTAATAATAATATGGTATGGCTTCGCGGGCCAAATGTAATTTGGCCCGCGGACCAGAGTTTGACACCTATGTTCTACAAATTATCCTATTGCTCATTTTCTCTCCTAAAGCTATTTTTAACCATTCTTTAATCCACACTAATTTGTTCATTTTTTCAAACTTCAGTCCCACATAGAGACTTCTTTATGACTGACATACATTTCCACAGATCCGCATCTAGATTTTGAGATCTGTTTTGAAAAAGCCAGACTGGTAATGGCCAGAAGTTGTGCAGTCAGTGCACACTTTTAAGCCAATAAATATCTTTCCCTATCTTTAATCATTACATTACTGAAATGTAACAGTTACAAAAAATGTAACCAAGTCTGAGGGAATGAAGGGAATTTGAAATCAGAAGTTACAGTGGAAAAAAAAACAAGTTATCTATTCAATTTCTTTAAGTAATTACAACTTGAATTTTATTTTGAACCCACTAACATTGGGATTTAATTTCAAATTACATATAAAATAATAAATTAGAATTTTTATGTTGCAGCCATGGATTTAATCAAGTGGTGGTAAAAGGCCTGATGAATTACTTTTTAGAGTGCAGATGTTTTACGTAGCAGATCAAATAGTTCCGTTAGATTTGTTACTTCCTAAACAAGGAGAGGATCAATATAAATGTTGATTTCACCTCATTTCAGAACATGCCGCTAACCTTTTTAAATTATTCCCTTATCGTCAAACATAAATGGGCACACATGCAAAAAAAGGTACAGCTGCTGGGGCATCTTAAAAAATAATCTTCAAAATAACATTTTGCTTTCCCTCATTTTCAGATTTAATTGGCAGTGGTGCTTTAAGGTAGCAGCTTGATAGGCAACCATTGGCATGGCATCTTTAGATTTGAAATACACTAATTAAGAAAATAACAAAATAACAGTAGTGTTGAGACATAACCAGTGGCGTGTCTAGAAATTTTTTGTTGGGGGGGCCAGGTAGGGGCACAGATTTGGAGAAGGGTAGCAGATGTAATTGGCAGATAATGTTTAAAAAAAAATTCTACCAACCGTTAACCATAATTCAATAACCCTATAAACCTAATAACCGAATGCGCTTTTAACTCTTATTAGAATGAGATTTTAACCACTACGGTGCAAAGCTTTTAGATACTGCGTTGATGAAGTAGAAGAGATACAATCAGTCAGTGTTTACTCAGCATTCAAGGACATCAATATTTGCATAGTATTTTTACTGACATGTAGTGCACATATGTTTTGGGCAAAAACATTTTTGAATATTAAAATACGAACATTTGTAACAAACAATTGACAAATTAGCCAATTCCAATGTAAAACTTTATCTGCCTGTTAAAAAAAGAAGATAATCTTCTCACAAACTGGTGTTTGATTTTGAAACAGGAAAAAAGTGGAGAAACAACTGAAAAGACTAACATTTGAATGAAACCTGAAAGCAAGTAAATACTTTCTCTGCTGCCTTATGGTAAACTTTGGTAATATTGATAAAGAACAACACTGGCTGATGATGAAATACAGTCAGCTGGCATGGTGACACTGCCAGTATTAACCTGCAGGACTGGACTGGGAAAGAAAATTGGGCATTTTGACTACAGACCGGCCCACCAGGTATTAAAGCCATAAAGACTTTGAATGAAAACAAATGCTGTTGTGACAGTGATGTACAGTCTTGTTGGTATATGTATGATTTCTATACATTTTACGTCAGATAAAAACTTTGGTTGTAAGATTTAGATAATTATTTTTTAAAAGCTAGATATCTTAAATGAGAATAAGAAAGAAAAGTATTTCTTTGTGCCCCCCTTTCCCTGTTAATGCCCTACCTGGCCCCCTGGCAACACTTTCCTAGATCCACCCCTGCACAGTTACCAGCTGTCAGCTACGTAGAAAAAGGATCCTGGTGCTATTTATCTCTCAGAAACAGTTCATAACTTCCCTTCAACTCATTCATGTCACCTAAAAGGTAAACCTGTTTCTCCATCATCTGCTCAGCTCTGATGATTCAGTAAGGACATCTCCTGGTTTCATCTTCACGTTTCCCTCTCATCACACATCCAAACCGACATCATGACCAGCAGCTTTACAGCTGTGGCTCCAGCAAACATCAGCTGATACTAGAAATTAATATTAAATAAATTCTAACAACAGCTGATCAAGCTTAAACGTGCTGCTGTTGTTTAGCACGACATCTGCTGGTTTCCTCTTTCTGGCCCAAAGTGGGCGATAAATAAACAAGAGAGAAAAGCCGATCAGCTGATCATTGATCAGTTTCATGATTGAAGTAGCAACAGGAGAGGCAGGGGGAGAGAATGAGAGAAGAAGAGGCAGCTGTGCAGCGTAATGACAGAATAACTCCAGCTTTGTGTCTTTTTTCCATTCTAGCTAAAGTTCGGGACAAACTGCGTCTCTTCTCAGCTCAATACGAAACGTGTAATATTTTCTCTGAATGAGGGACCATTCCATTTTTTTAAGGAGCCGTTGGCAACTCTACTAACTAACCTTATGAATAAAATAAAGTTCACTATCAGTAACATCATAGCACCCACCCAGCTGTATATAAACTCTGTCAAGCTGGCTAGAACGCAGTATGAGTTATTGCAACTGAGGGTAAAAAGTCAGCACAACGAAAATAAACTCCACCTAAACTTGGTTTATATCTGACCCAGATAGACTGCAGGTCATAACTTCTTACCTGAAGTTCAGTTCACCTGACACTCGGACTGGTGGCCGCCTCGGGGCTCTCCTGCCTCCCCTTCCCTCATCCACCTGCTGGCCTCTGTGGAAGCTCCGTCATAGCCACCACCAAAAAACTGAGTTATTTTTACACATCGACCTGCATCTGGCCAATCCACCACCTCTCATTGTTCATGCCGTTACAAAAAAAAAAAGAAAAAAAAATAAGTCACCGGGCATATGCCCAGTATGCCCGATGGCCAGTCCAGCTATGTTAACCTGCAACCAAATCTGCAGCTCCATACAGCAATGTTACGACTTAGATTATATCTTATAACTCATAACTCTTATGTTAGCTCCCCTCAGTAGCATACTGTCTGAAATATTTGATGGCAGCAATAATTCTTTAAGTGTTATTTTTTCTTTGGTATTCTAATTTCACCGAAGTTTACTAAACTCAACAAACTTAATATTACTTACCGGGACATTTATTCTGTCCTCATTTTCTTTCACCGAAAAATTGTTTCCTGCAGTGCCGTCTTTCGTGCTTGGCTCTCCTACCTTTGCTAACGTGATGCACATAGCGCAGAAGCCGATGCTGCATTCATTTACTCGGATATCTGAGCTTCACCGTGAAAACATAATCGGACATGTGATATTTGATTGAATTTTATTGTTTTGCCTTTGGGGTGGCACCTGGGGTGGCCAGTCTGGTTGGGGGGGTGGCCTGTGCCCCCCCAGGCCACCCCGCTGGACACGCCACTGGACATAACATCTGCACAGCAAATATCTATCTATTGTAGATACAACACAATCATAGGTATAAATTACATTTCTCTTTGACATGCACACCAGAAGAGAGAGCCCTTGTTAACAAATGAGGGTTGAGTGTCTTGCTCAAAGACACTTTAACAAGGATCTATAGGCAGATTGATTATTGTGTGGATCACACCTGTGACTTGGAAGGAAACTGCTTCTCAACACTAATTGTTTTGGCTACAAGGTAAATTGAGTCTTACGATAACGCTTCTATTACTGCTAGTTTCCTGCATAATTAACACTATTGACCCCTACAGTGGAGCTAATTCAAATTCATCTTGCCCTCATTTGTTTTGATGAACACTTTCCTACTGCTGGCTGCTGTGTGGATGATGTAACTGCTAGGGAGAGGTGTGATAAAGATGGAAAATTATAGCTGCCAGCATACATTGGATGTCAGCTTGTACATCAAAGTTTGCTTCTCTGCAGTACATAGGCACACACTGCCTGTCAATATACAAGCCTACAGGCGGTGTAAAGTCACTGTATACAGTTCATGTAATGACTGGGGAAGATAGTAACATCGGGGACCAAGCCTGGAGAGCAAAATAACTTGGACTTACACAAAAGGATACAAAATATAATTTACACTTTGTTGTTGTGACCTTCCATCTCCAGGGTATATATAGTATTGGTAGCAAGGAAAAAAGAGAGGCAGAAACAGTTTCTAGTTATATAACACTGACTGCACTATAGCTGCAGAACTGTACTGGAAATCGTTGTCCTGGTTCATTTTTGAATTAACTTTAACTATAGTATCAACATAACCTATGAAAAATAATCAGTTTGTTGGAAATTTAAATCCTGGAACTAAATTGAATTTAAAATGGTTTTTTTTCTTTTATAAAGCAGTAACATAAAACCATTCAGATCTCCTAATTTTATAGGACTCCCTATAAAAGCATTTTCAAAGTAAGGCAAACCAGGATGTTTTATGGGTAATGCAAAGGCTAATACACCTACTGTTATCTTCTGCTGAAAGCTTTTCTCGCTAAGATTTCCTTGGACTGCAATGTGCTTGGTCTGCATTTTTCTTGATTTAGGCCCAGCTTATCTTAAGCTTATAGAGATGTCAGCAAAACCCCCCTTTAATAGCGCAAGGCTCTTAATTCATTACCAAATGTAAACTTCCCTGCAGAGGAGTGCAGGATGGGCTGGGGGAAAATTAGATTCTACTCAACTAATTACTCCGTAAATTCAAGACCCCTTGAGAGAATAAAAGAATCAAAACACCAAGATATTTTTGTCTCCATTTAATAAAATCTATGTACCCAAAGGTAATTTTCACCATGTTTTATTAGTTGCTGGTTTTGTTCAATATAGTGACAAATTGGTTCTTTTGTTAAAATAATAACAAAAATATTAACCATCCACGTATAACAGCATTGCTTCTGCATTAAACCTGGTCAAAAACCAGCTACGTCAGACAGAAGAAGAGGTTAGTGTGGATAACATTATTCAAGTAGCATTATGAATATGCCTCCAGACATGAGCTATCAAAATATGTTTATTGCTCAAGGGTTTTCTGCTTAATGATGCTGCCAGGGTCACAAAGGGGAAATATCAAGCTACCTGTCTGCAATGACTGTGATGATTAAAACCTTTGATGCAGAGCTGTCACCCTGTCTGGCTAAAGGCTGATGTAGGCGAGGGCATAAATCCCTGCAAACTGGTCATTAAACAGCAGACATCACAGAGCAGAGGATAAGCCAGACCAAGTGCTCCTTTTCTCTGTGGCTCCCGTCCACACTCTTACCTTGTTGGAAGAGACAGATTTCAAGGTCAGCCAGTGACCTCTCAAATGTCCAAGCTGTCATGCTGCCCACTTCTCACACACACACACACACACACACACACACACACACACACACACACACACACACACACACACACACACACACACACACACACACAAGTGCACACTCACACATACACTCAGAAACCACCTAAGGACACATTTTGGTCTGTGTCACTGTTTGTTTAAAGGCAGGCTTTTGGGTGGCCTTTAAAGACTGCATGAAATAGAGTTTTTGACCTCCTGAAGTTAGAAAATGTTATAAGGGAAACTCCACTGAAGAATCTATATGTAAGTATCAAACACTCACCCTTATAGGCTTAAAAACTGGCTCTAAAAAGGTCAGACTGAATTCACACTTGGGTAGAGAAAGGACTGTTTGATTCCTGGGGCATGAGTTGTGGTGCACTATTTCTTGATAGTGTCACAAGTAATATGGTAATATGTTCAATATTACCTGTGATAATGCTTTAGGGATTGCATGGTTTTTCTGTTGGTCTGGCCACTTAACTTGCATGGGACTGATAGAAATTGGCAGGTATCATATTATTTACGATGGCACTTTTATAAGAAGAGCTTATATACCCTGACTTTTTAACCTTGATGGATCATTTGCCTCAATTCTAAATGCAGAATAAAGAAAAAAGATTTTCTTTTTAATTCCATGGGGTTCCATATATAATTATTATTGCTGTTCATGTAGCAATTAAATATGATAAAAATTAAACATGTTTAACAGAGTTACACTCTTCAAAAACAAAACAAAACAACAACACACACACACGATATGAGCATGAGTGCATGTTATCACCTCACTCTGCTCATCTGTAGGTTAGAATTACCGCAGGGACCCTGTGGTAATTCTGTAGTATATTTTTGGACTGCTTGCTGTGGGTGGCACGAGGAGCTTTTGCACACTGCATTTTTTAAAATATATAACATACCAGGAAGGCTAAAAAATGAGTACAGCTGTTATAATAATAATGACAAGAAGAAGAAGGTAGAAAAAAGGGGTGTAGAAAAATAATTTCAAATGTATAAAGCAATTTAAAAAGATGAGTTTACAAAGAAAGAAACAAAATAAAGAAAAACTGGAAGTTAAAAAAAGGAAAACTTATTTTAAGCAATAATGAGAATAATAACAATTAAAAGATAAAAGTGGGGGAGAGAAATAATAAACAAGACAATTGAATGATCATAACCAGACAATAAAAGGCTATAAAAAATACATAAAAATTGACATCAAATATATTGACACCACATTATTGTAAAATCTCTGAATCAAGGGATTTCTGAAGGGAGAAATACACTCATCTTTCATCTGAATCTTGAGCTTTGGAGCTGCTGTGACCATTAGCGTACCACCTGAGTATCCAAGGCTGCATAATGGCAAATGTGGGATCACCATTTCTTGTTTGGGGGGCATTACCAGACGCGCTTTTAAAGTGATCAGTAGAATCTAAACATCAATACTAAACCACACAGTGAGTCAATGGAAGGAAGCCAGAATCTGGCTTGATGTAATGCCATCTGCAGTAAGTTATAGCATGACGAAGGATTCCTAATGGATCATCATTGTCAAATCTGTTCAGCTGAAGTCAGTGTATGTTTTCATCAGTGCTCATTTACTGTGGCACAGGTGGTAGAGTGGGTTGTACACTTGTCACAAGGTTGATGAGTCAGTATTTTGCTCCTCCTCACCAAGTGCCTGTGGGTTAGACTGAACCCAAAGTTGTTCCAGATGGCATTCGAGCACCTTACATGGCAGCAGTACCGTTAAGGGCAGGCTATGGTGCAGAACCTAGAAAATCTGTTGTCTGAATAATCAAAAGAGCTCAACTTATGCTCAACTTCACTTGCCTGCAGCTTTGAGTGTCCTTTGCAAGATATTTAACCCCAAATGTCCACCAATGCATGCATCAGCATATGTATACGTTGGATAACTATGGCTTGAATAGAGGAACGTGGCTTTTAGGAAAAAACACAGCAAGAGGTAAAAAATCTAAAACATATTATGTCCATGTTTACTAATGGCTTTGCATGTTAACAGGTTCTGCACGTGGATACAATGGATCCTTGAGCTTTTCTAGATATTGCATTACAGTTGAATGAGACCACATTTCATCTCTACTTCCTAGTAGAAGGTTCCAGTGATGTCTGATTATGCAGATGTGAAAATATTACTGGCAACAGCCTGGCAAATACAGAGCTAGTGAGTGATCATCTCCTGTCTCACTTCCTGTAAACTGTACTTAAGCAGCATCCTGGCTGTATCACAAAGTATGTTCAGTAGTGAGGAGACAGCTGACTAGAGCACTCTTTTGATGTGTTTCAATGGAAGAACATTCTGATTCTCCCATTTTCACCAAGTTAATATGTGGAAAAAAAAGGTTAGAACTACTCGTTATTTTCCAAAAGTATGACTTTCAGGAAGTATTCTGCAGTCCATTACTTTATTGGTCATACTTGGTACACCCAGTAACTATATAAATGAAATGCAGTTTACTGTATCATGCAGTTTTCCTTTGGGGTCAGTGAAATTGTTAATCAGTCTTTGTTCAGTCAAAAAGAATTCTTTCAGGCTTAAATTAAACAAAAAGAGGTATTAATGAGAATATAATTGGGCTTTTAAATAATTGACATTTTTGGCCTTGATGTAACGCATTGTCCTAGAAGCACTGTTTAGATGAGAGGGAGGTTTTTGCGTCACTGATCCACCTGAAATAACACAAAGTGAGAGTTTAATCATGCAGTGGAACTATAAGTAACCTTGATACAATTAGCATGCACAACCATTAGGATTGGGCTTCTCCCCCTTGAATAATAAAGACCCCAGTGCTTTACCGTGGCAGCTTGAGGAATATTTTTAATTGCTTTCCTTGTGGAAATATTTCTAAAAGACTGATGACAGTGAAGAATATACAGTACATGGATGACAAAATACATTATAAATCATGTGTGGTGACAGTGAAGACTGTATGGCTCTGTCTACTTGGAAAGCAGGGAAGTCAGGAGTCTGTAAAAGTTTAAAGTTATTTAATTCAAAAGTATTTGACGTTTATATGTAAGTACCTCCCATAGAAATGATTGGGGTTTTTTTTCATACTTTTAAACATAAAAATTACTTATTTGCAGTGTTGGGAAGGTTACTTTTAAAATGTATTCCATTACAGATTACAGAATACATGCCCCAAAATGTATTCTGTAACGTATTCCGTTACGTTACTCAATGACAGTAACGTATTCTGAATACTTTGGATTACTTAATATATTATCATGCTTTTTACAACAACGTGAATGTGCTATTGCTGTGTGATTTATTACTATTACTGAAGGTCCGCGACTCCGAACTGTAGTAAAGGGACCTCTGACTAATACGGCGGGGTCCCTGTCGGCTCGTAGCCGAAAAATAGCTTTACTTTGTTGTGTGGGTCAACTTTTCTTGACAGAGAGAGGCATTGAAAGACTGCTCCAACGGAACTTATTGTTTTCGGAGGAAAACACGAACACGGTGTACAGTTGAGTCTTAATAGCTTACTTACAACTGGGCTCGTCAGGCACTCTTCTTGGCTGCAGTGGTTATTATTATATTTAGATGCTTCCAGCTCCCGTTTTTCCTCGATGACAACTCGTACCTTTCCACTCCCCTTTTTCTCCCTCCTCGCGCTCACAGACACATAACGTGTATGGCAGTCCATTCTCCCTGCAACACGGACTACACTGCCCATGATGCTACATTCTTTAGAGCTATGCTTGTAGCATTCTGCCTGTTAGCTTAGCACAACAACAACAACAACGAAAAGGCGCTCTCTCACCCAGGAAACACACAGTCGCAGAGAGAGAGAGAGCGTCGCCCTGTAACCATGGCAACCGTAACGCTGCCGCCTGGAACAACAGACCGTAGCTGCAGTGCCGTAGCTCCGCAAACGCACATAACGCACACTGCGTAGGGCACCAAATGGCCGGTAGGGCACCAAAAAAATCAGGGTCGTAAAAAAAAAAAGTAAACCATATTAATACTATAAATATCATATGCATTAATATGGTTAAACAATACAAAAGCAACATAAAACAATTTTCCCGAGAAAAGGGGTGAATCTGCTTTGTGCCCTGTCTCCAGTCTCCTCCTGGTGCCCCCCCACTCCCAGTGGTCTGTTCTATAATTGGTAAACACCTGTTTGAACATGGCCTCGAAACGGCAACAGGAGTCGGGAGCGGAGAAAAGAAAGAAGAAGAGGAAGCGTGATGAAACTCAGGCGTCGCTTGCCGGTAAGGCAATGTTTAAATAATAATAATAAAAAAAGTTCATTATTGTAGCCCTTGCTTGCACGCTCATGTCCGTCAACTCTGTGATAGCTCCTGTTAGCAGTGTTCATACTGTGTTAACAAATGTTGCAAATGATTGATGTTGGGTAGTTTGTTTACGTTGTGGATATGAATATAGAATGGACTACTAAAAGCAACTCATCATGGTCACTCAATTGACGGTTTTCAGATAACGTTAGCAATCGTGACTCACGATTGCTAACGTTATCGTGATTCGTGAGACTAGCATTTCCCTCCTCAGGTTGCTAGCTGGCTAACGTCATGCATGCTACTGATTAACCTTAACTTTGGGATAGGTCAGTGATGCAGTCAAGTATTATTATCAGATTAGACAAGATTACTTTGTATGTTGCTGCATTTCAGGATATCTATAAAGACGCATATCTTATTTATGCCATTGACGTCTGAACACATAAATAGTTCTCGTCTTTCTTTAGGTTCATAGATCAAGGGCGACATCTGTTGGTGAAACTGTAATATGAAACCTATATCTTCCAGTAATATAGATTTCCTACTTGCGCATTTATATCAAATTATGTACAGCATGTTTATATTGCCATTTGCCATTATGAAAATCTATACATGTAAAATATAGTTAGTAATTTTTAAATGTACCAGTGACTTACTTAATTTATTAGTCTTATAATGCAATCTTTCGTAGGCCTACTGTAGATTCAAAATTGTATTTCTGTAAAATCCCTGAATATTTTCTCTTGTATGCAGGGTCAATGCTTAAATATGTTCAAGGAGGATCTCAAGGACAGGATGAACCATCCAGTAGTAGTGCCATCCCTGGACATCAACCACCAGCCATTGTAGACCCTGCAACAATCCCTAGCCAAGAAGAACAAGAACCATCAACCACCAGTTCAGGTACAGTTCCATACACAAGTACCACTGAGAGTCCTGTCACTGAGAGACTATCAGAAAGTGACACTGTGGAGACATGTGTGCCCCCTTCAACCGATCCTGCTCTTTGGCCAGCTCACATTGTAGATGCTGATCGTGTTGAAATTGTGCGGAGAGGTCCTTTTAATGTCAGCTCTGATTTTAATTTTCCAAAGGGGCCTGATGGAAGAGCATTTCACACTAGCCTTAAGTTCAAAATTCTTCCCAATGGAGAAAAGGTTCACCGGAGCTGGTTAGTGTACTCACCGCAGAACAATGCTGTGTTCTGCTTTGCATGTAAGCTTTTCAGTGTGAAGGATATAAAGCTGAGTACAGAGGGCTTCAGTGACTGGTCGAACATCAACATCCGTTTGAGGGGTCATGAGTGTAGCCAAGACCACATACAGTGCATGCTTAAGTGGAGAGAACTGGACACACGGCTAAAGAAAAGCATGGCAATAGATCAACAGGAGTTGACCTTACTAGAGGCAGAAAGGAAAAAGTGGCGAGAGATTCTCAAACGATTACTCTCAATAACTCTCTCACTGGCTTCCAGAAATTTGTCTTTTAGGGGCTCTTCTGACTGTCTTTATGAGCCGGACAATGGCAACTTCTTGAAGGAAGTAGAGCTTATGGCAACATATGACCTTGTAATGGCAAATCACTTGGCCAACATAAAAGATGAAGGTTCCCACACACATTACCTCAGCCCTGAGACACAGAACGAACTAATTCAGATTATCTCTTCAGAAACATTCCGCGCCATTGTGAAGCAAATCCAGTTGGCAAAATACTTCTCCATCATTCTTGACTGTACTCCAGATGTGAGTCACACTGAACAAATGTCAGTCATAGTACGCATTGTTTGTTTCCAAGCACAACCAGATATTAAAGAATACTTTCTTGGCTATATAAATGTGGAGCAAACAACTGGCCTTAACCTGTCCAATGTTGTCCTTGACAAGTTGAAGGAGCTTGGCATTCCATTTGAAAACTGTCGAGGACAGGCCTATGACAATGGGGCCAACATGAAGGGGAAGAAGCAAGGTGTTCAGGCCAGACTGCTACAATTAAACCCGAGAGCATTGTTTGTGCCTTGTGGAGCTCACACGATGAATCTGGTCATAGCTGATGCTGCCAAGTCCTCTCCAGATGCAACTGGCTACTTTGGGTATTTGCAGAAGTTGTTCAATTTCTTTTCCAGTGCCACCCAGCGATGGGCCATTTTAACAAAACATGTGAAATTGACACTTAAA
Organism: Maylandia zebra; assembly: GCF_041146795.1. Lineage (NCBI taxonomy): Eukaryota > Metazoa > Chordata > Actinopteri > Cichliformes > Cichlidae > Maylandia > Maylandia zebra. Next base: position 37,355,560 of record NC_135173.1, on the reverse strand, counting down.
TCTTGGAGTGACGTTAGATGGGAAAGCAGGCTTCAAAGTGTAACTGCTGTCCGGAGTCAGACAAAAGAAGTGAGGGATGCTCTCCTGGAGGCCAGAGAAGCTGTAAGTGATGCAGTCGCAAAGGTGGAGGCTCAAGTGCTTGCTGAGGAAGTAGCCTCATTTCGATTTTTGATTTGCTCCATCGTGTGGTGTGAACTTCTTACAATCACAAACCAGGTGAACAAGTTACTACAGTCCAGCTCCATGCAGCTCGATGTTGCTGTCAGGCTCATTGACACTGCCAAAAGTAACCTCTCTAAATACAGACAGTCTGGGTTTGATGAGGCTGTGTCAGCTGCCAAAGAACTCTGTGAGGCCCTGAACATAGAACCACAGTTGAAGGAGAAAAGGCTCAGGAGCACAAAAAGGCAGTTTGCATATGAAGCTGTTGATGAGCCCCTCCATGATGCCCTTAAAAAGCTTGAGGTCACATTTTTCAATTGTGTTGTGGACTCTGCTTTAATCTCCCTACAGGAGAGGTTTGAGACCATGAATCAAGTGAAGGAGAAATATGGAGTGCTGCTTGATTTCAGCAAAGTGAATGGGATGTCCAAGGAGGATTTAAAAAAACACTGCACTGAAGTACAGAAGACACTGACAGATAAGGGAGTAGCTGACATTGATGGACCTGAGATGATGCAGGAAATCATCAACCTTCCTCAGCTGCCACCACAGACGTCTGCTTTGGAAATGCTGTCATTTTTACATGACAATCAGCTTCAAGAGGTATATCCCAATCTGTGGATTGCTCTGCGTATTGCACTGACCCTGCCTGTCACAGTTGCCTCTGCTGAGCGAAGCTTTTCAAAGCTCAAACTCATTAAAACGTACCTGCGTTCATCAATGGGGCAGGAACGTTTAAGTGGTCTGGCTGTTATCAGCATCAATGGTGACGTGGCTCAGAAGCTATCATATGATGACCTTATAGCTGATTTTGCAACCAGAAAATGCAGGCGTGTGCCTCTCTAGGCCCTAGAGAGGCACACCACGCCTGCATTTTCTGGTTGTCAGAGTATGCCCTAGAGTCTAGGGCATACTCTGACAACGAATTGTAAAAATGTTTAACATAGTTACTTAAGGAATGTGGCTTTTGTGTTCAAATTCTTATTTTTCTTATTTAAGTTTCTTATTTAAATTCTATTGTGAAACTATTTGTAAATATATTAATAATAATACTATTATATTATATATATTATTTTTTTATAAAAAAAATTACACATTATTGCCAGGCTCTTTGTTCTTGTTCCAATGTTCAATTTTTGTTTCAGTATTTATTTGTAACAGTATTTTTAACCTCCTTTAACCTTATTTATTTGTTTAACTGTCATGTTTGTTGTTATTTAATTAAACAAATTCCACTGAGAAATTCAAAAGTATTAATGTTTTTTTTTTTTTTCAGTGGCGGGGGGGGGGGGGGGGGCACCATAAAGCATTTGTGCTTAGGGCACCCAAATGGCTAGCAACGGCCCTGCGTAGCTGTCAAACAAAACCCAAACAGTCCTGACCCGCGACAAAATGAAACAGGAAAGTACCGCAGTGTAATCCATTTATTTCAACAAAGTAACTGTATTCTGAATACCACCTTTTTAAACGGTAACTGTAACGGAATACAGTTACTCATATTTTGTATTTTAAATACGTAACGGCGGTACATGTATTCCGTTACTCCCCAACACTGGTTATTTGACACAATGATTAATCAGTAAATGTATTCTTCTTCTGTGAAAAAGCAAGTACAATATTGGCATCAGAAGCTAGTGTTTACCCATCAACAAATAAAATCTTGTTTTACTTTTGCATGCAGGTTTCATTTGCATCAGTTAAAATTCAATTTCTGAGCTTAACTTTTTATGTTTTTCTAAGATATTTTTTTTATCTGAGCCATCATTGGTGGTTGTGTTCATGTGCTTTTATGATCACAGTGCTATAGAAAGGGCCACTTGTGAACTACATGTTGATTGGCCAATACTGTTTGTGTTTATTTTTTTTTGGGGGGGGGGGGAGACCTTTGAATTGAGTGCCCTTGAATTTAGTGAAGAACCTGATACTGTATTAAAAAAAAATAGAGCTGTGTACTAAACATCTGGTATAGACATGAATTCAAATAGTCCTCAAAAGTTTTCTAAAGGTTACCTAAAGGACACCGTTTGCACACGTGACTTGGTTGCGTATTTCAGTAAAGATTTAAATCATGAGCAGATACCTGCAAAACAAATCACACTGGCTTCAGCTTTCCATTGGTCATAGTAAATACTGCAGTTTCCCAGCACTGGCATTTAGCTTGAGAAAAAACAACTCTGCTACAGGTTTTGTTGGAAAATGTGAAACAACCCCTCACAGTAAAGTACTGATAATTACAAAATTGCAAATCCACGTGTGCTGTCATCATCTTTATGAAAGTTTGATATAGTGGTAGGGAAGCACGCTATTCCTGATGTTGACTTTTAATTACAATCTGCTTGTAAAGTGTAAATAGATGCCTTTATTTGCTGCAGTATTATCACTGAAAGCACCTTGTGTGGTGAGTCATACTGCATGCAGAGCATGTGGAGCTGTTGAAAGAAGGGAAAGGGAGTGAGAAGAAGGAAGGGTGGGGGTGAGAAAAAAGAATAAAGAGTTATCTCACTGATGGGAGCAGAGGTGCCTTGTCTGGAGCAAATTACCAGCTGCTAGGAGGGGAAGTTGCTTGTGCACACGGGTCTTGTGATGTGAAATCTCTCCAGTGGTTTTTTGCCTGCAGGGAGCCATGTGTGGACAGGAGCAGGGCAGTGAGCAATGAGTGGCAAACAAATAGTTCACTGAGTGACACACAGTGTACGCAGCATGGACAACCCAGGCTGGAGGTTAAAACAGCAAGAGCAGTGAACTCTCCAGGGTGGCAGGAAAACCAGTGAGACAGAGAGAAGTGGGAGTGTGTATATGTGACAGGTGTGCGTGTGTGAGTGTGTGTGTGAGAGAGACAGAGAGAGTGAGAGTGTGTTTGTAAAATCTCTTGCAGATTTAATTTCTAATTACATTTGCTATTTCTTCTGATTAGGTATATTTTTTTCATTTGTTAGACTTCTTAGTGTTTATGCAAAATAAGATTAATTATAATTACACATAATTATACATAATCACAGAGAAAAAAACAATTTGGAGAAATTTAATATTGATTTGAAATTTGTACTGTAGTTGTGTGTGTGTGCAATTTTCACTTAAACTGGAAATTTTTGATGGTCTTTAATGTTTTCTACTGTCAAGAAGCAAAACAGTTTGGGCACTTTGCATCAGCAAATGTTTACATGTTTAAGATGGTGAACCAGATAAATAGTGTGAACTTTCTTAACATCGCATTACTTTTTAGTTCAAAGTACAGCTGGAGCTCATGGAAGTGTAATTAGCTGAGGTCCTGGTCTTTGACCAGTGTTTTGAGTTGTGGACAGCTAAATTCATGTTTAATATTTTGAGTCAGACTTCATAATTCTAGTTTTTGGTTATAGTTTGAGATTTATTGTTTTCCTTAATCCTTTGGATTTCCTTATTCCTTATTGCCTTGTTTTTAGTTTACTTGCTCATGTCTCATTAACAGATTTAGTTCTGCTGTGTGTAGTTCCCAGGTGCTTCCACTCTGCCCCCACCATCTCTTACGTACTTAATCAGACTGCTTGTGATCTTTGTTGTGTCATACTGACTGTTTTGTCAGCCTGTGAGGTTTTCCCTTTGTGCTCATCCTATTTGGATGTATCAAATTGTTGAACATCAGCTAGACAAAATAAAGGTTCATTTTTTTGTTTTTTAAACTCTGTATTTGGGTCCAGAAACTGACACACTCTACACATGACACTTAATAGTGCAATATAAACGCTAAAAAGGGACCATCCATGTTTTTAGTGTTCAACCTCAGAGCAACAAAACTGTGTACACCAAATGTCATATTTAATCCAACAAATATAAGTTGAGACATTTTAGTCAAAGCCAAATGTCAAGCTCGCAGTGGCACTACACTTAAAAAGTCCTAGTGATAGTAATTTCATTTTCTGGCTACTTTAAAAAGAAATTTTGACAGATGCTGACTTGCCTCTAGCATGGCAAAATATTAAGAAGAATTTAGCAAAGTACTGGACCACCACATGCTGCCAAAACAGCTTTAGTGCACCTTTATCATGGATTCTACAACTATATGGATGTGAAGAAGCACCATTCTTCCTAATGAGGCTCATGCGTAAGTGATCTGTAATCACTCATCTGCCTGCTTTTACAGATGTTCGACTGCTAACCTCTTCTTTAGATCACGTCCACTTTCCCACGCTGTCAAACTCAATACTGACATCATTATAACAGTTCAGTCATCCTCTTGCATGCCTTCTTTCAGCCAATCAGCCTCCACTCTGTATGCTTTCAATCTCAGTGCTCTTTTGTCATTCTCCCTTTCAGATCCTTATACATGCAAACCGTCTCCTCCCCATCTCAGCTTCACCTGAGACACTCCACTTCCACCGAAGCCTCCATTTTCATCCCCACTACCTCCACCATCTAGACTCTGGGATTCTGTCCTAAATCTTAACACTTCTGCCATGATGAGTAATTGGAGTCTAATCACTGAGTTGATCTTTCTTTTTTCTATCTATAAATCATTTTCAGTTCCTCCAAATGATCTTTCCTTATTTAAATCATACGCCTTTATTCAACCCAGTATCACAGAAAAATGTGCAACAGACACGCCAGCCCATCATGTTCATTTCACGCTTTGCCTCTCCAAAGTGTGAAAAGGACACGCATGCCGAAGTTACAGTAAGATGGTAGAACAGCTGTTTACTGTGATGCAGAATCTGTGCTGTTAGATGAATAAAGTAATTGTTAAAATTATTTTTCTTCACCCAACCAGCCCAAAAGACAGGTGAGCAGGAACCACCCCACCGGAAAACCACCTGACTCTCCACCCAATTAGTCACACTGCGCCTGTTTATGATTTCGGTGGAAAACTGTCTAACCAGAGACACTGCATAAGGAGTAGAGATGGCATTCAAAAAATACTTATATACTATACTATATATGCAATCATTGTCCCAGTGACCAGTGAAATTAAAGCTAATTTAGATAATGGTCCCCAAGTAGGATAGCTATTTTTAGTCCTGCAGGTTTCATCAGAGGATTGAAGTGATCACTCACAACAAATTTGCATTGATTTTCAATGATGTAGTGTCAGAAAAATAGCCACTGGATTTCCTCATTTTAGGGATAAAACATTTAAGGATTTTTTTTTCTTTAACTTATCAACACTCTAAAAGTCACTTTCTATATTTCAAAGAGACATTTCATTTTGAAACAATGTTCTTCTAAAAGGCTGCACATTTCTCTGATTATCCATTAAAACCCCTGAAAATAATTTCTCCAACTCAAAAGGTAAATGGAGCAGTTTGTGAGGCAGTTTAGCTCAGCCAGTCTTTGTGTTTAAAAAGGTTGCTTGAGGTGAGCTGATCAATGCTGAAAGTAAAAGTGCATTATGTGAGCACCTTTTAACACATAGCTGCCAAACTTCACTCTTTAGGTGTTTTGACATTCAGTTAAACTAAAGAGCTCAAAAGTGAAGTAATGGAGTCACTAAAAATACTGGACTGAAAATTAGGTATTGAAGCAATGTCAGGGGTCAGAATATAGACAGCTAAATAAAAACACTTAAAGCTAAAAGCTTGACATTTGACCAGCCGATCAGATTTTAAGATCTTTATTCAAAACAGACACAGGCCAATTTTAATACTGGTTGAAACTGTGTTCTATACAGTTGCATTTAAAGATAGCTAGCACTGGAGGATTTAATGTAACACTGTGTTTTAATGAAGCAAATTGCAGCTCATTTGCAAGTAATTAAATTGTGAAAAAGACCAATGACTAAAATAGAATTATTACTGCAGCTCTTTGTCATCCATGTTATCACCACTGTTTATTTTTGCTGCTCATGCCTGTAGCTGTGACTTAGTGTAGTCTAGTAAAAGTAAAGTAAATACTCCCTTTGCCAAATTCTTCTGTGCTAAGTTATCCTTGTTTCTTGCATTTTGAAACAACTCAAATGTGAGACTGAACTCAAATATTCATGTGATGGTTACAAGCTGTCACACAGAGCAAACTAAGCGAGCACACTTCTGCTCTGCACACTGGATTGAGTGTGCGGTGGGAAGGTGCTGATAGGTGTGATGCAAACCACATTGATGTGAGATGCGGGAATGGTGGCTTTCCTTCCAGCCCAGTTGTCAGATATTTGGAGTTGTTCTTGGAGGGAGTTAATTGGTGTGGGTTTACGGTCCTTCTCTATAGCAACGTGGGGAAAAGACAGCAAGAAAACGAAGCGTGAACTGTCACCAAAGGAGTTTTTCTGGATCTGCAAAGGGCACTGTGGTGGTACAAATTTAACTCTGTCTGTCTCTCTTTTAGCAATTAATTTTAACCTCAGTGCAAAGTTCAGTAACTACTGAGCGCTCTTCACAATATTTATTTTCCTTCTTTATTCATATATTTTGTCCCTTTATCATTCAAATCCGTACACAACCACTACCAAGATGCACCCCGAATGCTCAGTTTCCCTTGAAGCAAGGCCTCTAAAACTGTTTTAAGTTTTAAAAATCACAATATTTTTTTTTTAATTTCACCTTGAAAAGGGAAATTTGGAATTGCGCTTCTATCTCTGTATGCACTCGCATGAGACAGATTTGAGGTAAAACTGAAAGTGGCAGAGGTGAATATATTCAAACTTTTCGGTACCAAAAACTCTAAATGCCACAATTTAAATACTGCAACACAGTGCCACTCTTTCAAATTCTTTGCTTCCATCACAGACTGTATTTAAAAGATGGACGTAGCCTCATGACATGAAAAGGGAAGCCAGTATAAAAGTAAACAACACTAGATCTGCAACATGAAGGTAATTTTGACTCCTTGGCATTTTTAAATTAGTGCAACTCTTAAAATAAAAACCATCACGTCATATTTCCTGACATTTGCTGAAATTGATTTATCCCTCATAAAGTGAATTTTGGGGCGACCATTTATAAGAAGAATAACTCCAAGGACATCATATTGACCTCATAGAACTGACCGCAAAGCGGTGCACTCAGCCTTTGGGTCTTGCCTGGTTGCCTGGGAACACATTTTGAAGGCTGCTATCATATGAGCCAGAGCTAGCTAGATCAGTTTGATAGAGTTACATATATAGGGGACAGCAATTGATGAATAATGAAGATGAATAATTACTATAGACCGAATAAGTTGCTGGCTTTGCAGGTCAGCAGAGGGACTGTGGCTGACCTGAGGGCCCAGAGTGTGGACGAGTAATCTGAGCAAATATAGAGGGAAATCTGGAGCAGAGCAGCCTAATGAGAAGGGTTTCAGATCTGAGGAGCAGAGCTGAGGAGGGCTACAGACTGAGGTGAAGCAGAGTAGACTGAATGAGAAAGGCTGCGAGGCTGGTGAAGCAGAAGCAGCTGTGGACAAGATGATAAACATTCTTTGTTCTGCCTGTGTAATTAATCTTATGACTACTCTTATTATGATTAATTTATTAAAATGCATTTCTTGTTTTGTTGTAGCCAGCTGTGATGTCAATTTTAAAATGCAGGCAATGCAGGCAGTTCAGTCTGTGTCACAGTGAGCGCTCTGGTTTTTTGTTTTTTCTGGGGTTTTTTATACCATCTTTTATTTTAGTTTAACTAATACCACTCATTTTCCACAACGATTTATTATTTTTAAAAGTTCTTCTTCCAGAATAATTCAATTCTAATTAAATTCTAAATAATTTGCAAAACATACACAGTCATGCACAGTACGATATGCAGTGAAATGCTTAGACAACTGCTCGTGACCTAAGAAAAAAAGACTATGAATAAGATAGGAAATAAATATAAAAATTAAAAGGGTAAATTTAACTAGGAAGGAATAAAATAAAATATATAAATTAAAGTTTAAAATAAGATAACTGTACAACAAAATACACAGTATAGAACTATATAAGAATGTATGAAGAAATATAGAACAATAAGATCTGTGTAATGTGTGTAATGTGTAAGAACTATATGTGTGGGTCAGTACTGTGTGGTGGTGTGATTGAGAGACCGTATCGCCTGCGGGAAGAAGCTCCTCCTCAGTCTCTCTGTGTTGGTCTTCAGGGAGCGGAATCACTTTCCTGACCTCAGCAGAGAGAACAGTCTGTTGTTGGGATGGCTGAGGTCCTTCACGATCTTCCTGGCCTTGGTCCAGCACCGCCTGCTGTAGATTGAGTGCAGGTCAGGGAGCTCGGAGCGGATGGTGCGCTCAGCTGACCGCACAACCCTCTCTAGAGCTCGTCTGTCCTGCATGGTGCTGTTCCCGAACCAGGTTAAGATGTTTCCCGTCAGGATGCTCTCTATGGTGCACGAGTAAAAGTTCCTGAGCACCTTGGAGGGCAGTTGGAAGTCTCTCAAGCAACTCCGAGGTATTTGAAGCTGGGCCCAAAATGCCCTCCCACCTCCCAAGCATTACAAAGGTGCTGTCAAACAACTTTCAAGGTCAGCTTAATAGTAAAACATAGAGCCTTTTGTTGTTATCTGCTCGCTGAATGTAGAGGTACTGTGACAAGCCAGTGATTCATAGCATATACTACTTTTTTTCTTCCACAAGCAAAGGAAAAGAAGTCCCCTCTGCACCAAGGAAGGCCACAAGTGTATGAGTGTTCTTGCTGCTACTGCTGGCTTGAAGTATCACTAAAAGCTCCATCTAGGAAAGAAAAAGCAGGACATCAAGACATGCTGCAGCTTGAAATGGATACCTCATTCACTGAAGCTCCCCTGAGCCTAGGCAGTACTATTCAACCTTTCGCACTCTAAAACTATGTTGGCACAGAAGAAAAAAAATGTCTCAAGACTCAGCTTAAGCCTGTCATAACCTCAGAGTGCCATCAACAAGCTCTAAAGCGCCTGATTTCTTTACCTCCGGAGATCTGAGTTTAGTGCACTGAGATTTTAAGGATCTCTATGACGTAAATAAGTCTGTCCACTCACAGCTGACAACAGCAGACGTCCCTGTCTTCCATCTCCGGAGGGCCATCGCAAGCCCCCTCAAACACAGCAGCTGTGCCCAAGACCTTCCTGCTGAATAATAACAGTGCCACACAGTAGAAGAACAGGTGTTTATGTTCTGCTTTATATCTCCTTATACTTCTTATAGAAGCCGAAAAATAATAAATACATACATTTTTTAAAATGCTAGCGAAATTCCCAAAGAGGCTGTTGCTACATTATGCTTGACAGAAATAACTGCACAAAGAAGGAAAGTTATTTCTAGACTTTATTTAATGACTGTGAAGACTCAAAAGGCCAAGCTAGAAACTAAAGGCCAAGTTTTAATGGAGTCAGATCTTGAAGGCTTTTAGCTGGTCCATGGGTGCTTTTATTATGACATGCTAACCAACTTTAAAACAAAATGTTATTTCATAAGAACAAAAAGCATGTTTTCACTTATTTCTTATTTGGACCATGTTGAGCCCAGAAATCCAAACTTGTATATATTTATTACATTGAGTAATGTGATAAAATCACAAAGTATATGAAGCAATGATATCAAATAACTATGAATAAAAACCACACCAAACCTCTATGAGATTACATTTACTGTATGTCTAGCTGTTTGAATAGGCCTGGTACTGCCAATACTGTGCTGCAATACCCTCAAATGGAGGGGGTGGGATTTATAACGACATTTATCTTCATCACAAATGACCACAACAAGCCTCTATTAAATTTTAAGCAGCTGAAATGCTCTAGAGGTTCTGCTGAACAGCGTGTCAAAGCTTGTGGTGACACGGTCGCTGCATCTGGGATGCTTGGGACACTTTGGCGCTAGAGTTGCTAAGGTAACACATTACAGTTAATAACACAGTGTAGAGGTGAGGAAAGATGACAGCATCAAAGCATAATGAGTCATAACAAGAGGATTGTAATTTTATCAGCCACATTAGCATGAGCTGACTTACTTGTCCAATACGAAAGACTTTTTTTTAGTTTGTTACAATCTGTACGATATCAAGAAATCACATATGTGGATGTTTTGGGGTTTGTTTTTGTTTTTTTTAGATTTACTGTTAACAACAGGGGTGTAAAACAGGCTAGAGTTGGTCCACCAAAGGATCCAGTCTGGCTTTGAAGAGTCAAAAAGTCGAAAAGGAAAAGAGCAGAAATTTGTGACTTTTCACTGTATTTCACACAAAGAAGAACTGTGCTGGAAGTCTTTAGGATTCATGAGTGGGTGTCTGAACTGTTAATTAGAGCCAAGACATAGGATTGGCCTTTACTGACAGAAAAATGGAGTGATCTGTTGAGATCAGCTGCATGTGTACAGTATGTGACCTGTGAAAAAAAGACAACCCAACCCTATAATTTTCCACTTTTGTGCATGAAAATTTAAATGAACAAATTGATGATGTCAGACTGAATCTAAAAGGAAACTGGAAGGTTGTTGACTTCCTTGTTTCCTGTTATCCAATGTGCCGTATACTTGCAAACTCTCATAAAATGAATGTTGAATTGTTAAGCGTGGCATTGGTCTCTGTTTTACAATACACTGAAAGTTTAAAGGACGTGGAAAGCAGTGATAAAAACATTTAATGTTTCCACAAACTGAGCGTTCCCTCCATCACATCATAAACGTGACTGTGATTGCTCAAGGACATTTTGAAAATAGCCTTGAAGAAGCCTTGTGCTCAATTTCATTAGTGGTTCCTGGTTTAATCCTGTAGCACTGCACCATATGAATTATCTGCCAGTGGTGCCAAATTGCTTTTGTCCCTGTTTCAGCCAGCAGAGCACTGCCAGCTACAGTGCAGATAAGGACAACCATAGGAAACTTTTACTAGAAGAGATTTTACAAACTATGGCATACTGTTGCATCTACATCAGCATTTTGGTTTCCTTACATCACTATAGTTTAATCAAAAAAGAGTTTTATATTCTAATTTGAGAATAAATTGGATGCACTCCTATCAACATCTGTCTGATGCCCTAATTGTAGCGTCTTTCTTGGTGGATTGAAGATAGGGAAGGTCAAATGTTAAAAATTATGACATAAATCTTGAAAAAGCCAAATGGCAAGAAAGTAAGAAACACACATAAGAAGTTATATATAGACTTGAAAGGCAAACTCAAACAGCTGGTACGATAACCACCTGGGAACATTATAGGATGTGCAAACCAAAGGTGTCAGTTATCATTAAACCACTATGCAACAATGCCTACACAAATGTAAAGGAAGAAACTAGAAATAAAAATACAGCAAATTTATTGAAATACGTAAAAATATAAATGGAAATAGAGGATATAAGTTGAAAACAGAGTCTGTAAAATTAAACTCTCTTAGATGATTTCTTTAAGAATTTCTGTAAATAGTTTCAGGAATAGCTCTCAGTGCTTCTTGGAGGACACTACAAAACTCTTTGTTGGGTGTTTCTTGCCTTTCGTTCTGTTCTGTCAAGAGGAACACAACATGCTTGAATGACCACCACTTTCTCTTTGCATCCCTTTATTAAGAATGGCTTCTTGACAGACAACCTTCTGCCATTTTTGACAAGGCTTCAGTAAATAGTAGATGGATCAACTGAAAGGACAGATTCTTCTCTCAGGTCTTGTGTCAGGTCTTTGCTGGAATATTTCGTTATGATTTTTAAGGACTTGACTTTGTTTGCTTATATACTGGTCAGTGTTAAGTGGTGTAACAAAGAATAAAAATGTTCTTCTGAAAATTAATGACTGGAGTGAACATGAGTGAAAAAGCAGTCAAGAAACAAAAACAACAAAAAAAAGTGAAAGACCTTCAGAATTCCTGTAGAACTATTGCTCAAGACCAAAAAAACAAAGGGAGAAATGTTTCCCACTATGTTGTCAAAGGAGCTTGCAAAGAAAAGCGTCTGGACGTCCAGACGCTTTTCTTTGCAAGCTCCTTTGACTACAATGACCTGGATGACTGAGAACCTTCACAGACATATTCCCACTATATTGTGTCACCGTTTTGTTTGTGTGTTTGTTTGTTTGTTTTTGTTGTTGTTGTTGTTGTTTTTACCACTATTAAGCATTTAAGAACTGAGGAGGAAAAAAAATGGTGGTTTTGAAATAACCATATAAAACTGACAGCCTGGCTACATATCAATGCATAGTTCATTAGTGATGATATACAACTGCATAGGTGAGTAGCATGGGTAACATTGCACATTTGTGAAGTCACCATATTTTTCTACACAAAATTACATCAGTGATCTTTTATAAGTCCAGGCACTAAACTCATCTGCCTGCAGCCCAGAGCTGCCATTCACTGAATACATTTATAACATTAAGAAATAATCACTTACAACAAAAACAGGGCCTGAATAGTTGAGCAGCTGAAATTGTATAACAAGCAAGAAAACGCCATTGACCTTAACACACCAGACTGACACCACACGCTTTAATCTCATTTATTTTTTTTGGCCAACACATTTGGCCCCACTAACCTGTTTCTAATCAATTAGACTAATGGAATAATCTATTTGTCTGAAACAGTAAACATTCATTGTGTAAGCCTATTGATGGCCTGTATTTAGAGGTGAAAAGAGACCATTCACGGTGTAATCACTGTACTTCATACCTCAAGCCATGGGCTATGCATTAAAAGAAACAGAAAACATTTGGTTTTATCACATTCTCATCCCTGACTAGTGATTATGAAGTATGAGGCAACAACCAAGCTGTGCCTTTGTGCATTCCTGCAGGACATTTTGCTTGTCGTCAGTGTATGACAGCTCACACTGACACCAGTGCACTGCTATTTTTCTGTCACATTGGCATCACTTAGTTTGCATCAGGCATTCTAGTCTTTGAAGAGGTCTGTCTGTTGTGCGAAGCTGCTAGCAATCAACAGATTCCATTTCATCATACTGTATACACATCACAGGCAAAGTCAAAAAACATGTCAAGGACAATCTTTTCACTGGTGGTTCCTGTCTGCTATTTGGGACGTTTTTAGGGGATCAAGAAGACAAAACAAATCAACAGGTGCAATATGGAGATTGTGGGGACATGTGATGTGCAGCTGCTCCGATCAAAATGAACAGCTGCAGGCAAATATCACAGTAACACCTTAAACAGGAAACAGACCTGAGAATTTCTGAAAGACTGTGTTTTGCATGTTTTTTTTTTCCATTGCACTTTTTTCATTCTTGACAGCCAGAATTGAGAAAGGTTAAATGTCAAAATACAATGGACAAATGTGTTATGTAGCTGCATTGCCAGAGTGCACACGACAGGAAATATATCACAATTTGCCTACGACATTTTTTTCCTAAAGTTATCTATTAGTGTGGGAATCAGTCCGCACGGGGATTCGGGAACTGTACTTTATCATATCTACTTTAAATAATCGAGAGAGAGAGAGAAATTAATAGAGGAAATATTTTACCAATTTTCAATTCATGGAAAACCATCGTCATGAGCAAAATGATTGGGACCATGTGTAATGATCGTGTTGCCTTTGAAATGGTTGCTTTAAAAACAGGGAACACTTTGCAACAGATTACCATCTTTTATTTATTTTTTTTAACCTTTACCTGAAGAAACCATAAAGCATGATAGGGTGGTCCCAGTACAGAGTCATACCAATAAATATAAATGACTGTAGATGAAAATAACAATATTTCTTAAATTGTAACTGAAACGAAGTTCAGTCGAAAGGTATCTGCAAATTTTTTATGTGCTTTATTTATAGATAGAGTAAGATATGTATAGGTATTTTGACTTTAGATCGTCTTCATTAGTGATCTATGATGATCAACTCCAGATGAGATGGAAAGAAGCAGATGAAAACATGAGTCATGTCATCTGAGGCTTACAAACCGAAAGCTCTAAACTTTAAACACTAAAATTCCAAAAGTTAAACTAAAAAGCTCAACTTTCTCAACAAGTACTTGCACTTGTTTTATAGTTTGGGAATATACTTTGGGTTTAATTTCTATGCCAGTCATAGTTCTCCCAGAAAGCCAAATTCTTCAAAAGGTTTGGATCAACAAAGTTCAATTGATTTTGAAAGCATTTATGCATACAAATCATTCAAAATGAGCAAAAGAGAATGCAAATCAGTTTAAGAATTCACTTTTACTCTCCTGCTGTGGGAGAGTCTATTCAATGTGTGTGAACACCTTTTGTCCAGTAAATGGCAAACAGTGAAATGGTTCAGGATTGTTTGTTAAAATATGACCGATGAGGCAAGGACCTCAACATAGTATTCATTTGCACACAAATGGCTATAACATTAAAAAAAAAAGTGAACTAACAAAATCACAATATGATAACACATTATTATAATGAAATATTTACACAGAAATCTGAATGTCTGACATAAAATACAACTTTCAAAACTGAGCAAATAACGATAGATCATATTTTTTCATGAGAAAATAAACAAGAAATCTTCAGCTATTATTTAAACATCAAGATGAACTCTGTTAAGTAGTTACAGTCACTTTTGCAACTTTGACAACATGTTTAATAAGCTTCATGTCACATATCACAAGGTTCATGTAAGTCATAATTGTTGAAATGAAAATAAATTCAACCATATAAATCCATATAGTGTGCTTTTAATAATATAGATGCATATATTTTCCTCATGATAAAAAAATAAGTCTCCATTTTTCGAGTCTTAGCTTCAGAAGTCTCGCATACAGTTAATTCAGTTAATGAAAAGAAATCCATTAAATATCAGTCAAATATAACTGTCATATTTCAAAGCCCTAAAAAGTGCTATATCACATCAATAGTGGCTGTGGAAAATTAGGCTTACTTATCTTCATGGTAAATGTTTCTTCTCAAGGACACAATAAACCGCCCCATATAATAAGGTCATCAATTCTGGATGAACACGCTTTGTAATCAATGAGAGAATAAGAAACACCCACTGCAAGGTTATTGCCCTTGGGATAGCAAGAACACAGATGTTTTTCAAAACCTCTGTCTCTTGGGTAAATGCCTAATTAAAGTGAAATAGGGGTTAAGAAAGATTGTGCTGTACAATAAAAGCAATACAACAGGAGAAAAGTCATTCTCTCCCCTGATGCTATTATTCCACTCTCTGCTGGGAGGCATTCAGAGAGGTAATTAACTTTGCTGACATGTTGTGAATTCTTGCCTCTTAGGCTGAATGCTGGATGTGTAGATAGACTGATTGAAAAAGTCCCATTTAGGTTTCCATCTTTAAATTATCCACGTCCAACCATATTTCCATGGTAATATTGCTGATAATCGCACTAATTTTACACTTGGCAGGAGATAATAGCCACAGCTTATCCTCAACAACAAGCATTAATTGCCATCCTCATTCTTTCTGCGATGCAAAATAAAATACCTGCTGTAGTTTGCTTAAGGATGAAAAAGCACAAAAAAATAATTACGACTGTCTGCACATCTAAAAACCTGGATGTCGTAGCATGAAAATGCTAGAACACTGAAGCTAGAAAGTATTAACCTGCATTTTACATGGGACGTTTGTTTTATTTTGTAGCTCTATAACATAATAGTAATGAAGATAACTAGATATTATCTATCAAGTGTTTTTTTTTTTCCCCCAGTGTCATGTTAAATATAGAATACATACACACATGCACGAAATATATAGATATTATATATGCTTGTTTTATCCAGCTTGCTTAAGCCCAGATTTATAGCAGTGTAACACTACAAAATAAACATGTCAACACTTGAAAAGGAGAAACCAGTCATTTTTTTGGCTTTTCTGCTTGTTAAATGACTTGTTAACTGACAGGAGTTGTGATATAATGAACTTTAATCTCAGGGTGACCTGTTTGTCTATTTTAATTATATATCTAATCATAGTTGAAAACCCATGTTTCCTCTAGCGATTTAAAAAGTACACACTGCCAACTTTTAATTGAGCCTCCAGGTAAAACAACTGAAGATCACTCTTAGGCCCCTTCAGTAATTGCGCTTTGAGATGGGCATGAGTGAGCCACTTAAGATGATGGAGAAAAAAATAGATTCCACATGAAATTAGTCTTTTTGAAAAGTTGCTGCAATCAATAACTTTGCACCCACAATGAAATTATATTAAGTTAAATGACTGACACCTGTGTGGCAAAGTAAGAGAGGCTACTCATAGCTAGTTGTATTATTTGCTTCTTGCGTCCAAGTTTCCAAAAATACTGTCATAACAAGGTTAAGATGGCTACAAAATAAGACGTTATTTTTCATAAATTCATGACAGCTGCCACTACTACACAACAAAAGTATTAAACTAGTGAAACTAAATTAAGAATTACCACTATTAAAGGTAGAAATATTGTAGGGAATAACAAAACAAGAAGGCCAACTACTGCTAAAATAAATCAGAGATTTTGTTAAATCAACATGTTTTGCTACTATGATACGGCACAGTGGCTAGCCTTGGAATTGTAGTATAATACATCAAGTGCAATACAACGCTTGCTGTTATCACCTAAAATGACAGTTACTGGCAAAATTAACCAGGAAATTCTGTTTCTAATCAAGTCAGAAGTCAATTTAAGAATAGAGAACTCTGTAATGACACTATAAGGTTATTAATTAAAAGATAATTAATTAATATTATGTTAATTACAAGGATATGTAACTAATCAGCCCATCAGAGGAGGTTAATTTATACAAAGAATTTTAAGTTATAAAGCACATTTAGTATCCAATCAATAGCCCAGTCTTTACATTGTCGAACAATTCCTTTCTTACCTAAAGTCAGAGACTGTGCAAATGATTAATTCACACCACTCTGGTAAAATTATGTCAAGTTCTTGTCATTTGAATGCTACACGTGTTTTCTGTTAGAAGAAGCTGTTGAACTACCTGTGCACAGGCTGCACTTGTACACACTCATTAATGTTTTCAGTGTTTGCTCTTTGCATTGTCAAATCTTTACTCCGCAGCCAGAGACAAGAAATACGTGTTTGTCCCACCCCATAATCTCTGATGTCAAAGAGATATAAAAGTCTAAATAAATGGAATTGCCGAGGATTAAAAAAGATGACTGTGACATTACCTCAGATCGTTTTCTCAGGATGGAGGTTGTCTGGTGCTGCGGTACTAATACCATTAGTATAATTGGAAGCTGGTTCATATGTAATACAAGCACTTTATCAGTCAGTGAAGTCAGTTGCCCACTCAGTGTCAAACGAGCAGAATGGAACTCAATATTTGTACGTCATCACAGATTGCTTCTACAGTTTACATTGTGCAAATGAAGTAGAGTGAGAAGAAAATTTTACTCCTTAATCTCTGTGAAAAGCAATATATATACTAAATTTTAAGGTCTATTTAGTATAGCTGATTTATGCTGTTGTTCAGTAACAAAACCTATCATCGTTTTCATAACTGATTATGCTAATGGTAAAGGTAAGATATTATGTTGTCAGCTTGCCTGGTAGTTTTTAACCAAGCTTAAGGCAGGGACCTAAGAAGGGATTAACTTTACCATGGCAAGGAAGGGCAACAGTGAACACTTCACATATACTCACAAATGTATGTAAAAAATTTAATAACAGAATTGGAAATCATTATGTTTTCTCAGGAAAATTAAAACTGCAAACTAGATCAGATATCCTTTTTCCATCTAAGGACGTAGTTCATGGATTTATGAAGAGGGGTTTGGGGGGGTTTGCCGGTGGTATGTAGTCTAGCATGGCTTTTGCTATTCAGTCTTTCTTTTTATAGAACAATATCTAGGATTTGATGCCACGTTTTCAGGGGCTTTGTAAAACCTGAAGAATTGATTAATTCAGAGTTTTTGCCAACTTTTTCTTCTTTAAGAGTTTGAGGTGTTTCTGATCATTAGAAGGACACTGGTTCATAATCAGGAGCTTATTTGCATTTTCTCTCCATTTTTATCTGGGCTTTGCATAATGTATATTTTAAGCTTTTAGTGCTGTACAAAAGACTATTTTCTATGACTTGTTACAGCAAAAAAGATGACAAATGTGTTTTGGCAAACTTGAATCTAAATGGAACTCAATTAAACATGTGAAAATGTTACGACAATAGCCCTTAAAGCCATAAATATATGTAGTGTTTCTTAGACTACAAGCCAAAATGCAAAATGGGCTGAACTTAACTTATTTTTCTCTACCCTCTTATTATTTTTTCTCTTTACCCTCTAGCAGATCATTACATGAAGGAACCTTTTAAAAACAAGCGCGTCCATGCTCACAGGTGTACACACGGGTGATCACACCCACAAACTACACCCTTTTTGGCTCCTACCTCAAAGCACACTGTGTTCTGTTGATCTTATGTGCTGCACAATAATGTTTAATATTTAGTATTTACTGTCATATTCTCATATATCATTGTGATGTTGTTTATTCTATTACTCTTGTTCTCTTCTGCTTGTTTTCTTTTTTCTTTCTCAGCAGGTGATCCAGGTGATTGATATATGCATTTTCTTTTTTTTCTTTTTTTTTTCTGCCCATTCTGTTGGTTTTTGTCTTTTGCCCTTCTCCCCCGTCCCTCTTCTCAGCTGTTTCTCTTTCCCTCTTTCTTTCTCCCCTTCTTTCCCCCAATCAAGTCTGTCCCGTATTCAGCAAGTGAAAATAAAATAAACAATAAAAGGTGAATCAAATGGACCATTACGGCAAGGCTGGGATGGTCAATTTGGTAAAGTGAATCCGTTGGGCATCTTTCTTTGCCTTTCGACAACAATTCTGATGGCAAAAGAGCCAAACGGGACAGGCCAAAAAAAAACCCCACTTATTTTTCTACAAATCTTTGCCATTTCAGTATTCATTCACTGTATAATCACACAGATTGTAAGTTTAACTTTGATATTCAATAAACATGAAGTCTCCAGTTACTTTCCAGCTATCTCAACTTTATAGAGGGGATGTAAGCACCTTTTTCTGGTCTGTGTATGACATCTCCTTTCAGTGAGACCTTCATTAGTTTCTAGCTTGGAGAGTCACTTCCTGGCATTTGCAAATAATTCAATCACTTCTTAATGGCCATAATAAACGAGAGCTCGCATTGAAGCTAATCCTCCTAAGTACACACAATAACTGAAAAAGGTAGCAGTATAACAATCAGCTTTATGAGCCTTTGCTATTATCCACAACTCTTTGTGAACAGGTTTCCTTAAAAGTGTATTATTATGCTTCATTACCACTTTTCAGTGTTGTGTTTTCCATTTTCTAATGTATATATATATGTTACATATTACCACCTATTTTGCACTAGTTATACTTGTAAAGGTAGGGCGAAAAAACCCAAACAAACAGAAAAAGCTGGTGCTGAATACAAATTGTCTGCAAAGCACTTAGGATTTTATCATTTCCCGACTTGAGGTACAATACGCACACCAGAAAATGAAAATGTTCTACAGAAGTGAAACACTGATTTGCAGTAAATGTAGCTGTTATGAGTGAATTTCAATTATAGGATGGATACCCCACAATGCTTTGGTACACTGCAGAGTTCTGAGTTAATTATTTGCTTGACTAATGTGCAGGCCTTAAGATAGAGGTTCAGCAACCAAAACCATTTTTTTCTTTTCCTTTCCTCCATTGTTCGTGAAGAAAAGAGCGTGGCGCATGGGTGCATTTCTTTTTCTCAGTAGGTTTACGGAAACAGTGAAACATTTGTGCTTGGTTTGATCCTCCAGGGGAAAAAAACAATCTGCAGTAGGAAAAGGAGGTTGGAAAAAATCAGTTTTTACAATTTGATATGGGAATTATTCCACACATTAATTAAAACTGATTTTTTATGTTATGAATTTGTTCCACTACGCGTTAAAACAAAGCAAACTCTTTAAACTTCTTAGTACCTAATCACACCAGCACGCCGAAAGCTGGCATTGCTTCTTTTTCCGCAAAATAGTGTGCCATTGAAAGGCATATTAAAAGATAAAAGCAAACCTTAACCTTGCATTGCTCACAACCACTGGCTTTAATAACATTTTGTTCTTTTTGTTAATCAAAATAATATCTGATACTCATGTTACTGAAGCCTGGTACACGTTTGTCATTCTTCCTGGGCTAAACAAATGACCAACATAGAAGTCATCGATATAAAAGTGCACATCAGTCCCTAGATGAGTGTCCTTGTACACATTCAGCCTGCAAATTTCTTTCAGTATCTGGATTTCAGTGTTGTTCTTCTTCTCTATGCTCTGCAGCATCCTTTAGCTTACCCACCACACGGCTAAAAATGTCTCTGGGCATAATGGTCACCAGCGGTGCAAATGTGTGAGTCAGTGTAGAAGAGAGTCTAAACTTAAACAAAAAGCAACATGCAGTGGGAACGGGGGAAAAAGACCTTCATACAACAGAATTTGCAGTCCTACAGCTCAGAAGTATGACTAGTATCCACTGATAAAAGCACAATATCCAAAAAGAGTTTGGCTTAAATAATAAAACTTTGGCTTGAATAAAACTTCTTGTGTTTTAGTGCTTTTCAGACTTACATTACACCAGTCTGATCTCTTGCAACTTTTAAGAAAAATACAACTTTCTCACGACTTCATACTCTTAATTAAACCTTCTTTTCTTACTTATTAAAAACTACAATCACCGTGTAATAAGAACCGCATAAAGCACTGCACAATTTTAGTTTCCTTCTATAAAGGTAAATTATAATGATCTCTGAGTTTTTGTTTTGGATTTTGGTTTTTCGACATTGAAAACATAGAAGTGCGTTTTGCACCATGGTATTAATATACTATTTGACTGGATGTGTGAAAATACACTCTGACAAGCAAAGCATTTAACTGGGGCCACTTTTCAGCAGCACTCTTATCTCCCAAGTGTTTTTTACGCACGTGTTGCTAGGAGGAAAAAAAGCATTGATTAGTCAGAGCTGACCCTTGCCAAATTAGGCAACACAATTTAATAAGGCTAATTTCCCTTTATGACCATAAAAAAATAAACAAGAAGAAATATGATCTTAGCTAACATGACCCTCTTCAATTGCTGAACATAATTAATGGTCTTGCTGCACTGAACAAGGAGACAGCATGGTGAGGAAGCCTTTCATTACACTGAGTAGATGTTGGGATTCTAAAAAAAAAAAAAGTTCAATCTCTGCTGGGAAATTATACTTCTAGAAAGATGGTTACACAAATTGTGCAACAGTGCAGCTGAATGACCTTCTGTATTTTAGTCATCTTCATTATTGGATGACATTTCATTAACATATCTGCTGTTAAACTCAAAGATGATAGATAATATTGAAAGCTCTATCCCAGCATAGACCAGTAACTTGATAATGACTGTGATCGTTTTGTCTTTTGTTTGGTTACTGAGTCATCCCTGGATGATGAATGCATATCAAAGTGCACAAGAAAACACGGTGACCAGATTTGATATTCGCAGATTGGCAGACAGTCTCAAAAGAAAATGTCGAAAGCATGATAGTTATGGGTCACAAAGGGAAACAAAGTTTAAAAGCATTGCATAAAGACAGAGATGGTTTTATGCCTCTACTACTTTTACTGGGACCTACATGTGTTGAAAATTATTCTTTTCAGTTGAGCTTAGCAAAGAGAATAGTCTAGTAAAAAAGGCAGTTCTGTACTGGCCTCGCTCTGTTTTTTCCCTTTTTTTTTTGATTGAAAGGGGAACTAAAATTGATCACACAAAGGCTCATATTCTGCCGCATGCACTTTTTTGTCGACATTGATGCGAGTCAGTAAGTGAAAGGACACACCAGGTGAGACGAGCCAAAGGCTGGCAGTGTCAGAACAGCACAGTGTCTGGTTCTAGCTCAGCAGAGCAGCTGCTTTGATGCTCTGGGAGCCGAGAAATCTGACTGCAATTTTTCAGTGCCTTAGTGGAGCGCTGCATGCTGGGTAGGCTGCGGCACAGATCAGGCTTCAGCAGATTCATTGAAGGAAACAGGCCTGTAGGTAAAAAGAAACTTGTGAAATTGTGGTATCTGTGAGTTTCCTGATATTTTACAGCAGATTTCACTTCATTAAAATTGTGCACCCTGTAGGCTTTTGTCCCTTATATCTTAAACACCCAAAGATGTGAAACCCTCATAGGCTACAGGTTGGAAATTAAATATTGGCTTCTGACAGCAGGTTAACTTTCAAGTCAATTCACTGGAGCTAAATAGTGAAAACATCTGAAGTTTCTCTTAATTTGTGCTTGCAATATGTAGTCACAAACATCCCCAGATCAAATACGAGTTTGCTAAGTATTCCATATAAAGAATAATTAATGTAATATAATAATTAATTCAAGCTAAAATACATGCATCTTGTTAGCATCTTGCACCTGTGTGTGCTGGATCCGAGATATATGCACATTCAAGAGGAAGATGCACATTAAAGAGTCATTAGAACAAGTGATTGTCATTTGTATTTTTAGTTCAGTTATACAGCTCACAGTCTGAAATGCTGGAGAGCTAATGTTCCATTGTCGTTACACATTTAAACAGAAACAATTTGCATAATGTCTCTGCCCTTATTCAGTGTCCCCATCCATGAGGAGTATTACATTCCCACAGGTTAAATGGTGTGGATTTTTCTATTGATTTGAGGATCATAAACCACACAACAATCACATAAATTGCTCAGTGAGTTTCAGCAGATTTATACAGCTTTCCACCTTGTCTGTACCCAAGCATAAGCCATATAAGAATATAACAAGAATATAAAAATGCTTACTGTGAACGTCAGCAGGTTGTGAGCAGAAATCAGTAGCATCCCACTCGTAGTTCTCATCGACAGAGACCTTTCTCCTAGAGAGGACATAAAACAAGGCATGTTTAATGCACGCTCACACACACTCATGACTGTCTACAAATGGAAAAGTACTATGAGCCACACTTTGAGTTCTCCCAGCAAAGAATAAACTATTTCATGTTTTTTGCTTCATAGTTTGTCAGACGGAGCAGAATGCTGAAGGTGTGCTTGCAAATATTCAGAAATCTTTAATATTATCATCATTTTTTTAAACAGTTATTAAATGCTTTCCTGTAGAACAAAGAAACTCTATAATCTCCATCTCATTCTCAGTTATGAAATATATTTTGCTTTATGCAATATATCAGTGTTTGATGTTGATTTTGATTCAAATGGATTAAATTATTTTGATGTTGTTCACACTGTATTCCAAAAAATAACAACACACAAACATCATCAGATGCTCTTCTATCTTGATAGAGTTTATACAAAAATGCAGGATTAAATTCCTTTTTTAAAAAACTTCTTTTTAACTTTTTGATATGTTTTAAAGAATAACCTTGCTCTAAAGTTTGGTTTTCTAAAATTGGGTATACAGCATATTACTGTAATCTGAAAACACAATGTGCAATGTCTTTCTATAATTACATTAAATTGCATATTAGGCTAACCTTGAAAGCCTTGTATTTATCATACAGGGTTTATTCAAGTTGCAAATGTAATCCCACACATTTTGTTCTATACAACATAATTTCCGTTATTCATTATGGCTTAATACCTTTGGCTTGATTCCATTTTGTTATTTTGTATGTCCTGGGTGTTCCCCTGGGTGTCCTCTATAGTCTCAGGTGAGCTTATGAGTGTTGGAGAAAGGTTACACATGGAAAGGCGCCCATTACTGGGCTCCATGCTTCCTAGGCCACTGCTGGCATAACTGCTGTAGCTGCTGCCAGACTCTGGCACTCCATCGTAGCCTCCTGCCTCCAATTCCAGTACCTCATGAGCATCGGTGTTGGGCAGTAAGCATATAGCGGCTCCTTTCACGGCCTCCAAATAACCTCCCTCCTGTTCCATGTCCTCCTGGTATTCCCCTGGCATTGTGGCAGCACTGGGTACAAGACAGGTCTCTCTTCTTGGTTCGTAATGACAAGGCACATTAGGATTTATTGTGGGCCTTTCTGGATGGTTCATTGAAAATAGAGGGTCAGCAGCAGCAGGAGTTAAATAGGTGGCATATTTGGTATCTGCATGATCATTTGGAGGAGAGCTGGAAATCTTCCTAGGAGGAGCACTTTGAGGTTTCCAGAACAGCGAGTCTGGAGGACAAGATGATGGAGCAGAGCAGTTTTCTTGGCTAAGAGAGTCTATCCATGCATCAGGAGTCAGGAAATTGCTTTCCTTCCGTCTTCTCAAGTCTAGACTCTGACTTCGCTGCTTAGAGAGTGATATTTTAGAGCCTTGGCTCGCAGCTTTCCACATGTGTGGTTCTAAAGGTTGCGAAGAATCTGGGACCCTGAATATATCATCCACAGAAACAGGGCCACGGCAGTTCAAGCTTGTGCTCCTCCTCATATCATGATGCCGACCTCTGCGGGTCAGTGTGTGCCCTTGTACATGAGATGCAATTCGTTGGTGCAACATTGGCTTTGCAGGCCGCACATGACACATCTCAAAGTGTGGCTCATCTACACTCATCTCAACACACAAATCTTCACCAGTGGGTTTGGGGAGCACTACCTCCACATTTGAAGAGCCTGGCAACGCATCAAGAGCTGAATTAGATCTTTCAGTGTATTTATTGCTGTAGAAAGACAATGTTGAAAGGCTGCCATGACTAAGATTGTTCTGTCTCTGTGCCTCAGAACATGAATCATTTGTTTGCATATCTAGGCCTGTGGATTGTGGTGAATCATTATAGCTTTCTGGTGCTGCCCCTGCTCTTTCATGTCTCTGGTGCTCTAGGGAAAGATGTGGGAGAGTTAATCTGGCTTTCGAAAAACTGCCTGCCTCCGCAGATTGAAAGGAAGTCTGTTTGGGCAAAAACGGAGAAGAATGACGATTGCTGGACTTTAAATATGAGGGAGCTGCAGCTGATGATGCGTTGAGATGGGTCCTGGATTGAATCAAAGTGGGTGGAGAAACAAGAGGATGCGTTTCCCAGTAGGAAGAAGATGATGATAAAAAGCTTGGTGAGAAACAACGGTTCTCCTTGCTGGCTGGGGAGTATCTGTGTGGCAAGGTGCTGCTCTTGTATTCCCATAAAAGCTCATTGCCACCATCCTCCCTCCTCTTTAAGTCTGACTGCTCGTGCTTTGTGGAGTTTCTTTCTAACGTGTACCACTGCAGCTCCCTCTCTAGTTCCTCCCTCTCCTGAGCCAGCTTCAGGCAGCGGTGCAGGTTCCCCCTTTCCCTCTCATGTTCCATTTGGAGCACCAGAGCGCTTGCAGTTGTAGATGGCTGACCAAGGCCAGCTCGGATATGTGGAAGCACTGGAAATACGGGAGTCATTTCTCTGTCGTGATGATGAATAGTGGCCAAACTACTGTCAGAGCACAAGCTGCTGAGTTCAGGAAAGCCATCATAACTTGACTTCTTGCAAGGCGGGAGATCAACAGAAAGCACAAATGGACGGTCTTTCCTGTCTTCCTTCTCCGAGTGCAGTGACACAGACCTTCGAACTTTAGAGTGTTGGTCATACCTTACACTTTTCTTGCTGTGAACACTCAGAGTCTCAGTGTCATACGGTGGGAGTGTGAATCGCCCATCTGGACCTCTAGAGATCATCTCAATTGAAGGAGAAATTAGAGATGTTGTTTTAGTGAGGCTGTCTCTGCTGTACTTGGACATAAGATGCTTCCTCCGATTATTATTCTCAGTGCTAAATGAGGAACAGTCTGTCTGCAAAGAAGAGGAGGTGGTGGTAGAGGAAGATGTGGGATAGTGGGAGCTGGCTGGAAGCAGGCTTTTCTTCAGCACACTGTCTGGAGTGCTGGTGCCTGAAGTCTTTCTGTGAGGGAGAGAGAGAAAAAGAGGGAAAGGGAGGGGTGACAGAAGAAAATTGTAAGAAAAACTGGAGGTGTGAGGGGAAGAGAAATAGAGGCAGAGAAAATAAGACTGAGCAAAAGTGAAAGAGGGGGCGGGAGAAATATATAGAGAGAGACCAAAACAGCAGCAGCAGCAGAGGATGAGGAAGGAAACAAAAATATGCAATAGAAAATAACTGAAGTGCTGGCATTTTCAGCACACTTAAAGGAAGGCAGAGGGAAAGGTGAATGGAAGGTATTATAATGAAATGATAAAGGGGTACTTACATTGATGGGGAGCATTTATAGATGGCAGTTGGGGGCTCTGAAAGGAAGGGAGAGGGGCAAGATGGTATCTGACTCAGTAGGATACAACCACACTGACCAAGACGTAAAAACATAATCAACCGTAATAAGAGCCCATTATAGGTCCCGAGGCACCCAGGCTTGTCCAAAAAGTTAATTACACTTACATTTATCAGCCACTAATGAGAAATTACCCTAATTAGCAAGTAATGTAAATGACATCAATAACTTTTACAAGTGAATGGACGAAGGGGGTGGACAAGAGGAGCGCCAAATCCATGCAGTGGGCCATGATTTATATAATGGATTGAAAGTGCTTTCAATATTTTATTGAATAAATGATTATATTCATGATGCAGTTCATCAAAGTGAGTGTCTGCTGTGTCTCTGGAGTGAGGAGCATTTTACCATCGCTCTTCTTTCTGCGGCGCTGGTTCCTCTTGCGGTTGATGATGCAGGCGGACCCCAGCAGCAAGACCAGGGCCAACAACATGAAGCCGACCCCACCCAGGACACCGGCCAGTAACGACTCTGGGACGAACTCCAGGAGCCGGGAAGTGGACGGGTAAATCTCCATACCTGTGACATGATATAGATATATATGTATATATGCATATATATATATATGTGTGTGTGTGTGTGTGTGTGTAGATGGAGAGAGAAGGATATAGATGGATAGAACTATAGGATTACCTAAATATATACTTGATTAAAGGGGAAAGCACAAACTTGAGAACAATAGCAACAACAGAATAATACTAAAACAATGAATTTACATTCTACATGATTAAAAGGTTTTTAGGTAGATTTAATCTCCAGTCTACATCCCTGATAATAATAATGTTCATCAAATCAGCAACTTAATTATTTTGCATAACTTAATCTGTCAGATGTAAAACTGAGATTATCAGCAGAGCTGTGTTAATCAACAGGATATTGTTTTGGTGCTGATGGTCCTACACCATTAGGGGTTGCAGATTTCTGTTTAATATCTCTGTACTCTAGCTAATGTAACATTCATGCCATATTCACATAATAATAAGAAAAGTGCAAATTCAATCACTAACTCTTTTGAGAAGTTATTAGTGGAGCCATTTCAATCATTCAGGCTTCTAATGGACAGCTTTCCCTGAGGCCCTGCTCTAATTTTAGTCTAACGCTGGGAACAGAGGGATGGGATAAGAAATATAGAAAGAGGGGGGAAAGAGTTAGGACAAGGAGACTGAGGAAGTAGAATGGGTTCAAACAGAAGGTGGGGAACAAATGTGAAGTGAGCAAGGTTGCTCACCAAACCTACCTGCAGTGGAGACATTGACTGATGGACTGGGCTCGCTCAGCAAGTCCCCACGTCGAGATAGAAGTCGCAGCTCGTACACACAGTCCTGAGACCAGCATCCGCACACACACAAACACACACACACAGTGGGGAGGACAGAGGATGAAACCACACTTTGTCAACACCGGATTGTGCTTGCAATGCTAATGACGTTCATTTGAATTCATGTAGGCCTATACAGGAGAGAAAGAGGAAGGATGAAACAGACTGGAGGAGAAAAAAAAAAAGGCAACGCATGCAGATTGAAATATGACAGAAAAGTGATGACTGCCATGAAGTGTGTATAATTGAGAGTCTGAAAAAGTAAAACCACGGAAGGAAAGCTTAGATAAAAATCTCAAAGGCATTCAACAGGGAGCATGGACTGATTAGTCTCGCAGGGAGCAGCGTGTCTGGCGTGTTACCTTGTGCAGACCCGGAACCACTATCTCGCTACTGTTGGCACTGATGTCCTCGTCCAAATTAAACCACTCCCCTTGCTCGGTGCGGGATTGGAGAACAAAGCCAGTGACGGGAGGGTGCTGTGCTTCAGAAAGGGACCATTGCAGAACAACACCTGCTGAACTCCGATTAGCTGACAGCAATGCAGGGGGCTTTAGTTTATTTTTCCTTGGTGGAGGATCTGATGCAGAGAGAATGAGAAAGAGCTTCAGTCGATCAGCTTGATATGCTCTGGCGGAAAAATTAAATTACACCAGAGGAAATTGCTACAGCCACTGATGCTCAATCTTCAGAATGTGAGGGGAATAAGAGAGAGGTTGACATTAGTCTTTTGCAGTGTACCAAACAAGAAACACATAGTCATCTTTATGCAGTTTGGTAAATTCAAGACTTTTTGATAAAACATATCCATCCATCCAATTTTATCTATCTAATTCCTAACTGAAACCACTGATATAGCATGCTTACTCCTTATTTTCAGGATTATCATATTATTATAATTAACTGCTGCCATGAATGTTTAACAAAGACAAACTAACGTGATCAGGTTGTTTGTTTCCCCTGAGTCTAGCCTTTATTTTATTTTTTTTGGCTCCCAACATAAATATCTTAAAAAATAAAAATCTAAATGTTATCTTTTTACTTCCTATCCAATGGATTTCACCTTCAAATTAATTTCCATGATCTCTCAGATGTCTCACAGATATATTTTCTCTGACTGGAATGAAAAAAATGTTTCTAGCAAGGAAAAGAAAAATCTGCATTTAACAACATTTCCACAGACTGCAACAGCCACAACTCCAGCCTTCACGAGTCTGAGGCAGAGGACTAAACGGATTTTAATGTACTATCCATTCATCTATGAAGAAAAGAGTAGTGCCACTGGGTGTATAAACATTGCATTTTAATGTTGGTTTTTGCCCTAAGCTAAATTTTGATAATTTTTTGATGACACCAGAGAGCTGTAAATCACACAAAATACCTTTGAACATATGGGCCCAATGCTGGAAAAAAAAAAAAAGTTAAACATGAAAAAGAGTGACAGGCATGCTGGCAGCTCTCTCTATTTATACTGCTCTGACAGTGCTTACATGCTAAGCTTTATATATGTTTTTATCTCCGTTTAGTGTCTTAGCATTATTTAGCGCAAGCTAATGGGGATATCGCTAGTTTAAAGTAAAAAAAAAAACTTTATATTAGACAAAGATCACTTGAGTGAATACAAAATGTAATTTAAAAAAAAGCTATCCAAACCTATGTGAAAAAGTAACCTATGAACAATGATCTGAAACACACCAGCAAGTCCACCTCTGAATTGTTCAAACAGACAAAACAAAGGTGAGCTAGTCAAAGTTTGGAATTAAATTCAAATGAGATGGTTTTGCATGACCTAAATCGGGCCTTTAATGCTTGAAAACCCTCTAGCGTGCCTGAATTAAAACAATTCTACAAAGAAGAGTGGGCCAAAATTGCTCCCCAGCGATAAGAAGGTTATTAGATTTAGGGCCAACTTTTTTTGGGCAGGGATAGCTCAGTAGGTAGAGTGGTTGCCCCATGATCGGAAGGTCGGGGGTTCGATTCCCCTTAACAGCTACCCTGAGGTACCCCTGAGCAAGGTACCGTCCCTACACACTGCTCCCCGGGCGCCCAATGGCTGCCCACTGCTTCACTGAGTGAATGGGTTAAATGCAGAGAGCAATTTCCCCACGGGGCACAATAATGTACACACTTTCTTCTTCTTCTTCTTCTTTTCCACACACAGGCACAGGTAGGTTTGCTTAAAAATTAAATTATATCATCATTTAAAAACTGCATATATTATTCATTTAGTTGACCTTGTCTAACATTAATTTTTTTTTATTTGAAACGTGTAGCAAACATAAAAAAGAAAAATAAGAAATCGTGAAGAGAGGAAATCCTGTTTCACTGCACTGTATTTTGTTTCCAGTTTGTGTCACTACAGGAATGCTTAAATGGGATCAAAGAATGCTATAAGAGTTGCAATGAGTGTGCAGACCTTTTGTTTTATGTGTTTATTTGGCATTTTAAGTCTGTATTTAAAAGTAGCAATAGTGAGATAAGAAACAACACATGTATGCGAACCAGTTAATCAATTTTTGGACCGAGCCTGAAATGTGAAAGACGTGAAAGATGAGATAAACCCATTAGGTTTCATCTTCTAGGCACGACTGAAAATGATGTTTAGGTTTGTGCTGGGGAATAGACCAACTGATGAAATAACTTACAGACTTCTTCAGTCACAAAGTTAGTTGTACTGCAAGAACATTATTATTGTCACTGAGAGCTGACTCGTGTATTTATCACACAACAGCTAAAGTTTGCTTTTGGCCTTTGGGCAGAATTAACCTTAATTAGCTGCAGCTGAGAGTGAGGAGGAATACAAACATCTGATAATAGATGTGTTAGCTTTGGAGCTTTGGAGTGAATCAGACAGCAAATCTCCATTTTGTGCCAAAATAAGATCATCCTTTGAAATTGCAGCTCCGTAGACAGATTTAGATAAAACCAGGGGATGATACTGACCCAAAGTCCGTGTAGTGGCGATGTCACTGAAGGGGCCAGTTCCCATTTTATTCTGAGACAGGATACTGAACTGGTAGTCGGTGGAAGGAGACAGGCCTGTCACCTGCAGCCTAGTGCCAGAGGAGGGGGGCACAGGCACAGAGAACCAGTCCTGCTTCCCATCATCATCACTTGCTGAAATCTTTTTCACCCTGCAGAGGAGGCGAGACAAAGAGAAAAGGAGTGAGAACAAAAGAGGAGCAGGGAATTCTGGGAGTGTGATTTTATGAAACATGACAGAAAAGTAGGTTTCATTAAACATTCATATTCGTCATCAGCTCCAGAATGTGTGGCAGAGACGGCACTGATGTATCCTGTGAAATTGCACAGAGAGCTTGCAACTCCAATTATAGTGATTTTCATGTTTCTACCAGAGCTGAGGTTCTACACGTCTTTTCTCTACAGAGAAAATTACCTGACCTTAAGGCTAAAAAATACCCTATTCACCTATTCAAAAACAGCAGAAGAAATATTAATACCAGTTTCAGAAAAGCAGGTTTTTTTTGTTTTTAAATGATGACTTGGACTCCATCAGTGCTACTGGTAACATTAACATGGTTAAGCTGACTTTCTCTTTTGATATTCAAGTGTACAAAGAATTCAGTGCGGAGACCTTATTTTACTGTGTTCTGCAACAAGCAAATCACTTTTATTAGGAAAATTACAAGAGCAGAGACTTGTTTCATTTTCAAGAGGAATAAAAAGCTGCCCAAAGAGCTATAACACATATGCATGATTTTTAACATTTCTTCTGCTAGACGCAACAAAGTGCAACAAGAACATGTTTTTTTTTAAAAAATCATTTGTGAACATAACTGAAACGTATGGTGATTAAAGTTTCAATAGGTATAACTTTCACATTATACCCAAATATCCTTATATGCTGAACTTCTTATAGTAAGACGATCATCCTCTTGCTTTTCTCACTGTAGTATTTTCATTTAACCTGTGGTCACGGCAACACATGCTGTGACCACAGGCTATCAAAGGAAGCTGCAGCCAAGACTCGGGAGGTTGTTTATCCTTCATGGCTGATCTATTTTAGTATTTTTGAAGTCGTTTAGATTTATTTATGTGCTCCTTACTGTAGCACTGACCCAGTTCCCTCTCAAGGATTAAGACAGCTCATCTCATGTTCATCTGATGTAGCACTCTCAGGTTACAGTGTGGTCTTTGAAGAACTTTTGTGTATCTCTGTACTAGTATTCTCTGACATAAAAAATACATAGTGATCTAAATATAGTTTATTATTTATTTCTTGAAATTAATTAGAAAATATACACTTCGTGTTCATGCTAAACTTTATTTTTAACAGTGCACACATAATTCTGGTTGTTTTTGACCAAGTTCCACCAATTTAAGATTCCTTTTATTCTCTCCACCACACCACAAGCATATCTAAAACAAAATCCATTCATCTATGATTCATCAGAACAAAAGTGCTGATTCACAGGAAAAGAAAGTAGGCAGATTATCCTCTCTTTTGTCAGTAACCTTGTATTGTAGCTAGCATGGCCACTGCATTATAAAGTAATGCTCTGTAGCAGCGTTTTTTTTTATTGAAGCTGCCAACAAGTGATAACAGATAAATGAACTCCTCATTCGGGAGATCAATAGAGTGATACCACTGCTGTCGATGGCTGCCATGGTTACTGCCCGAAAAGAAAGTGGGTGGCTTTACACCCACCAAACTGAAAATGTCTGTGCTGATCCTCCATCAAAGCCTGCCTCCCAGGATATGTTGGCCTGCTTCACCCCTGGAGACACGGACAGAGAGGTAGCCGCATGGGGACTGGTTCCTGTAATGGAGGGAATGGAGAGGTGTTGATGGAAATCGGCCAGCACTTCAACTACCTGGAGTTTAGAGGCCATCTCTCTCTGTACCACATTTATCCATCGGAGGCGGAGTGGAGGCACAGGCATCTGGCCTGTGCTGGGTGTAATAAAGGTTTACACAGGTATACAGAAAATAATTTGGGAAAGTAAAAACTAAAAATGTGCACAGCTCATGTAATCACTGTGTGGTTATGGTATTGTTAGACAGGACTCACCCAGAACAAATACGTGTGTACTGGTCTTTACTGAGGCTACACGATTAGAAGCGCTGCACTCCCACACCCCCTGGTGGTCCTTGGTCAAAGGCTGCAGCAGCAAAGAACCATCCGGTTCTACGGAGTAGGAAACGCTACGAGCCAGGCCGACCTATCAAAAACACCAAACCATTCACATGTGGAAGAAAACTCTCTGCGTTGGCATAATCAGATGTACCTATAGCATGAATGAAACATCTTATAACTTTCACAAATAGCTGGGACATATTAGGACAAACAAATTACAAATCAAACACAAGTCAAGAGTTAATTTAACTTGTGCAATTTAATATGCATTGCTGACCAGACATATTGGGAAATATATTTATTGATAAGCTTATTTATTGATTGATTGATTGATTTTGTTTGGGCTCCATTGAAAAATTGAATGTAGTCCTCTAGGTTTGAAAAGCTAATGCAGAACTGCCTTAAACCTGCAATTCTTCTAATAGCCACTGGGGGCCCTGTTTGTGAAAAGAGGTCTGATTGTACACCAATGACTGTAGAAACATCACATGATTCATTTATGATACTGTTGTTGTGTCCATTGAAGAGGTATTGTGGAGAGCCTTCAAACCCTGCAAACATGTTGCACCCCAACTCAACATGGACAATGCTGTGTATGCCGATTGTTTGATAAGTGGGCTAGAATAGCAAACAGAGCCACAACAGAGACCAGGAATGGAACAAAGGTCCAATTCACAGTGTCTGGTTTTCAAAAATTATGGCAGTAGCCAAAATGGTTAAGTGAAAACTTCAAATATCTGCTGGGTGAGTGTACTAAGGTTATACCCACATTATATACAGTCTACTGTCTATACTCCAAGTGACTGGATTTGAGATGTAATGACAAAGGATGTTAAACAGCAGATTTCTGCTAAATTTGAGTCATAAAGTTTACAGCATGCATAGCAATTTTGTTATACAACCATCCGATTTTTGCCCTTATTTCTGTGAGTGTGGATATAAAGTCCTTTTTTTAAATTGAAAAGTAGGCAATTTCATAATAAAAAGTGGTGATAAAGTTGCTCTTTCAACTGCTGACTGGTCTCAATCTCTCGCAAGGAAAGACACTGATGCACTGATTTTGCTTCTGGCTGCACTCATCATCATTTCGTCTAGTTACTTCTTAGACTAGTCAAATGGCAGCAAGAGCATCTCTTATTTCTGTAATGCGACTTATTTTCAAGTGAACTGGAAAATCTGCGTAGGATATTATTATACAGGAGATGAGCTCAAATCCTTTAGATAACTAAGAAGATGGCATGTTAAGTGCTTACAGCACAACACATCATAGAGCTGTACAGCACTGTTTGCATCCATCCACACCTCCTTTATCCATGTTCTTAGATGAGGAGGAGGAGGATCAACTAGAAATGAATAAATTAGACCTCTGTCCTTTGGAAGCCTAAACAAAATTTTTGCCAACTGCAATCAAAACACACGCCTCCTACATGATACAGCTCCACCAGCTACTACTACCCACAAGCTAAGGTCAAGTACAGATTTATACGATGGGAGGGGTTAGGCAGTCACCCCTCAACGTGTTTTACTGGATACATTTATGTATACATCCCTAAGTGCAAGATGAGTCATCATGAGTCAAATGGATGCAGGGTGGAAGAGTGAAAAATATTGTCTTTACTCATTTAGAAAAGTACATCAGGAAAACAATAACTGGAAATGTATCTGTTTATATACACCCAGACTGCATCATATGTACTCTATGTCCTGTGCAAGCACTGACTCATGTGTCTGATTCTGATTTCTGAGTAAACAATATAAATTGAAGATCCGTGTAAGCATTTGCACTGACATGAATAAAACAGGACAGCTCGCTTTTTAAATAAACCACAGTGGGTAATTTACCTTGCTCCAGGTCACTTTAATTGTTGGGTCCACATTTCCTTGACAGGGGATAAGCAGGGTTCTACCAGCCTCCACTTTATACTGTTTCTCCGGAGTGATGCTGAATGAAGGGGGATCCTGCGAATTGCCAAAACAATATAGCTGAATTAAGGAGTCCGCAGCAATCCCAACAATGGATTTTAAGACTGGATTACTGCCGCTTTGGACAAGATTATCTTAATAACAAAAGGATTAGCCACACAATTAACTCCCCAATAGTGCCACCATTGTAGTTACTCTGAGTTGACTTCTATTAATGTCAGAGGGCTCACGTCAGAGTAAAAAGGTCAATAAAATGTCGTTTCTCTTAAAGTTTTTAATTCGCTGTGACAGATACAGTTGTGGCTAATTAAAATTATCACAATTGACAGCTCAGTCATAAGAACAGGACAGATTCGGAGGCAGATTCGATGAGCTTTTAGGTCACATCTAAACCACAAAGGCGGTATTTGTGGTGCGTGAAATGTAATCTGTCTTGTGTACATCATTACAGTGGCTTCATGTCATACACAGCATCCCTGTGGCGAGAGACCCAGGTGGCCTGGACTGCACACTAACCTGTAGAATTACACTAGTTGGTCCAGATGTGCCCATAGTGCCATAGCTGTTGTACGGAGTACACCTGTACATGCCCGCTGCATCATCGTTGACAGTTGCCATGAACAAAGAACCATCTGGTGCTAAGGTCCATCCTGGATACTGAGAGAAATGCACAATTTGTATACACCTCTCACAGTAAGAGGTTAAAAGGAACTAGCACACACAATTTTGAATAATACACCAAGTAAATGTAAAAAACATATTTTAAACAGGAAGTAGGCAGAATGCTCAAAGAGCTAAATGGCAGGAAATCCGTAACCAAGCAAGCAAAATATGCGCTTTTCAGATATGTATGAATGATTCACTGTATAGTAAGTACAGTTTTTGATATTTGTAGTCCCTGCTACACAGATTCCATCCAAATGGCACCGTTTTTGCAAGAAGAGATTTACAATAAATGTTAAAAGATGTGATTTTTGTCTGATTAGAAAAGATTTTTTATTTTTTTATTTTTCTCAGTCAGGTCAGTCAAAACACACATAACAGAAATGGCCTGCAAAGCTTTCAAGCATTTGCTTTTAAAACCGTAAATTTTCAGTCATTTTTTTTGTTCCATTAAGTCACAGCTGGAAGGCTTGTGTTTAGCTTTGACTGTGCAAAAGGTTGCCACTCAGTATAATGAAGTCAAAATTGCTATCATGCCCCCCCTCCCAGAATGAGGCAGTAAGAAAGTATTACTGTGGGTATGAGAGCTTGTGACGTCCATGGTAGAATTGGAATAATTGGCAGAATAACAGCCTGACTCTAGCGCCTGTGTCCCACACTGCAGGAATCTAACGCATTTCCTGTGGTGCATCTCATCTGCTGACATGTCCACAGCTCAGACATAAAGCACTGAGGAGAGGGTCAGCTCACTGTGTAAAGATGAGGGGGAAAAGGAAGCGGGTGGCTGTTTTGCACACAAAACTAAGGGAATGATTTAATTTTAAAAGCTGCTTCCCAAGGTCTTACATTGTAAAAGAAATAAATATAGATATAAATAGATATAGGCATATATATTACACCCAGCATATATATATATAAAATAAAAATAAAAAACACCCAGCACGCCCCTGCGGGCGGTTTATCCTTCAAGCTCGGGTCCTCTACCAGAGGCCTGGGAGCTTGAGGGTCCTGCGCAGTATCTTAGCTGTTCCCAGGACTGCGCTCTTCTGGACAGAGATCTCCGATGTTGTTCCCGGGATCTGCTGGAGCCACTCGCCTAGCTTGGGAGTCACCGCACCTAGTGCTCCGATTACCACGGGGACCACCATTACCTTCACCCTCCACATCCTCTCGAGCTCTTCTCTGAGCCCTTGGTATTTCTCCAGCTTCTCGTGTTCCATCTTCCTGATATTGCTGTCATTCGGAACCGCTACATCGATCACTACGGCCGTCTTCTTCTGTTTGTCTACCACCACTATGTCCGGTTGGTTAGCCACCACCATTTTGTCCGTCTGTATCTGGAAGTCCCACAGGATCTTAGCTCGGTCATTCTCCACCACCCTTGGGGGCATCTCCCATTTTGACCTCGGGACTTCCAGGTTATACTCGGCACAGATGTTCCTGTACACTATGCCGGCCACTTGGTTATGGCGTTCCATGTATGCCTTGCCTGCTAGCATCTTGCACCCTGCTGTTATGTGCTGGATTGTCTCTGGGGCATCTTTACACAGCCTGCACCTGGGGTCTTGCCTGGTGTGATAGACCCCAGCCTCTATGGATCTTGTACTCAGAGCTTGTTCTTGTGCTGCCATGATTAGTGCCTCTGTGCTGTCTTTCAGTCCAGCTTTGTCCAGCCACTGGTAGGATTTCTGGATATCAGCCACCTCCTCTATCTGCCGGTGGTACATACCGTGCAGGGGCCTGTCCTTCCATGATGGTTCCTCGTCTCCCTCCTCTTTCTTGGGTTTCTGCTGCCTGAGGTATTCACTGAGCACTCGGTCAGTTGGGGCCATCTTCCCAATGTATTCTTGGATGTTCCTTGTCTCATCCTGGACTGTGGTGCTGACACTCACCAGTCCCCAGCCCCCTTCCTTCCGCTTAGCGTACAGCCTCAGGGTGCTGGACTTAGGGTGAAACCCTCCATGCATGGTAAGGAGCTTTCTTGTCTTTATGTCAGTGGCTTCTATCTCCTCCTTTGGCCAGCCTATTACCCCAGCAGGGTACCTGATCACGGGCAGGGCGTGCGTGTTGATGGCCCGGATCTTGTTCTTACCATTCAGCTGACTCCTCAGGACTTGCCTGACCCTCTGCAGGTACTTGGTGGTTGCAGCTTTTCTAGCGGCCTCTTCATTGTTCCCATTCGCCTGCGGGATCCCCAGGTACTTGTAACTGTCCTCTATGTCTGCAATGTTGCCTTCTGGTAGTTCAATCCCCTCAGTTCTGACTACCTTCCCTCTCTTTGTTACCATCCGACTACACTTCTCCAGTCCGAACGACATTCCAATGTCATTGCTGTATAGCCTGGTAGTGTGGATCAGTGAATCGATGTCTCGTTCACTCTTGGCATACAGCTTGATGTCATCCATGTACAGGAGGTGGCTGACAACTGCTCCGTTCCGTAGTCGGTATCCGTAGCCAGTCTTGTTAATGATCTCACTGAGGGGGTTCAGGCCTATGCAGAACAGCAGTGGGGACAGAGCATCTCCTTGGTAGATCCCGCACTTGATGGTGACTTGTGCTATGGGCTTGGAGTTGGCCTCTAGTGTTGTACACCACATCCCCATTGAGTTCCTGATGAAGGCTCTTAGGGTCCCATTGATCTTGTACAATTCTAGGCATTCCAGTATCCAGCTGTGGGGCATTGAGTCATAGGCCTTCTTGTAATCAATCCAGGCAGTGCACAGGTTGGTCAGTCTGGTCTTGCAGTCTCGGCTGACTGTTCTGTCTACCAGTAGCTGGTGTTTTGCGCCTCTGGTATTCTTGCCAATTCCTTTCTGTGTCTCACTCATGTATTGACCCATGTGCCTGTTCATCTTAGCCGATATGATGCCTGACAGGAGCTTCCATGTAGTACTGAGGCAGGTTATTGGTCGGTAGTTGGAGGGGACCGGTCCTTTCTTGGGGTACTTGGGGATCAGGACCGTCCGACCTTCAGTTAGCCATTCCGGGTGTCTCTCGTTAACTAGCAGCTGATTCATTTGTGCTGCCAGACGCTCGTGGAGTGCAGTCAGCTTCTTTAGCCAGTAGGCGTGAACCATGTCGGGCCCTGGTGCTGTCCAACTCTTCATACTGGAGACCCTTTCTTGGATATCTGCCACTGTGATGGTTACTGGACCCTGTTCAGGGAGGTCGCTGTGGTCTGCCCTCAGATCCACTAGCCACTGAGCATTGCCGTTATGGGTTACGTCCTTCTCCCATATGCTCTTCCAGTATTGCTCCGTCTCCAGCCTTGGTGGTGCTGTTCTCTTATTGTTCCCTTGCCACTGAGAGTACACCTTTGCTGGTTCTGTTGAGAACAGCTGGTTTATTCTCCTTCTATCTCTCTGGTGTACCTCCTCAAGCGGCTGGCCAAGGCTGTGAGTCTTTGCTTGGCAGTTTCCAAGGCCTCAGGTATGGACAGCTTGCTGTATTTTTTATGCACCTTCTTTGTCGCACCTTTCTGCAACTCCGTTAGTTGGCTAACCTCCCTCCGTGCTACTTTGATCTTACTTTGATCCATGAAGGGTACTGCCCCTTGTGGCTGTTCTACTTATAGCCAAGCATCTCACTGATCACTGCTGCCGTATTGTAGATCAGCTTGTTAGTGTTGGTAATCGTGGTTGTAGGTATTGTCTGTAGTGCTGCATTAACATCATCTAGCAGACCTTCTGCGGGTACTTCACGTAATCTTGGTAACCGGCTACGGGGGATCCAGGTTTCAAGCTTGGCCATGATCCTATTTTTCAGGTCAGTTCCTCTCGCACTCAACGATCCTTCTCCTATCGCACTTGGGGCTATGTACCCAATCTCGGGTGGGGGTGATGATATCTCCCCCCTGACCGGGCGTCCTGATTCCCCCTTGCCGTAGCATTTGTGTTGTACCTCGTCAATCTCTAGCTGTGAGAGCAGTCCCTTCTTTCGAATGTTGGAACACTTTTCGCCGTCATTGTGGATGTTGGGTATCGAAGAATCCATAGGTCCCTCATCCTATTCATGTAGCCCCTTCCGCCGGGGTTACTTGCGTAGTAGCATTCCAACAACGCCCTGTTTTCGTCTCTTGCCCACCGATGCCTTCTTGTTCCAGTAGCCCACTTTTCGTCAGGGTACCCTGGTTCCTCAACACCTGACGCGGACCTTGTTGATCCGGGCGGCGTCCGAGCCGGCATGCCTTCATATTTATCTGTCTCGCTCATGTCTGCGGTAGGCTTGCTTAGCATAAGGGGTCTAGCCTTAGGACCCTTACTGGATACAGACGCCCCAGGCAGGAATCGAACTTGCGATCCTCTGTATTGTTCGATACATATGCGTACCGAACCGAAAGCACTGTATCGAACGGTTCAATATCGATACGAGTATTGTTGCACCACCTCATATATATATATATATATATATATATATATATATATATATATATATATATATATATATATATATATATAGGGTATATATAGGGTACCCTGTATGTATGTATGTGTGTGTGTGTGTGTGTGTGTGTGTGTGTGTGTGTGTGTGTGTGTGTGTGTGTGTGCAACTATTTTTTTTTTTTTAAAGAAAGGACAAAGCTACTCCCCTCCCCCCATCTGTAATGGTTCCTACACCCATTTATCCAATGAGATGAAATGAGCAGTAGATTGAAGTGAAAGCAGAAGAATAATAGAAAAAGATGGGAGTACACGGGGCAGTAAGGAATGCCTTAAGGATGGCTTTCATAGCTTTTAAGATTGAAAAAAGTCTGCCACTCTATTAAAATGTATGTGATTGCATGGCCTTAGACCTAGGAAACAGAACATATTTTGATGCGTCAGCACAGGAAATGTGAATTTATAATGTTTAAATAACTACATAAATAGTAAATAAATATAGTAAATGCTCAAAGCTATCAAGTCATAAAGCTCACAGCAATGTTGGACAAATTGTGCATTCTGTACTAATAGAAAACAGCCAGTGATTCCTTGTGAGTATCATAAATCAATAGTCTAGTGTTGGGTGCACAGAACAGGGGATAGCATTTTTTTAAGGACACAGCAAAGGCTGATTATTAAGGAAAATGTGCGGTTATGTGGAAATTATTATTCTTATTACCAAAGACAGGTCGACTGGTTCTCCGTCCTTCATCCAATCCACACGGAGCAGCGGGGGCTGAGCTACCGTTGGGCAGGAAACCACACCATCCATACCTGTGGGGAGGTATGTTTCCTGGGGCATTTTTAGTGCCTGGGCTGGGTCTGAGAACAGTTATATAGATAAAACATTATTTATTTTTGTAATAGTTAAGCATTCAAATACTTTACTGTGTCAACACTGAGGAAAACTGCACATACCACTGCAGAGGAACTGTGCCATGATCCATAACTTATTTTGAAAAACAATTGTTTTGTTGTAGTGCATTTTCTGCAAGTCTGTGTATTCAGTATAAGAAGTTTGCAGTTGACTGAGTGCCTGACAGAATAATATATTTCACAGGCAAGAGCAAAATGTTAATAGGGAACTGTTTACAAAACCTTAAAGAAGCCTCACAAATAAAAAATACAATAAGCGGAAAAAACAAGACAAAAATTGGGGTTTCAAGGGAATGTATGGTCTAGTTTTCTACATCAGTTCTAGGAACTGTGCATTTTTTCATTACAGTTTATTTCAGAACTAATTCTACTGCTGACAGCAGTGCAATAAAACACCATATTTAATGTCTCTGGAATCTTATTTTCATCTTTTTGATTTAATTTATATAGATTTCCTTAATAAACACTAGTTATCAGTCTCATCCAGGAACTTTGTAATTTCCACTGTACCTCTGTTGAAAGAAGGTACAGATATCCTTTGCCGCTTGGCATTAAAGTTATCAGTTACTTTCACTTTCCTACTGTCTTTTATATATTTTTTCTGAGATCACTGTTTCAATATATAAAATATGACTGGGGCTTTCTTAGTGGTAATTAAACTAATCAGGACATGTTTTTTTATGACTTAGTGCTTAAAATGAAGCTTAAAATATTGTTTGTGACTGTCCATCACAGTGTTTGTCTACCTTACGATGCTACAATGTTTCTAAAGTGAAGACTGCCACTCCACATGACGGGAATACATGCGACATATGAAAGAAAGCTCAGACTAATTGACCCTTTGTCATCAGCAACCCACAGTAAGCAAAACATGTCAGATATGTAGTAAATCCTAATTGGCATTGGCAGATAAATCCATCATATATGTACTCACACTAATCATGTTATGGTTTCCTAAATATTCTATTCACCAGTTTAGTTATAATTTTGTTTTTATCTTTGTCAGGACCATGGACTAAACATATCTTGCCCATGGGCAAGTAAAACCTAATTTCGATACATATTTGTATTTTAAAGACTATCAAAGATACTAGATAAAAATAGAAATATGTTTTCAAAAATACATATATCATCTCCACTCCAGAAACATAACAGAAGTATACACACTGTAAAACCTCTATATGTACATGTACCCTTCATTCAATAAGGAGACCACCCTTTCAATATATAAACTATATAAAATATATGACACGGCTGGTTTCTTAGAATCCACTTTCTTTTTTGCCTCTAAAGAAAAAATAATAATCTAGACATTTTCAAGGCATAGGGGAGCTTGGTTCTTGCCTTAATGGACTTAGATGAAAAGGAGGATTGTGCAAAGGCTGAGTTTCTTTACTCTATATTCACACAGCACAGTTGATCCTAAAGCTTTGGTTATCTGTGCTGAGGAAAGTTATTCAGAAGTTATCAGTGCTGAAAATGCAGCATAGTGAACTAAAACAAGATGAACAAGTCAAAGTTTATTTGTACTGTGATGCAAATGGACTCTGGTTCTTTCTGGATGACCAAGCTACTCAACGCCTGACTTACATACAGGTGTGTCAGCTTCCTCTACTATGTGTGTTAGCCTCCTGCCATCTGTGATGCCAACACTTGATGGATTTCTGTCAGCACCATCCACTGAAACACTATCTAATGTGTCATGCTCACACCCCATAGAAGTACATCTTTGATAATATTTTTTGCATCTTTGTGTGTTTTAATGGTTTGAGGGTTACTGGGAATGACCTGATTATTCTAGGTGACCAAGGTTTTAAAATCCAGAAATGTTACATAGGCAGTCCATGTGGACTCTTACCTTGCTATTGAAGTTGTTTCTAAAATTAATCAATGCCAAATTACTGCCAGATTTCACAAGTTTTCATGCAATTTAGGCCCTCAAACAGGCAATTATTTTGTCGAAATAATATTAAACTGAGCAGATACAATGGGGCCTTTACACTGTGAGTGCTCAGGCCTTAATGACAATAATATTCATAATAATAGAGACAATAATGAAAAGAAATTAAATTTGAAGGAAATTACAAATAGTCTTTTAAGGACTCATAGTGGCTCTGTGATTGGATGAAAACTGGACAACTTTTATGCTGTACTGCAGAGGTTACTAAGCAAACATTGAAGCACTTTCTCTAACAGACTGATTCAGCTCCCCTGCCACAAGGACAGACACGGAAAATTGTTTCATACTTGATACAATATCTCTATAATGCAACACATCTGTCTAGCAGACAGTCGTCTGTACCCTGATGTTTAACAGTTAATTTCAGCTTAGTTAAAACAGACACTTGTGAGCCAATTAATGCTTTACTATTAATTGCTTTACCACTTTTGTAGCCATTTGAAATGTTGTTTCTGCTGGAGTTACTGAAATATTTTACTTGCTATACAGTACATTAATTAGTGTATGTTTAACTTATTTAA
Organism: Maylandia zebra; assembly: GCF_041146795.1. NCBI lineage: Eukaryota > Metazoa > Chordata > Actinopteri > Cichliformes > Cichlidae > Maylandia > Maylandia zebra. Next base: position 37,312,668 of record NC_135173.1, on the reverse strand, counting down.
GATGTTGTGTGTTGTAGCTAAAAAGAATTGACCAATCTGGGATAAATGAAGTACACAGTAAATATTTCTTCTTATGACATCTTATTATATATTAGCCACAGACCACACACAAACGTACGCATCACTGTGAGGATGGCAGAGGCAGTTGGCGGCATGAGCAGGCCATTGGTTGGCACACAGGTGTAGTTGCCAGAGTCCTCTGGGATCAGCCTGGAGATAAGTAGAGTCCCATCTACCATGATCTTCACTCGTGACTTTAGAGACCTTGAGAAAAACATCAGTATGAGAGCAAACCAGCTACTTTAGAATAAGAGGGAAATATTCTCTAGCACATTTTCAGAACATCAAAAGTGTAGGAGGGTTTTTTTTTTGTTATTATTAATATTGTTATTCACTGTTCTGTGCAGATGGAGGTTAAGGACATTTCATTTTATTTCAGTTAGAGTGAGAGGCAGTGTGCCCACTCATGTTATACATCCTTATATTTAAAGAGAAAGGAAAAAAAAGACAAACAAACAAATCCATCTAACAGGCTTGTGACTTTGGTGTTATGTTTAAGGGACCACCTTCAGCCACATTCACATTCACGTACTATAAGAAACTTGGATATTTCTTAGCACTACTGTTTTCCTCTTGCATTGAAGAAAAATAGCCAGTGCCACTGAATATTTTAGTTGTTTCAGTTTCATGTTAACAGAGAATCAATCGAAAAATGTGATATGGGTCACTGTCAGTGACCGCAAAGATTTATCGCCAATGCTGAAGGCCTACAGAGCTTTTCAAGCTCTTTTAACTCAATTATGAGGCTTTACGGCGCATTTACTGTATCAGTCAGTTGCAGCGGGGGCCAGCTTCTTTAGCAAACAAATCTCTATCAAACCCTCGGTATGTTAACTGCCTCAGGAACAAACGGCAGACACACAGAGGACAACCTGCAGAATAAAACTGGAGATGGTAAGAAGTTGTTTTTTACCATCTTACAGGACAAAATAAAACAAGAGGTCAAAGGTTTATTGGACGTACATTTCTTTATCGTCAATTTTATTCAGCAGCACTAGTGTCAAAACTAAAATATGCCATCAACTATGGAATGAATTGCTATGGAAAATAGACATATAGAGAATGTAGCCACATATTTACATTTCCTTATATTCGTTTTTTCCCAGGTTAAAAGTGTCAGCTTTAGTTTATCCAGTACATTATAATTAAATACCTGTAATCACCTAATAAAATTACCATTTGCTTCAGCTCTACTTTTTTTAAGCAGTAATTAGCAACTAATTGCAAGCTAACATGCTGAACTAATAAGGCAAGGATAATACCTGCAACAGCATGTTGGCATTATTGGTGTAGACAGAAAGCCATGCATGTGTTAGGGTATAGCACAAAAGTGCTACTGTGCCCAAGGCTTCAGCACTAAACTACCTTCTCACTTTTTGTATCATATTTCGCTAGCATGGGTATAATTTTTCAGGGAGTTACTGATTCCCCTTGTGGTAAAAATAAATAAATAAATAAATAAAGTGGAAAAAACAAAAAAACAAAAAGGTTTTCCTAAGGTGATTTACTTATGAAAAATGATAGATGTACAGGGCTCATTCAAAAAAATAAATTGTTTGCTTTTTGTTTGTTTGTTTTTTCATACATGGAATAATTAGCATTTTTAATTAGCAGTTTCTATTCTAATAACTCAACAAACACATTTAATATCCACGTTACTCTTGCTCTCTTAAGCTAATACTGCCCTGTTTGGCATCAATAACTTGTAGGTATTTTTGCACAATTATCCACCAGGCTCTTGTAAAATTTTCCACTGCCACATGTAGATTTCAGTCAACTGTATTATGATAGAGGGCTTTTTTCATGTACAGCCCATTTAAATCCTCCTACAATGTAAAACAAACATAGCCAGCTCTATTTGTGACATCATTTCTGCTGAACGGCAACAAGATGATAACGTAGCTTTTAACCTGACTAGGCCTTTTCATAACTCTTCATCACTTCTCTTGCAGCCATTCCTTGGCTGATTTGCTTATTTGATGGGAACCATTATACCATCAAAGGGTACCCTTCAGGTTCAGTTTTAAACTACTTAATAAATTCATAATATCTTACACAGCAAAGATAATAACTGCTCATAACTGGGACTCAGAGACTCCCCAGTCCACAGCGACCCCAAATCATGACACTACACACAAATGTCCATAAGTGACATGCTCATCACATCACATTTGTGATGGTCACAGCATTTGTGACTTGACAAATCGACATTTGAGTTACCAGTCTGGAACACAGCAACCCAAAAAGCCAGGCATAAGAGTCTTGGTTTTGGCCTAATGTTACTTTTAGGCAGCCAAGTCTTTTCCTTGCACATCTCATCTGCAGGTCAGCACATGTACTTTGAGACGAACAGTAGCAAGAGTTTCCTGTAGGTCCTGGAATAAAGTCCAGGGGGTTCTTGGAGACTTCTTTTTCCATCAAACACTTTACTCTTGGGCTAAATTTGCTGGGGCAGCCATTCTTGTACAAAATCTTTTTAAGTCCCTTGCCAGACTCATAGGCACCCAAAACTTTTTTTCTGATTCCCTTACAGAGTTCTTTAGATCTTGACATGAGAGGACACACTTCAATAGCAAAGAAAACACCAGACTCTTGATGTCATACTTTTTAAATAAGACAGGTTCCAGCTCTCACTTTTAAAGAGTGTCCAATCATTGGCACCCAATCTGGAACACCTGATCCGAAATTTATGGATCTGAAGGTGTTACAGCTGTACGACTTTACTTTACTTACTGTTTCCACATGAATGACTTTACTTTTTGTAATTAATGCTGTGAACATGAAATAATTAGTTTGAGAATAGTGTCTTTCTTAAAAGGTACAAAGGTCAAAATACACTGAAAATATGACAAATTCAAAGGGATGTGTTGATTTTTTTTTTTTTTTTTTTGCCATGATTGCATCTTAAACCCAAACAACAGCATGAAATCTGAGTGTAAATGGAGAAATGAATATAGGAAATCTATTTTGGCACTGTCAAAAAGCACCTCACTATTTTTAACAAAGAAATGAAAAAAAGGCTTATTTCCCACCATTAGTCATAGATAATCAGAATAATCCTCATACGCTCTACTCAGCTGTTAACAGCAATATATATCAGGTCCAAAAAGCCTCTCTGAATCTCCCCCCCCCACCAATCGAGATCCGGTTGAGTATTAACCTGAGTATAATGAACAGTAATACCTGTTTTAGAGAAATGCTCAAGGGGAGAAGTAATGCAAATTAAGCCCCCAACCTGCTCAACTGACCCTATCCCAGCCACTGTTTTTTAAGAGACTGTTCAATTGTCTGGTGCATGATATGCTGGCAATCATGAGCCATTCCCTGCTCACTCCATCTTCTCTCTGGCACAAAACAGAGCTTTTATGAAACCTCTCATAGAGAAAAGCTCATTCGGCGCTTTGCAGTTTTCAGGGCAATATCTTTTTTCTTCTTTTAAAGTGACACGACTGATGCTACTGCAACATCAGAATTTCTTCTCTTTTCTATTTTTATTTTATTTCTGTATTTTTCTTTGTGTTTGGAGACTACAACATAATGTTATCTTTTATTGTCCTTTACATAATTTGGGGGTAAAAAAATAAGTTAAAAACCATGAGATAAATGAAGTATTTTGGCCTATTTTTTGTCTTATAACATTGTGGTGAAATTGCACATTTACAAACACACAAAATATGCTGTTTCCAGTTTTACAAACTAATAACCTTCTGCATCTAACACCTGCCGAGATACATTTCTGATTCCACTGATTCATTATCTATCAGCTAACTTTTAACTTCATACCTTTTGACCAGCTGATACTAGAAAGAGAATTGGAGACTGAGGACAGTGCAGTGCAATATATGTTTTTTCCCTACTTTTAATCACTGTGCTCATTAATATTTAATGCCCAGTGCATATGAGGCATTAATTCATAAGAAAATAAACACTGATTTAGAAAACTTCAATGTGATACAATGTTGTTTTTCATATCAGCTAATGGGTGTTACCCTGTTGTCTACACCTGGACAAACATAGACAAGCCACACTAGTTAAGAAGAACTGCAGGTAAAATATGAAAACAGAGGCTCGTCTCTGACTTAAAATCCTTAGCACAAAATGTCAAGCCCCAAACAAGTAACCTCAGCGTGTGTGTGTGTTTCTTTTTTTCCTTATTTAAATTTCACATCTGAAGTAGCAAAAAAAAAAAAAAAAAAAAAAAAAAATCCACCTTCTATCATCTCAGGAATATTTCTGGTGCACAGCTCACCCTCTCTCCTAGGCATATACCGAAGGAATAAAGCATTCTTTCATCACTAGCAGACTTGATTACTGCAAAGCGCTTTCAATTCTGGGCCAGCAAAGAAACCTTTTAGTTGTGAGTTCTTTAACGTGGCCCTTAGATCACCACTGGACTGTAAAAACAGTTTGTGCAGTCAATGTTACCTCAGAGTGAAAAGAAATCACTCAGTGCTCATTTTCGTTAATTCAGGTCTGTCTAGATGTTTCACTTGTATCTAGAAAACAACAAGTCAAGTCAGGTGCTTATATCAGAATCAGAATCAGAATCAGAATACTTTATTGATCCCTGGGGGAAATTATTTTTTGTTACAGTGCTCCATTTTAAACCAACATTAAGACAAGACAGACAATACGCTAACTAAGAATAGTACAATATATACATATATATACATACATACATACATAAGTCACTCATAAATAAATATTTGGAAAAGAAACATGTGTAGTTGTAGCAGCAAACAGTGTGTTAAGTGGATGCGTTGTACAGGGAGATGGCCACAGGCAGGAATGATTTCCTGTGTCGTTCAGTGGTGCTTTTCGGTAATCTCAGTCTCTCACTGAACGTGCTCCTGTGACTGACCAGCATGTCATGGAGTGGGTGGGAGGTGTTATCCAACATTGTCTTTATCTTGGACAGCATCCGCCTCTCCGACACCACCTTGAGGGAGTCCAGCTCCATCCCCACAACATTGCTGGCCTTACGGATCAGTTTATTAAGTCTGTTGGCATCTGCGACCCTCAGCCTGCTCCCCCAGCATGCAACAGCATAGAGGATCGCACTGGCCACAACAGACTCATAGAAAATCCTCAGCATTTTCTGGCAGATGTTGAAGGACCTCAGTCGCCTCAAAAAATAGAGACGACTCTGGCCCTTCCTGTAAAGTGCTGTGGTGTTTTTAGCCCAGTCCAGTTTATTGTCAATGTGTACTCCAAGGTATTTATAGTCCTCCACAATGTCAACACTGACCCCCTGGATTGAAACAGGGGTCAAGTGTTTCCTGGTCTTCCTGAAGTCCACGATCAGTTCCTTGGTCTTTGCCACGTTGAGCTGCAGATGATTCTGCTCACACCACGTGACAAAGGAGTCGACCACAGCCCGGTACTCTGTCTCATCATCCCTGCTGATGCATCCAACCACCGCAGAGTCATCAGAAAACTTCTGAAGATGGCAGGTCTCTGTGCAGTGGCTGAAGTCTGTGGTGTAGAGGGTGAAGAGGAAGGGGGAGAGGACAGTCCCCTGTGGTGCCCCTGTGTTGCTAATCACCTTGTCAGACACACACTGTGGGAGACGTACATATTGTGGTCTTCCTGTCAGGTAATCAACAATCCAGGACACCAGAGAAGCATCCACCTGCATCGCTGCTAACTTATCACCCAGGAGGGTCGGCCTGATGGTGTTGAAAGCACTGGAAAAGTCAAAAAACATGACCCTCACAGTGCTCGCCGGCTGGTCCAGATGGGTGTAGACACGATTGAGCAGGTAGATGATGGCGTCCTCTGTTCCGAGACGAGGCTGATAAGCGAACTGAAGGGGATCCAGATGTGGTCTTACTATGGGTCGCAGCTGGTCCAGGATGAGCCTTTCCAGGGTCTTCATGATGTGGGAGGTCAGTGCCACGGGCCTGTAATCCTGGGGGCCACTGGGACGAGGCGTCTTTGGTACAGGGACGAGGCATGATGTCTTCCACATCACCGGGACCCTCTGCAGACTCAGACTCAGCATAAACAGTTTATGAAAGACTCCACACAGCTGGGGGGCACAGGCCTTGAGGACAAGGGGACTCACTCCGTCTGGTCCAGCAGACTTGCCTGAGTGAAGTCTCCTCATTTGCATCTCAACCTGGTATTGAGTGAAGGTGATGGGTGGGGGAGGGGTGTCAGGAATCTCACAGGAGGCAACATGTGAAGAGAGAGGCTGGCACAGTGGTGTGGCTCTGGATTCCAGGCTGACTGCAGGTGAGGTTGTGGGGGTGGGAGCAGACACTGTGGTGTCGAATCTATTGAAAAACAGATTCAACTCGTCGGCTCTATTCTCACCTCCCTCAGCTCCCCTGCTGTTGGTTGGCCTGAATCCAGTGATGGTCTTCATGCCCCTCCACACCTCTCTCATGCTGTTCTGCTGGAGTTTCCACTCCAGCTTCCTCCTGTAATTGTCCTTAGCCTCTCTGATCTTGTCCTTTAGTAACACCTGGACCTTCCTCACCTCCTCTTTGTTGCCCCCTCTGAAAGCCCTCTTCTTGTTGTTGAGGAGGGCTTTGATGTCCTTAGTCACCCACAGCTTGTTATTTGGGTAACAATGAACAGTCTGAGCTGGAACAATGGAGTCGGTGCAGAAAGTTATGTAGTCTGTGATACACTCAGTAAGCCCATTGATGTCCTCGGCGTGAGGCTCACAGAGTGTTTCCCAGTCGGTCACCTCGAAACAGCCCTGTAGTTCCGCTATTGCCTCCTCTGACCACCTCCTAACAGTCCTGGTGGTCACAGGTTCCCTCCTCACAATTGGCACATAGCGGGGGGTGAGGTGAATCAGGTTATGATCTGACCTACCAAGTGGGGGGAGGGAGGAGGAGCTGTATGCATCCTTGACGTTAGCATACAGTAAGTCTAAAGTTTTCTCTCCCCTGGTGGGGAGTATGTGGGGACAACAGTATGTGGGGATGTGTGATTGGTCCATGATGAATTCTGAAGCATGACAACAACTGCAAATGCATAGCCTGAAAGACTATCTCCAGCTAGAAAAGGTGCCCTGAAGTAACTTGACAAATAAAAGCAATTCATGGTGTTATTTTTAAAAGCATTTCTTATTTTTGGCACTAAAAAGCTTGAGCACAGTGATGTGCATATTCTGGCAGACAAACCACAGATCACCTTAGACACTCCCACGGGACACTAAATACTCAGTTTTTATGAATAACAAAAAAAAACCTACAGGCTGTATTGGGTGTATTTTCCCTTGGTGCTGTTGCAGTTTTATAACAATTTTACATTTGCCTGGTAAATTTGTTGCTATTTTAGTGCATGCAAACATTAGCTATTAAACTCAAAGAAACCATACTATGTATTGCATTTACCATGCATTATATGCAGCATCAATGAGGGTTTCATAATAAAGTGATCTTTGCATGAATGTATCCATGTTTCCAGATCAACAGAACGTATGGATCCACGTTTACCTGACATTTTTGAACTTGAGTGACAGGGGGTTTGAGTGCCTTATAAATAATTGAATGATAAAACATATAAAATTGATGACATCTTGCTGTAAATTTCATGAGCACATTTTGTGATCTCATGTATCCCTTTATTTAATGCAGAGTCTGAAGACTCGCCCTCATTCACCAAAATGTCAGTATATACCAACACGTACAAGATCTGCGCCTGTTTAATAAAGACACTCTGCAGACTGCATGTTAGTTATTGTCATGAAAGTATTCAATGAACTGACACAAGTAGATGTCAGACATACTTTTAAGGAATGTTCTGGATTTGTTAAACCCACAGAATTGGGCTTTTGTGTGCTATAATGCCTATTACTAAGATATACTGTAGGAGGAGGTGAGGTTAAGCTTCTGGTAAATTTTCAATACAGTCACTATAAAGTAAATCTCATCTCTTGTACAACCTGCCCAACATGTTGGGTTCTTTTTCCTTTTTTAAAAAAAATTTAAATTAAAGATTTAGTGTGACAAATCTCAGTAATCCGCTTTTTGTGATTTTCCTTTTTTTATGATGCAAAAGATAATGAAGGCAATCTTGAACAAAAAGCACAAAATTCGATTTACGTAACAACCACTAAGCTTTTCCAACATTCTCGGAAAAAAAAGAAAAGAAAAAAGGATAATAATCAAAATGGTAGTTCACTCACTCTATATGATAGACATTTTCTCCACCTTTTTCCCACACGTATGTCATGTTGGGGGGATCTGCCACTGCCTGGCACTGGAGATGTGCATCTTGGGACATATTCAGAGAGGTGTTTTTGGGAGGTATGACAATGACAGGCGGACCTGGAGATGCAGGATACAAAAAGGCTGAGTGCAGGGTATAATAATAAAGATTTCCTTTTTTTTTGTCTCTATAGTTATTAAATAAATAACCTAAAAATCTAAGAAACAGTGTCAGTTTGGCAGAGGACACAAAAAATTAATAAATTACATAAGTACAATTCCTTTGTATCTAGATGAATAAATTCACCTCATACAAATAACAGTTTTAACAGATTTCTCTTTCTCAATACTCATCCTCACAATATGTCCCTTATCTACACTAGGTGTCGTATTCTCCTTTTACTTTAATGACTATTTTGCCAAAAAAAAACTGAATTGGAAGGACCTCTTAGGAAAGAGCTGCAATATAATCAAATAATGATAAAAGACTCAAATAGATTGTTGCATCTATTCTAGTATATTGCATTCTCTTTTAATTAAATTATACTTACTGTAACCTTCACTATCTTACACCTTTTTTATGATGCAACAAAAGACAGTATATTGCTCAAGTATTAAAAAATACTTAAGCGTGATATAAAAGATGCCTTATATGTTTCAGTACAACATAAATACATCAGTAGCTCAGTATTATCCTTTAACATTACGCTGGACTACAGTATTCTTCTTGTAGAGGAGTATAGTATGTTGTATTCCTTTTGTTTTAGCTGGTCTCAGAGCAAAACCTGTTTTACCCTCCTTGAGACATCTACTAATTTCTTACATTCCCTTAAAAATCGTATTATTCATAGGAGAGAAAAAAATGAAATAGTCTGTGATGCAAAATATCAATCTAATAAATATCAGAATGAATTATTCATGAAATGCATGGTAGCGAAAGACACAACCACAGATAAAGTGGGAAACAACTGGATATTTAATGGTTAAATAGGTTGTATATTGGTGAAACGTAATAACAACAAAAATAGATGCTAAAACCTAATAAAAGAAACAAAATACAACACAGCAAAAGTTGAATTGTAAGAAGTAGATGTTTACTGAGAAATGAAAATAAAATCCAACTTAATACCCCATTGGCTTTTCAAACATTTCTTTTAACCGTAACACTAAAATATACAAAACATTCTGCGATGTTGCAGCGGTCCCCATCATGTCTTTGCTTGACCAGACATGTCACATACACTGTATTTATACATCTTTTACATTCTTTATGAGCAGCCCTTTGTCTCTCTCCAAGGTCTGCTGGGTCCTTGTTCAGAAACCAAAGTACGTACTTACTTAAAAATTAATATTCTCAATATGTGCCGTACAGGTGATAAGTTGGAGTATAGACTTCACCTGTTATTAGTAACTAATTTGTCAAGACACTATTTTGTAGAAATAGTAAACACAGCTCAGATTGTGCATATGTGAGGCCAGTGCTTAAACATTTTTAGTGAAGTAAAAAATTATGACATCAATATATCTGACAAAAATCCATACATGCAGAGTATATACAGTATATAGAGTACAAGGGTGCTCTATAGATGCACAGATGCCCTAAACTAAGAGTATAGGCAATTACTAGAATATTTTCTGTGATGGTTAATGTATCAGTATGCATAAGCACTTCATATTTTAGCATTAAAAATATAATTTTAATTAATTACTGTTGTTATCTCTTAATTTTCAAATTTACTGTTTTACAAAAGAAGCAGAAAAAAATTGTTAAGGACATTATTATTTTTTGATTAAGATGGCAAACTACAGATATTTACTTGCATTCCTGAATAGATAAATTAGTTTTAGTGGTTGAATGATATACTTGTCAGAGAAGTCCAGTGTGCTGGCTCAAATGTGGGTTTAAGAACATGATTTAATTGGTTTGTTATTTGTATAGTAAATAAAAATATATATATGTTTCTTAATTTTAAATGAGCTTTTTACAGCTTTCTGAAACATTTGCATTTTTTTTTTTGTTTTTAATGATAGGTAGTGTTAGTCACTGTATGTAAGTGCAGTACATTAAAATTTTACTGACAAAAGACAATTAAGGTATCATTACTTTACTATTTAAGAATGAATCAGAACCACTCTACTAGACAAACTATGTAAAAAAAATCTTTGCAGAGTTACCCCAAGCATCTTTTAATGTATATGTAATATGTTTTGTTCTGTTTTCATGCCATTGCACACTGGAAACATTAACTATACATAACGTTTCTGGTTCTGAAAAGTGGAGCCAATGCAAAACTGCCTTAACCAGTGTTCTTTCTAAGGAGGAAGTGACTCCTCTGTCTGGAGAAAGAATTTATAAATAGGATGTCATACAGTATATATATATATATCATATGCAATTCATATATGACAAAATTAGCCAACATTTGACTAAATCTGTAACTTCACTGATGAGTGAATGCTGTTTAGTATATAAAGTATGGTTCCACTTGTGGTAAAAGGAAGATGAGGTTTGGTATACTTTAGAGCAGGTCTATGTTTTGATTGACAAGTATGAGCACAGAGTGCCCTCAAAAATCTGAGCTATCTTATGTCTTAAATGTTTAACTCAAAGCTTCAAGAGTGACTTTCCAAACTAATGGGAGACCTCACAGAGGCTGCATCCATCACTTATCTGTAGTCTATGACCTGACACCATATACACCAATAAATCAGTCAGTCTCTAGCTTCCTAAGGTTATAATGGTTGACTGGATCTTTTAACACATGAGGGTTTCTACAATGACTCTTTTGAAGCCTTTAGTTGTGGTGACAAATGTGCTAATACAAACCAAACCAAAAGTCAAAAAGAAAAACAGTGTGTACACCAAAGCAACTGAAAGGAATTTGTCAAACGCAGCTATTTTAGTACCATTACAATGTTACATTTATCTCTTCCCTGAGCCACTCCAAACTTGTATTAACATGTGTGCTCTTTGCACAGAGCTAATAAAAAAGTTCTAACACCACATGTCTTATATACATATATAAACAAGATCATAATCATTACAGCGCTCATTACTGAACAAGTTTATAATCAT